>NW_026782374.1:0-338939 GCF_031769215.1 Ylistrum balloti | reverse complement strand
CACAATGTAAACCGCGGGTCATATTAGACAAAGTGAAATCCTTGGGTCATTGTAGTGGAAATGTACTCCACGGGTCATTGTAGTGGAAATGTACTCCTCGGGTCATTGTAGTGGAAATGTACTCTTCGGCTCATTGTAGTGGAAATGTACTCCTCGGGTCATTGTAGTGGAAATGTACTCCTCGGGTCATTGTAGTGGAAATGTACTCTTCGGCTCATGGTAGTGGAAATATACTCCTCGGGTCATTGTAGTGGAAATGTACTCCTCGGGTCGATGTAGTGGAAATGGACTGATCGGGTCATTGTAGTGGAAATGTAGTCCTCGGGAAATTGTAGTGGAAATGTACTCCTCGGGTCATTGTAGTGGAAATGTACTCCTCGGGTCATTGTAGTGGAAATGTACTGTAGTGGAAATGTACTCCCCGGTCATTGTAGTGGAAATGGTATTGTAGTGGAAATGTACTCCTCGGATCATTGTAGTGGAAATGTACTCCTAGGGTCATTGTAGTGGAAATGTACTCCTCGGGTCATTGTAGACAAAGTGTAATCCCCGGGGCATTGTAGTAGAAATGTACTCATCGGGTCATTGTAGTGGAAATGTACTCCTCGGGTCATTGTAGTGGAAATGTACTCCTCGGGTCATTGTAGTGGAAATGTACTCCTCGGGTCATTTAGTGGAAATGTACTCCTCGGGTCATTGTAGTGGAATTGTACTCCTCGGGTCATTGTAGTGTAACCCTTGGGTCATTGTAGTGGAAATGTACTGATCGGGTCATTGTAGTGGAAATGTACTCCTCGGGTCATTGTAGTGGAAATGTACTCCTCGGGTCATTGTAGTGGAAATGTACTCCTCGGGTCATTGTAGTGGAAATTTACTCCTCGGGTTGTATTGTATTGTAGTGGAAATGTACTCCTCGGGTCATTGTAGTGGAAATGTACTCCTCGGGTCATTGTAGTGGAAATGTACTCCTCGAGTCATTGTAGTGGAAATGTACTCCTCGGGTCATTGTAGTGGAAATGTACACTTAGGGATATTGTAGTGGAAATGTACTCCTCGGGTAATTGTAGTGGAAATGTACTCCTCGGGATATTGTAGTGGAAATTACCTCCTCGGGTCATTGTAGTGGAAATGTACTCATTGGGTTATTGTAGTGGAAATGTACTCCTTGGGTCATTGTATACAAAGTGTAATCCCCGGGTCATTGTAGACAAAGTGTAATCCCCGGGTCATTGCAGTGGAAATGTACTCATCAGGTCATTGTAGACAAAGTGTAAACCTTGGGTCAATATAGACACAATGTAAACCGCGGGTCATATTAGACAAAGTGAAATCCTTGGGTCATTGTAGTGGAAATGTACTCCTCGGGTCATTGTAGTGGAAATGTACTCCTCGGGTCATTGTAGTGGAAATGTACTCCTCGGGTCATTGTAGTGGAAATGTACTCCTCGGGTCATTGTAGTGTACTCCTCGGGTCATTGTGTACTCCTTGGGTCATTGTAGTGGAAATGTACTCCAGGGGTCATTGTAGTGGAAATGTACTCCTCGGGTCATTGTAGTGGAAATGTACTCCTCGGGTCATTGTAGTGGAAATGTACTCCTCGGGTCATTGTAGTGGAAATGTACTCCTCGGGTCATTGTAGAGGAAATGTACTCCTCGGGTCATTGTAGTGGAAATATACTCCTCGGGTCATTGTAGTGGAAATGTACTCGGGACGGGGAAATGTACATTGTAGTGGAAATGTACTCCTCGGGTCATTGTAGTGGAAATGTATTCCTCGGGTCATTGTAGTGGAAATGTACTCCTCGGGTCATTGTAGTGGAAATGTACTCCTTGGGTCATTGTAGTGGAAATGTACTCCTCGGGTCATTGTAGTGGAAATGTACTCCTCGGGTCATTGTAGTGGAAATGTACTCCTCGGGTCATTGTAGTGGAAATGTACTCCTCGGGTCATTGTAGTGGAAATGTACTCCTCGGGTCATTGTAGTGGAAATGTACTCCTCGGGTCATTGTAGTGGAAATGTACTCCTCGGTTCATAGTGTGGAAATATACTCCTCGGGATATTGTAGTGGAAATGTAATCCCCGGGTCATTGTAGTGGAAATGTACTCCTCGGGTCATTGTAGTGGAAATGTACTCCTCGGGTCATTGTAGACAAAGTGTAATCCCCGGGGCATTGTAGTAGAAATGTACTCATCGGGTCATTGTAGACAAAGTGTAAACCTTGGGTCATTGTAGACACAATGTAAACCGCGGGTCATAGTAGACAAAGTGACAAACTTGGTTGATTGTAGTGGAAATGTACTCTTCGGGTCATTGTAGTGGAAATGTACTCCTCGGGTCATTGTAGTGGAAATGTACTCCTTGGGTCATTGTAGTGGAAATGTACTCCTCGGGTCATTGTAGTGGAAATGTACACTTAGGGATATTGTAGTGGAAATGTACTCCTCGGATAATTGTAGTGGAAATGTACTCCTCGGGATATTGTAGTGGAAATGTACTCCTCGGGTCATTGTAGTGGAAATGTACTCCTCGGGTCATTGTAGTGGAAATGTACTCCTCGGGTCATTGTAGTGGAAATGTACTCCTCGGGTCATTGTAGTGGAAATGTACTCCTAGGGTCATTGTAGTGGAAATGTACTCCTCGGGTCATTGTAGTGGAAATGTACTCCTCGGGTCATTGTAGTGGAAATGTACTCCTCGGGTCATTGTAGTGGAAATGTACTCCTCGGGTCATTGTAGTGGAAGTGTACTCCCCGGGTCATTGTAGTAGAAATGTACTCCTCGGGTCATTGTAGTGTAATGTACTCCTCGGGTCATTGTACTGGAAATGTACTCCTCGGGTCATTGTAGTGGAAATGTACTCCTCGGGTCATTGTAGTGGAAATGTACTCCTCGGGATATTGTAATGGAAATGTACTCCTCGGTATATTGTAGTGGAAATGTACTCCTCGGGTCATTGTAGTGGAAATGTACTCCTCGGGTCATTGTAGTGGAAATGTACTCCTCGGGTCATTGCAGTGGAAATGTACTCCTCGGGTCATTGTAGTGGAAATGTACTCCTCGGGTCATTGTAGTGGAAATGTACTCCTCGGGTCATTGTAGTGGAAATGTACTCCTCGGGTCATTGTAGTGGAAATGTACTCCTCGGGTCATTGTAGTGGAAATGTACTCCTTGGGTCATTGTAGTGGAAATGTACTCCACGGGTCATTGTAGATCAACTGAAATACTTGAGTCATTGTAGTGGAAATGTACTCCTCGGGTCATTGTAGTGGAAATGTACTCCTCGGGTTATTGTAGTGGAAATGTACTCCTCGGGATATTAAAGTGGAAATGTACTCCTCGGGTCATTATAGTGGAAATGTACTCCTCGGGTCATTGTAGTGGAAATGTATTTCTCGGGTTATTGTAGTGGAAATGTACTCCTCGGGTCAATGTAGTGGAAATGTACTCCTCGGGTCATTGTAGTGGAAATGTACTCCTCGGGTCATTGTAGTGGAAATGTACTCCTTGGGTCATTGTAGTGGAAATGTACTCCTCGGGTCATTGTAGTGGAAATGTACTCCTCGGGTCATTGTAGTGGAAATGTACTCCTCGAGTCATTGTAGTGGAAATGTACTCCTCGGGTCATTGTAGTGGAAATGTACTCCTCGGGTCATTGTAGTGGAAATGTACTCCTCGGGTCATTGTAGTGGAAATGTACTCCTCGGGTCATTGTAGTGGAAATGTGCCCGTAGGGATATTGTAGTGGAGATGTACTCCTCGGGTCATTGTAGTGGAAATGTACTCCTCGGGTCATTGTAGTGGAAATGTACTCCTCGGGTCATTGTAGTGGAAATGTACTCCTCGGGTCATTGTAGTGGAAATGTACTCCTCGGGTCATTGTAGTGGAAATGTACTCCATTGTAGGTCATTGTAGTGGAATTGTACTCCTCGGGTCATTGTAGTGGAAATGTACTCCTCGGGTCAGGGTAGTGGAAATGTACTCCTCGGGTCATTGTAATGGAAATGTACTCCTCGGGTCATTGTAGTGGAAATGTACTCCTTGGGTCATTGTAGTGGAAATGTACTCCTCGGGTCATTGTAGTGGAAAAGTGGAAATCCTCCTCGGGTCATTGTAGAGGAAATGTACTCCTCGGGTCATTGTAGTGGAAATGTACTCCTCGGGTCATTGTAGTGGAAATGTACTCCTCGGGTCATTGTAGTGGAAATGTACTCCTCGGGTCATTGTAGTGGAAATGTACTCCTCGGGATATTGTAGTGGAAATGTACTCCTTGGGTCATTGTATACACAGTGTAATCCCCGGGTCATTGTAGACAAAGTGTAATCCCCGGGTCATTGCAGTGGAAATGTACTCATCAGGTCATTGTAGACAAAGTGTAAACCTTGGGTCAATATAGACACAATGTAAACCGCGGGTCATATTAGACAAAGTGAAATCCTTGGGTCATTGTAGTGGAAATGTACTCCTCGGGTCATTGTAGTGGAAATGTACTCCTCGGGTCATTGTAGTGGAAATGTACTCCTCGGGTCATTGTAGTGGAAATGTACTCCTCGGGTCATTGTAGTGGAAATGTACTCCTCGGGTCATTGTAGTGGAAATGTACTCCTCGGGTCATTGTAGTGGAAATGTACTCCTCGGGTCATTGTAGTGGAAATGTACTCCTCGGGTCATTGTAGTGGAAATGTACTGCTCGGGTCATTGTAGTGGAAATGTACTCCTCGGGTCATTGTAGTGGAAATGTACTCCTCGGGATATTGAAGTGTAAATGTACTCCTCGGGTCATTGTAGTGGAAGTGTACTCCTCGGGATATTGAAGTGTAAATGTACTCCTCGGGTCATTGTAGTGGAAATGTACTCCTCGGGTCATTGTAGTGGAAATGTACTCCTCGGGTCATTGTAGTGGAAATGTACTCCTCGGGTCATTGTAGTGGAAATGTACTCCTCGGGTTATTGTAGTGGAAATGTACTCCTCGGGTCATTGTAGTGGAAATGTACTCCTCGGGTCATTTAAGTGGAAATGTACTCCTCGGGTCATTGTAGTGGAATTGTACTCCTCGGGTCATTGTAGTGGAAATGTACTCCTCGGGTCATTGTAGTGGAAATGTACTCCTCGGGTCATTGTAGTGGAAATGTACACTTAGGGATATGGTAGTGGAAATGTACTCCTCGGGTCATTGTAGTGGAAATGTACTCCTCGGGTCATTGTAGTGGAAATGTACTCCTCGGGATATTGTAGTGGAAATGTACTCCTCGTGTAATTGTAGTGGAAATGTACTCTTCGGGATATTGTAGTGGAAATGTACTCCTCGGGTCATTGTAGTGGAAATGTACTCCTCGGGTCATTGTAGTGGAAATGTACTCCTCGGGTCATTGTAGTGGAAATGTACTCCTCGGGTCATTGTAGTGGAAATGTACTCCTTGGGTCATTGTAGTGGAAATGTACTCCTCGGGTCATTGTAGTGGAAATGTACTCCTCGGGTCATTGTAGTGGAAATGTACTCCTTGGGTCATTGTAGTGGAAATGTACTCCACGGGTCATTGTAGTGGTAATGTACTCCTCGGGTCATTGTAGTGGAAATGTACTCTTCGGCACATTGTAGTGGAAATGTACTCCTCGGGTCATTTAAGTGGAAATGTACTCCTCGGGTCATTGTAGTGGAATTGTACTCCTCGGGTCATTGTAGTGGAAATGTACTCCTCGGGTCATTGTAGTGGAAATGTACTCCTCGGGTCATTGTAGTGGAAATGTACTCCTCGGGTCATTGTAGTGGAAATGTACTCCAGGGGTCATTGTAGTGGAAATGTACTCCTCGGGTCATTGTAGTGGAAATGTACTCCACGGGTCATTGTAGACAAAGTGTAATCCCCGGGAATTGTAGTAGAAATGTACTCCTCGGGTCATTGTAGTGGAAATGTACTCCTCGGGTCATTGTAGTGGAAATGTACTCCTCGGGTCATTATAGTGGAAATGTACTCCTCGGGTCATTGTAGTGGAAATGAACTCCTCGGGTCATTGTAGTGGAAATGTACTCCTCGGGATATTGCAGTGGAAATGTACTCCTCGGGTCATTGTAGTGTAAATGTACTCCTCGGGTCATTGTAGTGGAAATGTACTCCTAGGGTCATTGTAGTGGAAATGTACTTCTCGGGTCATTGTAGTGGAAATGTACTCCTTGGGTCATTGTAGTGGAAATGTACTCCTCGGGTCATTGTAGTGGAAATGTACTCCTCGGGTCATTGTAGTGGAAATGTACTCCTTGGGTCATTGTAGTGGAAATGTACTCCTCGGTTCGTAGTAGACAAAGTTTACTCCTTGGGTCATTGTATACACAGTGTAATCCCCGGGTCATTGTAGACAAAGTGTAATCCCCGGGTCATTGCAGTGGAAATGTACTCATCAGGTCATTGTAGACAAAGTGTAAACCTTGGGTCAATATAGACACAATGTAAACCGCGGGTCATATTAGACAAAGTGAAATCCTTGGGTCATTGTAGTGGAAATGTACTCCTCGGGTCATTGTAGTGGAAATGTACTCCTCGGGTCATTGTAGTGGAAATGTACTCCTCGGGTCATTGTAGTGGAAATGTACTCCTCGGGTCATTGTTGTGGAAATGTACTCCTCGGGTAATTGTAGTGGAAATGTACTCCACGGGTCATTGTAGTGGAAATGTACTCCTCGGGTCATTGTAGTGGAAATGTACTCCTCGGGTCATTGTAGTGGAAATGTACTCCTCGGGTCATTGTAGTGGAAATGTACTCCTCGGGTCATTGTATTGTAGTGGAAATGTACTCCTCGGGTCATTGTAGTGGAAATGTACTCCTCGGGTCATTCTAGTGGAAATGAACTCCTCGGGGTCATTCTAGTGGAAATGTACTCCTCGGGTCATTGTAGTGGAAATGTACTCCTCGGGTCATTGTAGTGGAAATGTACTCCTCGGGACATTGTAGTGGAAATGTACTCCTCGGGTCATTGTAGTGGAAATGTACTCCTCGGGTCATTGTAGTGGAAATGTACTCCTCGGGTCATTGTAGTGGAAATGTACTCCTCGGGTCATTGAAGTGGAAATGTACTCCTCGGGTCATTGTTGACAAAGTGTACTCCTCGGGTCATTGTAGTGGAAATGTACTCCTCGGGTCATTGTAGTGGAAATGTACTCCTCGGGTCATTGTAGTGGAAATGTACTCCTCGGGTCATTGTAGTGGAAATGTACTCCTCGGGATATTGTAGTGGAAATGTACTCCTCGGGTCATTGTAGTGGAAATGTACTCCTCGGGATATTGTAGTGGAAATGTACTCCTTGGGTCATTGTATACACAGTGTAATCCCCGGGTCATTGTAGACAAAGTGTAATCCCCCGGGCATTGCAGTGGAAATGTACCTCTCGGGATATTGTAGTGGAAATGTACTCCTCGGGTCATTGTAGTGGAAATGTACTCCTCGGGTCATTGTAGTGGAAATGTACTCCTCGGGATATTGTAGTGGAAATGTACTCCTCGGGTCATTGTAGTGGAAATGTACTCCTCGGGTCATTGTAGTGGAAATGTACTCCTCGGGTCATTGTAGTGGAAATGTACTCCTCGGGTCATTGTAGTGGAAATGTACTCCTCGGGTCATTGTAGTGGAAATGTACTCCTCGGGTCATTGTAGTGGAAATGTACTCCTCGGGTCATTGTAGTGGAAATGTACTCCTCGGGTCATTGTAATGGAAATGTACTCCTCGGGTCATTGTAGTGGAAATGTACTCCTCGGGTCATTGTAGTGGAAATGTACTCCTCGGGTCATTGTAGTGGAAATGTACTCCTCGGGTCATTTAAGTGGAAATGTACTCCTCGGGTCATTGTAGTGGAATTGTACTCCTCGGGTCATTTAAGTGGAAATGTACTCCTCGGGAAATTGTAGTGGGATTGTACTCCTCGGGTCATTGTAGTGGAAATGTACTCCTCGAGTCATTGAAGTGGAAATGTTCTCTTGTGGTCATTGTAGACAAAGTGTACACCTCGGTTCATTGTATTGGAAATGTACTACTCGGGTCATTGTAGTGGAAATGTACTCCTCGGGTCATTGTAGTGGAATTGTACTCCTCGGGTCATTGTAGTGGAAATGTACTCCTCGAGTCATTGTAGTGGAAATTTACTGATCGGGTCATTGTAGTGGAAATGTACTCCTCGGGATATTGAAGTGGAAATGTACTCCTCGGGTCATTGTAGTGGAAATGTACTCCTCGGGTCATTGTAGTGGAAATGTACTCCTTGGGTCATTGTAGTGGAAATTACCCGGGTCATCGGGACAAAGTGTATTGTAGTGGAAATGTACTCCTCGGGTCATTGTAGTGGAAATGTACTCCTCGGGTCATTGTAGTGGAAATGTACTCCTCGGGTCTTTGTAGTGGAAATGTACTCCACGGGATATTAAAGTGGAAATGTACTCCTCGGGTCATTGTAGTACTCCTCGTGGAAATGTACTCCTTGGGTCATTGTATACAAAGTGTAATCCCCGGGTCATTGTAGACAAAGTGTATTACCAGGGTCATTGCAGTGGAAATGTACTCCTCGGGATATTGAAGTGGAAATGTACTACTCGGGTCATTGTAGTGGAAATGTAGTCCTCGGGAAATTGTAGTGGAAATGTACTCCTCGGGTCATTGTAGTGGAAATGTACTCCTCGGGTCATTGTAGTGGAAATGTACTCCTCGGGTCATTGTAGTGGAAATGTACCCCTCGAATCATTGTAGTGGAAATTAATCCTCGAGTCATTGAAGTGGAAATGTACTCCTCGGGTCATTGTAGTGGAAATGTACCCCTCGGGAAATTGTAGTGGAAATGTACTCCTCGGGTCATTGTAGTGGAAATGTACTCCTCGGGTCATTGTAGTAAATCCCTCGGGTCATTGTAGTGGAAATGTACTCCTCGGGTCATTGTAGTGGAAATGTACTCCTCGGGTCATTGTAGTGGAAATGTACTCCTTAGTGTAGAAAATTTACTGATCGGGTCATTGTAGTGGAAATGTACCACTCAGGAAATTGTAGTGGAAATGTACTCCTCGGGTCATTGTAGTGGAAATGTACTCTTCGGCTCATTGTACTGGAAATGTACTCCTCGGGTCATTTAAGTGGAAATGTACTCCTCGGGTCATTGTAGTGGAAATGTACTCCTCGGGTCATTGCAGTGGAAATGTGCCCCTAGGGATATTGTAGTGGAGATGTACTCCTCGGGTCATTGTAATGGAAATGTACTCCTCGGGATATTGTAGTGGAAATGTACTCCTCGGGTCATTGTAGTGGAAATGTACTCCTCGGGTCATTGTAGTGGAAATGTACTCCTCAGGTAATTTAAGTGGAAAATTGTACTCCTCGGGTCATTGTAGTGGAAATGTACTCCTCGGGTTATTGTAGTGGAAATGTACTCCTCGGGTCATTGTAGTGGAAATGTACTCATCGGGTTATTGTAGTGGAAATGTACTCCTTTGGTCATTGTACACAGTGTAATCCCTGGGTCATTGTAGACAAAGTGTAATCCCCGGGTCATTGTAGTGGAAATGTACTCCTCGGGTCATTTAAGTGGAAATGTACTCCTCGGGTCATTGTAGTGGAATTGTACTCCTCGGGTCATTGTAGTGGAAATGTACTCCTCGGGTCATTTAAGTGGAAATGTACTCCTCGGGTCATTGTAGTGGAATTGTACTCCTCGGGTCATTGTAGTGGAAATGTACTCCTCGGGTCATTGTAGTGGAAATGTACTCCTCGGGTCATTGTAGTGGAAATGTACTCCTCGGGTCATTGTAGTGGAAATGTACTCCTCGAGTCATTGTAGTGGAAATGTACTCCTCGGGTCATTGTACTGGAAAAGTACTCCTCAGGTCATTGCAAAGGAAATGTACTCCTTGGGTCATTGTAGTGGAAATGTACTCCTCGGGTCATTGCAGTGGAAATGTACTCCTCGGGTCATTGTAGTGGAAATGTACTCCTCGGGTCATTGTAGTGGAAATGTACTCCTCGGGTCATTGTAGTGGAAATGTACTCCTCGGGTCATTGTAGTGGAAATGTACTCCTCGGGTCATTGTAGTGGAAATGTACTCTTCGGCTCATGGTAGTGGAAATATACTCCTCGGGTCATTGTAGTGGAAATGTACTCCTCGGGTCGATGTAGTGGAAATGGACATTGTAGTGGAAATGTACTCCTTGGGTCATTGTCTACACAGTGTAATACCCGGGTCATTGTAGACAAAGTGTAATCCCTGGGGCATTGTGGTAGAAATGTACTCCTCGGGTCATTGTAGTAGAAATGTACTCCTCGGGTCATTGTAGTGGAAATGTACTCCTCGGGTCATTGTAGTGGAAATGTACTCCTCGGGTCATCGTAGTGGAAATGTACTCCTCGGGTCATTGTAGTGGAAATGTACTCCTCGGGTCATTGTAGTGGAAATGTACTCCTTGGGTCATTGTAGTGGAAATGTACTCCTCGGGTCATTGTATTGGAAATGTACTCCACGGGTCATTGTAGTGCAAATGTACTCCTCGGGTCATTATAGTGGAAATGTACTGATCAGGTCATTGTAGTGGAAATGTACTCCTCGGGTGATTGTAGTGGAAATGTACTCCATGGGTCATTGTAGACAAAGTGTAATCCCCGGGTCATGGTAGTGGAAATGTACTCCTCGGGTCATTGTAGTGGAAATGTACTCCTCGGGTCATTGTAGTAGAAATGTACTCATCGGGTCATTGTAGACAAAGTGTAATCCTTGGGTCATTGTAGTGGAAATGTACTCCTCGGGTCATTGTAGTGGAAATGTACTCCTCGGGTCATTGTAGTGGAAATGTACTCCTCGGGTCATTGTAGTGGAAATGTACTCCTCGGGTCATTGTAGTGGAAATGTAGTCCTCGGGATATTGTAGTGGAAATGTACTCCTCGGGTCATTGTAGTGGAAATGTACTCCTCGGGTCATTGTAGTGGAAATGTACTCCTCGGGTCATTGTAGTGGAAATGTACTCCTCGGGTCATTGTAGTGGAAATGTACTCCTCGGATCATTGTAGTGGAAATGTACTCATCGGGATATTGTAGTGGAAATGTACTCCTCGGGTCATTGTAGTGGAAATGTACTTCTCGGGTCATTGTAGTGGAAATGTACTCCTCGGGTCATTGTAGTAAATGTGGAATTGTAGTGGAAATGTACTCCTCGGGTCATTGTAGTGGAAATGTACTCCTCGGGTCATTGTAGTGGAAATGTACTCCTCGGGTCATTGTAGTGGAAATGTACTCCACGGGTCATTGTAGTGGAAATGTACTCCTCGGGTCATTGTAGTGGAAATGTACTCCTCGGGTCATTGTAGTGGAAATGTACTCCTTGGGTCATTGTAGTGGAAATGTACTCCTCGGGTCATTGTAGTGGAAATGTACTCCTCGGGTCATTGTAGTGGAAATGTACTCCTCGGGTCATTGTAGTGGAAATGTACTCCTCGGGTCATTGTAGTGGAAATGTACTCCTTGGGTCATTGTAGTGGAAATGTACTCCTCGGGTCATTGTAGTGGAAATGTACTCCTCGGGTCATTGTAGTGGAAATGTACTCCTCGGGTCATTGTAGACAAAGTGTAATATACTCCTCGGGTTATTGTAGTGGAAATGTACTCCTCGGGTCATTGTAGTGGAAATGTACTCCTCGGGTCATTGTAGTGGAAATGTACTCCTCGGGATATTGTAGTGGAAATGTACTCCTCGGGTCATTGTAGTGGAAATGTACTCCTCGGGATATTGTAGTGGAAATGTACTCCTCGGGTCATTGTAGTGGAAATGTAATCCTCGGGTCATTGTAGTGGAAATGTACTCCTCGGGTCATTGTAGTGGAAATGTACTCCTCGGGTCATTGTAGTGGAAATGTACTCCTCGGGTATTGTAGTGGAAATGTACTCCTCGGGTCATTGTAGTGGAAATGTACTCCTCGGGTCATTGTAGTGGAAATGTACTCCTCGGGTCATTGTAGTGGAAATGTACTCCTCGGGATATTGTAGTGGAAATGTACTCCTTGGGTCATTGTAGTGGAAATGTACTCCTCGGGACTCCTCGGGTCATTGTAGTGGAAATGTACTCCTCGGGTCATTGTAGACAAAGTGTAAAACTTGGGTCATTGTAGTGGAAATGTACTCCTCGGGTCATTGTAGTGGAAATGTAATCCTCGGGTCATTGTAGTGGAAATGTACTCCTCGGGTCATTGTAGTGGAAATGTACTCCTCGGGTCATTGTAGTGGAAATGTACTCCTTGGGTCATTGTAGTGGAAATGTACTCCTCGGGTCATTGTAGTGGAAATGTAATCCTCGGGTCATTGTAGTGGAAATGTACTCCTCGGGTCATTGTAGTGGAAATGTACTCCTAGGGTCATTGTAGTGGAAATGTACTCCTCGGGTCATTGTAGTGGAAATGTACTCCTCGGGTCATTGTAGTGGAAATGTAAAAGTGTAAATCGGGTCATTGTAGTGGAAATGTACTCCTCGGGTCATTGTAGTGGAAATGTACTCCTCGGGTCATTGTAGTGGAAATGTACTCCTCGGGTCATTGTAGTGGAAATGTACTCCTCGGTTCATTGTAGTGGAAATGTACTCCTCGGGTCATTGTAGTGGAAATGTACTCCTAGGGATATTGTAGTGGAAATGTACTCCTCGGGTCATTGTAGTGGAAATGTACTCCTCGGGTGATTGTAGTGGAAATGTACTCCTCGGGTTATTGTAGTGGAAATGTACTCCTCGGGTCATTGTAGTGGAAATGTACTCCTCGGGTCATTGTAGTGGAAATGTACTCCTCGGGTCATTGTAGACTAATGTAATCCGTCGGGATCATTGTAGTGGAAATGTACTCCTCGGGTCATTGTAGTGGAAATGTACTCCTCGGGATCATTGTAGTGGAAATGTACTCCTCGGGTCATTGTAGTGGAAATGTACTCCTCGGGTCATTGTAGTGGAAATGTACTCCTCGGGTCATTGTAGTGGAAATGTAATCCTCGGGTCATTGTAGTGGAAATGTACTCCTCGGGTCATTGTAGTGGAAATGTACTCCTCGGGTCATTGTAGTGGAAATGTACTCCTCGGGTCATTGTAGTGGAAATGTACTCCTCGGGTCATTGTAGTGGAAATGTACTCCTCGGGTCATTGTAGTGGAAATGTACTCCTCGGGTCATTGTAGTGGAAATGTACTCCTCGGATCATTGTAGTGGAAATGTACTCCTCGGGTCATTGTAGTGGAAATGTACTCCTCGGGTCATTGTAGTGGAAATGTACTCCTCGGGTCATTGTAGTGGAAATGTACTCCTCGGGTCATTGTAGTGGAAATGTACTCCTCGGGTCATTGTAGTGGAAATGTACTCCTCGGGTCATTGAAGTGGAAATGTTCTCTTCGGGTCATTGTAGACAAAGTGTACTCCTCGGGTCATTGTAGTGGAAATGTACTACTCGGGTCATTGTATTGGAAATGTACTCCTCGGGATATTGTAGTGGAAATGTAGTCCTTGGGTCATTGTAGTGGAAATGTACTCCTCGGGTCATTGTAGTGGAAATGTACTCCTGGGGTCATTGTAGTGGAAATGTACTCCTAAGGTCATTGTAGACCAAGTGTAAACCTTGGGTCATTGTAAACACAATGTACTCCTCGGGTCATTGTAGTGGAAACGTAATCCTCGGGTCATTGTAGTGGAAATGTACTCCTCGGGTCATTGTAGTGGAAATGTACTCCTTGGGTCATTGTAGTGGAAATGTACTCCTCGGGTCATTGTAGTTGAAATGTACTCCTCGGGTCATTGTAGTGGAAATGTACTCCTCGGGTCATTGTAGTGGAAATGTACTCCTCGGGTCATTGTAGTGGAAATGTACTCCTCGGGTCATTGTAGTGGAAATATACTCCTCGGGTCATTGTAGTGGAAATGTACTCCTCGGGTCATTGTAGTGGAAATGTACTCCTCGGGTCATTGTAGTGGAAATGTACTCCTCGGGTCATTGTAGTGGAAATGTACTCCTCGGGTCATTGTAGTGGAAATGTACTCCTCGGTTCATTGTAGTGGAAATGTACTCCTCGTGTCATTGTAGTGGAAATGTATTCCTCGGGTCATTGTAGTGGAAATGTACTCCTCGGGTCATTGTAGTGGAAATGTACTCCTCGGGTCATTGTAGTGGAAATGTACTCCTCGGGATATTGTAGTGGAAATGTACTCCGTGGGTCATTGTAGTGGAAATGTACTCCTCGGGTTATTGTAGTGGAAATGTACTCCTCGGGTCATTGTAGTGGAAATGTACTCCTCGGGTCATTGTAGTGGAAATGTACTCCTCGGGTCATTGTAGTGGAAATGTACTCCTCGGGTCATTGTAGTGGAAATGTACTCCTCGGGTCATTGTAGTGGAAATGTACTCCTCGGGTCATTGTAGTGGAAATGTACTCCTCGGGTCATTGTAGTGGAAATGTACTCCTCGGGATATTGTAGTGGAAATGTACTCCTTGGGTCATTGTATACAAAGTGTAATACTCGGGTCATTGTAGACAAAGGATAATCCCCGGGGCATTGTATTAGAAATGTACTCCTCGGGTCATTGTAGTGGAAATGTACTCCTCGGGTCATTGTAGTGGAAATGTACTCCTCGGGTCATTGTAGTGGAAATGTACTCCTCGGGTTATTGTAGTGGAAATGTACTCCTCGGATCATTGTAGTGGAAATGTACTCCTCGGGTCATTGTAGTGGAAATGTACTCCTCGGGTCATTGTAGTGGAAATGTACTCCTCGGGACATTGTAGTGGAAATGTACTCCTCGGGTCATTGTAGTGGAAATGTACTCCTCGGGTCATTGTAGTGGAAATGTACTCCTCGGGTCATTGTAGTGGAAATGTACTCCTCGGGTCATTGTAGACAAAATGTAAACCTCGGGTCATTGTAGAAATGTAAATCCTCGGGTCATTGTAGACAAATGTACTCCTTGGGTCATTGTAGTGGAAATGTACTCCTCGGGTCATTGTAGTGGAAATGTACTCATTGGCTTATTGTAGTGGAAATGTACTCCACGGGTCATTGTAGTGGAAATGTACTGCTCGGGTCATTGTAGTGGAAATGTACACTTAGGGATATGGTAGTGGAAATGTACTCCTCGGGTAATTGTAGTGGAAATGTACTCCTTGGGTCATTGTAGTGGAAATGTACTCCTCGGGTCATTGTAGTGGAAATGTACTGCTCGGGTCATTGTAGTGGAAATGTAATCCTCGGGTCATTGTAGTGGAAATGTACTCCTCGGGTCATTGTAGTGGAAATGTACTCCTCGGGTCATTGTAGTGGAAATGTACTCCTCGGGTCATTGTAGTGGAAATGTAATCCTCGGGTCATTGTAGTGGAAATGTACTCCTCGGGTCATTGTAGTGGAAATGTACTCCTCGGGTCATTGTAGTGGAAATGTACTCCTCGGGTCATTGTATTGGAAATGTACTCCTCGGTCATTGTAGAAATGTACTCCTCGGGTCATTGTACTGGAAATGTACTCCTCGGGTCATTGTAGTTGAAATGTACTCCTCGGGTCATTGTAGTGGAAATGTACAACTTGGGTCATTGTAGTGGAAATGTACTCCTTGGGTCATTGTAGTGGAAATGTTCTCCTCGGGTCATTGTAGTGGAAATGTACTCCTCGGGTCATTGTAGTGGAAATGTACTCGTCGCGTGTACTCCTCGGGTCGTAGTAGACAAAATGTACCCATTGCCTCATTGCATACACAGTGTAATCCATGCGTCATTGTAGACAAAGTGTAATGTACTCCTCGGGTCATTGTACTGGAAATGTACTCCTCGGGTCATTGTAGTGGAAATGTACTCCTCGGGTCATTGTAGTGGAAATGTACTATTCGGGTCATTGTAGTGGAAATGTACTCCTCGGGTCATTGTAGTGGAAATGTACTCCTCGGGTCATTGTAGTGGAAATGTACTCCTCGGGTCATTGTAGTGGAAATGTACTCCTCGGGTCATTGTAGTGGAAATGTGCCCCTAGGGATATTGTAGTGGAGATGTACTCCTCGGGTCATTGTAGTGGAAATGTACTCCTCGGGTCATTGTAGACACAATGTGAACCGCGGGTCATATTAGACAAAGTGAAATTCTTGGGTCATTGTAGTGGAAATGTACTCTACGGGTCATTGTAGTGGAAATGTACTCCTTGGGTCATTGTAGTGGAAATGTACTCCTCGGGTCATTGTAGTGGAAATGTACTCCTCGGGTCATTGTAGTGGAAATGTACTCCTCGGGTCATTGTAGTGGAAATGTACTCCTCGGGTCATTGTAGTGGAAATGTACTCCTCGGGTCATTGTAGACAAATTGTAAACTTTGGGTCATTGTAGTGGAAATGTAAATCCTCGGGTCATTGTAGTGGAAATGTACTCCTCGGGTCATTGTAGTGGAAATGTACTCCTCATTGTAGTGACAAATGTCATTGTAGTGGAAATGTACTCCTCGGGTCATTGTAGTGGAAATGTACTCCTCGGGTCATTGTAGTGGAAATGTACTCCTCGGGTCATTGTAATGGAAATGTACTCCTCGGGTCATTGTAGTGGAAATGTACTCCTCGGGTCATTGTAGTGGAAATGTACTCCTTGGGTCATTGTAGACAAAGTGTAATCCCCGGGTCATTGTAGTGGAAATGTAATCCCCGGGTCAATGTAGAAGAAATGTACTCCTTGGGTCATTGTAGTGGAAATGTACTCCTCGGGTCATTGTAGACAAATTTGTACCCCTTGGGTCATTGTAGTGGAAATGTACACCACGGGTCATTGTAGTGGAAATGTACTCCTCGGGTCATTGTAGTGGAAATGTACTCCTCGGGTCATTGTAGTGGAAATGTACTCCTCGGGTCATTGTAGTAGAAATGTACTCCTCGGGTCATTGTAGTGGAAATGTACTCCTCGGGTCATTGTAGACAAAGTGTAATCCCCGGGTCATTGTAGTGGAAATGTACTCCTCGGGTCATTGTAGACAAAGTGTAAACCTTGGGTCATTGTAGACAAAGTGTAATCCCCGGGTCATTGTAGTGGAAATGTACTCCTCGGGTCATTGTAGTGGAAATGTACTCCTCGGGTCATTGTAGTGGAAATGTACTCCTCGGGTCATTGTAGTGGAAATGTACTCCTCAGGTCATTGTAGTGGAAATGTACTCCTCGGGTCATCGTAGTGGAAATGTAATCCTAGGGATATTGCAGTGGAAATGTACTCCTCGGGTCATTGTAGTGGAAATGTACTCCTCGGGTCATTGTAGTGGAAATGTACTCCTCGGGTCATTGTAGTGGAAATGTACTCCTCGGGTCATTCTAGTGGAAATGTACTCCTCAGGTCATTGTAGTGGAAATGTACTCCTCGGGTCATTGTAGTGGAAATGTACTCCTTGTAGTGGAAATGTACTCCTCGGGTCATTGTAGACAAAGTGTAAACCTTGGGTCATTGTAGACACAATGTAAACCGCGGGTCATAGTAGACAAAGTGAAATCCTTGGGTCATTGTAGTGGAAATGTACTCCTCGGGTCATTGTAGTGGAAATGTACTCCTCGGGTCATTGTAGTGGAAATGTACTCCTCGGGTCATTGTAGTGGAAATGTACTCCTCGGGTCATTGTAGTGGAAATGTACTCCTCGGGTCATTGTAGTGGAAATGTACTCCTCGGGTCATTGTAGTGGAAATGTACTCCTCGGGTCATTGTAGACAAAGTGTAAACCTTGGGTCATTGTAGACACAATGTAAACCGCGGGTCATAGTAGACAAAGTGTAATCCTTGGGTCATTGTAGTGGAAATGTACTCCACGGGTCATTGTAGTGGAAATGTAATCCTCGTCCTCCGGGTCATTGTAGTGGAAATGTACTCCTCGGGTCATTGTAGTGGAAATGTACTCCTCGGGTCATTGTAGTGGAAATGTACTCCTCGGGTCATTGTAGTGGAAATGTACTCCTCGGGTCATTGTAGTGGAAATGTACTCCTTGGGTCATTGTAGTGGAAATGTACTCCTCGGGTCATTGTAGTGGAAATGTACTCCTCGGGTCATTGTAGTGGAAATGTACTCCTCGGGTCATTGTACTGGAAATGTACTCCTCGGGTCATTGTAGTGGAAATGTACTCCTCGGATCATTGTAGTGGAAATGTACTCCTAGGGTCATTGTAGTGGAAATGTACTGATTGTAGACAAAGTGTGGTCATTGTATTGTAGTGGAAATGTAATCCTCGGGTCATTGTAGTGGAAATATACTCCTCGGGTCATTGTAGTGGAAATGTAATCCTCGGGTCATTGCAGTGGAAATGTACTCCTCGGGTCATTGCAGTGGAAATGTACTCCTCGGGTCATTGTAGTGGAAATGTACTCCTCGGGTCATTGTAGTGGAAATGTACTCCTCGGGACATTGTAGAAAAAGTGAAATACTTGAAACAGTGTAGTAGAAATGTACTCCTGGGTCATTGTAGTGGAAATGTACTCCTCGGGTCATTGGTCATTGTAGTGGAAATGTACTCCTCGGGTCATTGTAGTGGAAATGTACTCCTCGGGTCATTGTAGTGGAAATGTACTCCTCGGGTCATTGTAGACAAAGTGTAAAACTTGGGTCATTGTAGTGGAAATGTACTCCTCGGGTCATTGTAGACAAAGTGTAATCCCTTGGGCATTGTAGTGGAAATGTACCTCTTGGGATATTGTAGTGGAAATGTACTCCTCGGGTCATTGTAGTGGAAATGTACTCCTCGGGTCATTGTAGTGGAAATGTACTACTCGGGTCATTGTAGTGGAAATGTACTCCTCGGGTCATTGTAGTGTAAATGTACTCCTCGGGTCATTGTAGTGGAAATGTACTCCTCGGGTCATTGTAGTGGAAATGTACTCCTCGGGTCATTGTAGTGGAAATGTACTCCTCGGGTCATTGTAGTGGAAATGTACTCCTCGGGTCATTGTAGTGGAAATGTACTCCTCGGGTCATTGTAGTGGAAATGTACTCCTCGGGTCATTGTAGTGGAAATGTACTGATCGGGTCATTGTAGTGGAAATGTACTCCTCGGGATATTGTAGTGGATATTTGTACCCCTTGGGTCATTGTAGTGGAAATGTACTGATCAGGTCATTGTAGTGGAAATGTACTCCTCGGGTCATTGTAGTGGAAATGTACTCCTAGGGATATTGTAGTGGAAATGTACTCCTCGGGTCATTGTAGTGGAAATGTACTCCTCGGGTCATTGTAGTGGGAATGTACTCCTCGGGTCATTGTAGTGGAAATGTACTCCTCGGGTCATTGTAGACAAAGTGTAAACCTTGGGTCATTGTAGACACAATGTAAACCGCGGGTCATAGTAGACAAAGTGAAATACTTGAACATTGTAGTGGAAATGTACTCCTCGGGTCATTGTAGTGGAAATGTACTCCTCGGGTCATTGTAGTGGAAATGTACTCCTCGGGTCATTGTAGTGGAAATGTACTCCTCGGGATATTGAAGTGGAAATGTACTACTCGGGTCATTGTAGTGGAAATGTACTCCTCGGGTCATTGTAGTGTAAATGTACTCCTCGGGTCATTGTAGTGGAAATGTACTCCTCGGGTCATTGCAGTGGAAATGTACTCCTCGGGTCATTGTAGTGGAAATGTACTCCTCGGGTCATTGTAGTGGAAATGTACTCCTCGGGTTATTGTTATGGAAATGTACTCCTTGGGACATTGTAGTGGAAATGTAGGGTCATTGTAGTGGAAATGTACTCCTCGGGTCATTGTAGTGGAAATGTACTCCTCGGTCATTGTATAATGTACTCCTCGGGTCATTGTAGTGGAAATGTACTCCTCGGGTCATTGTAGTGGAAATGTACTCCTCGGGATATTGTAGTGGAAATGTACTCCTCGGGTCATTGTAGTGGAAATGTACTCCTCGGGTCATTGTAGTGGAAATGTAATCCTCGGGTCATTGTAGTGGACAATGTAATCCCGCGGGTCATTGTAGACAAAGTGTAATACTTGGGTCATTGTAGTGGAAATGTACTCCTCGGGTCATTGTAGTGGAAATGTACTCCTCGGGTCATTGTAGTGGAAATGTAATCCTCGGGTCATTGTAGTGGAAATGTACTCCTCGGGTCATTGTAGTGGAAATGTACTCCTCGGGTCATTGTAGTGGAAATGTACTCCTCGGGTCATTGTAGTGGAAATGTACTCCTCGGGTCATTGTAGTGGAAATGTACTCCTCGGGTCATTGTAGTGGAAATGTACTCCTCGGGTCATTGTAGTGGAAATGTACTCCTCGGGTCATTGTAGTGGAAATGTACTCCTCGGGTCATTGTAGTGGTAATGTACTCCTCGGGTCATTGTAGTGGAAATGTACTATTCGGCTCATTGTAGTGGAAATGTACTCCTCGGGTCATTGTAGTGGTAATGTACTCCACGGGTCAATGCAGTGGAAATGTACTGATCAGGTCATTGTAGTGGAAATGTAGTCCTCGGGAAATTGTAGTGGAAATGTACTCCTCGGGTCATTGTAGTGGAAATGTACTCCTCGGTTCATTCTAGTGGAAATGTACTCCTCGGGTCATTGTAGTGGAAATGTACTCCTCGAGTCATTGAAGTGGAAATGTACTCCTCGGGTCTTTGTAGTGGAAATGTAATTCGGGTCATTGTAGTGGAAATGTACTCCTCGGGTCATTGTAGTGGAAATGTACTCCTCGGGTCATTGTAGTGGAAATGTACTCCTCGAGTCATTGTAGTGGAAATGTACTCCTCGGGTCATTGTAGTGGAAATGTACTCCTCGGGTCATTGTAGTGGAAATGTACTCCTCGGGTCATTGTAGTGGAAATGTACTCCTCGGGTCATTGTAGTGGAAATACACAGTGTAATCCCCGGGTCATTGTAGACAAGTGTAATCCTTGGATAATTGTACTGGAAATGTACTCCTCGGGTCATTGTAGACAAAGTGTATTGTACTCCTCGGGTCATTGTAGTAGAAATGTACTCCTCGGGTCATTGTATAGTGGTAAATTGTAGTGTAATCCTCGGGTCATTGTAGTGGAAATGTACTCCTCGGGTCATTGTAGTGGAAATGTACTGTAGACACAATGGAAATGGGTCATTGTAGTGGAAATGTAAATCCTTGGGTCATTGTAGTGGAAATGTACTCCTGGGGTCATTGTAGTGGAAATGTACTCCTCGGGTCATTGTAGTGGAAATGTACTCCTCGGGTCATTGTAGTGGAAATGTACTCCTCGGGTCATTGTAGACAAAGTGTAAACCTTGGGTCATTGTAGACACAATGTAAACCGCGGGTCATAGTAGACAAAGTGAAATCCTTGGTTCATTGTAGTGGAAATGTACTCCACGGGTCATTGTAGTGGAAATGTACTCCTCGGGTCATTGTAGTGGAAATGTACTCCTCGGTTCGTAGTAGACAAAGTTTACTTCTTGGGTCATTGTATACACAGGGTAATCCCCGGGTCATTGTAGACAAAGTGTAATGTACTCCTTGGGTCATTGTAGTGGAAATGTACTCCTCGGGTCATTGTAGTGGAAATGTACTGCTCGGGTCATTGTAGTGGAAATGTACACTTAGGGATATTGTAGTGGAAATGTACTCCTCGGGTAATTGTAGTGGAAATGTACTCCTCGGGATATTGTAGTGGAAATTACCTCCTCGGGTCATTGTAGTGGAAATGTACTCATTGGGTTATTGTAGTGGAAATGTACTCCACGGGTCATTGTAGTGGAAATGTACTCCTCGGGATATTGTAGTGGAAATGTACCTTGGGTCATTGTAGTGGAAATGTACTCCTCGGGTCATTGTAGTGGAAATGTACTCCTCGGGTCATTGTAGTGGAAATGTACTCCTCGGGATATTGTAGTGGAAATGTACTCCTCGGGTCATTGTAGTGGAAATATACTCATCGGGTCATTGTAGTGGAAATGTACTCCTCGGGTCATTTAAGTGGAAATGTACTCCACGGGTCAATGTAGTGGAAATGTACTGATCGGGTCATTGTAGTGGAAATGTACTCCTCGGGTCATTGTAGTGGAAATGTACTCCTCGAGTCATTGTAGTGGAAATTTACTGATCGGGTCATTGTAGTGGAAATGTACCACTCAGGAAATTGTAGTGGAAATGTACTCCTCGGGTCATTGTAGTGGAAATGTACTCCTCGGGTCATTGTAGTGGAAATGTACTCCTCGGGTCATTGTAGTGGAAATGTACTCCTCGGGTCATTGTAGTGGAAATGTACTCCTCGGGTCATTGTAGTGGAAATGTACTCCTCGGGTCATTGTAGACAAAGTGTAAACCTTGGGTCATTGTAGTGGAAATGTATTCATCGGGTCATTGTAGACTAAGTGTAATCCAAGGGGCATTGTAGTGGAAATGTACTCCTCGGGTCATTGTAGTGGAAATGTACTCCTCGGGTCATTGTAGTGGAAATATACTCCTCGGGTCATTGTAGTGGAAATGTACTCCTTGGGTCATTTTATACACAGTGTAATCCCCGGGTCATTGTAGTAGAAATGTGCTCCTCGGGTCATCGTAGACTAAGTGTAAACCTTGGGTCATTGTAGACACAATGTACTCCTCGGGTCATTGTAGACAAAGTGTAATCCCCGGGGCATTGTAGTAGAAATGTACTCCTCGGGTCATTGTAGACAAAGTGTAAACCTTGGGTCATTGTAGACACAATGTAAACCGCGGGTCATACTAGACAAAGTGAAATCTTTTGGTCATTTTAGTGGTAATGTACTCATCGGGTCATTGTAGTGGAAATGTACTCCTCGGGTCATTGTAGTAAAAAATGTAATCCCGGGATCATTGTAGTAGAAATGTACTCTCTAGGTCATTGTAGACAAAACTTCCTAAACTTGAAAATGCGTCATTGTACACAAATGTAAACCGCGGGTCATAGATCAAAGGCCACACTGGTTATTATTGACTGGGACAAGATATATAATGTCCGCACAGGTTATCATTGACTGGGACACAAATTATAACAGGCCACACACATTGTCATTGACTGGGATACGATATATCAAAGGACAAACACACTATCATTGACTGGGACACGATATATTAAAGGACACACACATTGTCATTGATGGGAAAAGATATATTAAAAGGTCACACACATTGGCATTGACTGGAACACGATATATAAAAGGTCAGACACAGAGGCATTGACTGGGACACAATATACAAATAGGCTTCACACGTTATCATTTAGTGGGACACGATATATGAAAGGTCACATACATTGTCGTCATTGTTTGGAACACGGATTATTAAAGGCCACACATATTGTCATTGACTGGGACACTATATATGAAAGGTTACATACATGGTCATTGTTTTGGACACATTATATAAAAGGCCATACCCAATGTCATTGTCCGGGACAGGATATATAAATGGCCAGACACATTGGCATTGACTGGGACACGATATATAAACGGTCACACACACTGACATTGACAGGGACATGATATATCAAAGGCCACACAGGTTATCATTGAGTGGGACATGAGATATAAAAGGTCACACACAATGTCATTGACAGGAACATTATATATAAAAGGCCACACACATTTTCATTGACTGGGACACGATATATTAAAGGACACAAACATTGTCATTGACTGGAACATGGTTTATTAAAGGCCACACACAATGTCATTGACTTGGTCATAATATAAAAAAAAGCTTGAAACATTGTCATTGACTAGGACACGTTATATTAAAGGACACACACACATTGTCGTTGACTTGGACACGATATATAAAAGGTCACACACATTGGCATTGACTGCGACTCGAATTATAAAAGGTCACACACATTGTCATTTACAGGGACATGAGATATAAAAGGTCACACACATTGTCATTGACTGGGACACGATATATTAAAGGACACACATACATTGTCATTGACTGGAACACGATATATAAAAAGGTCACTCACATTTGCATTGACTGGGACACGAATTACAAAAGGTCACACACATTGTCATTCACAGGGACATGATATGTAAAAGGCCACATACATTTTCAATGACCGAGACATGGTATATAAAAGACACACACATTGTCATTAACTAGAATGTGCTAGATAAAAAGGCCATTAACATTGGCATTGACTAGACACGAATTATAAAAGGTCAGACACATTGTCATTTAAAGGGACACGATATATAAATGGCCAGACACATTGGCATTGACTGGGACACGATATATAAACGGCCACACACAATGATATTGACTGGTACATGAGATATAAAATGTCACACACAATGTCACTGACAGGAACATTATATATAAAAGGCCACACACATTTTCATTGACTGGGACACGATATATTAAAGGACACACACATTGTCATTGACTGGAACATGGTTTATTAAAGGCCACACACAATGTCATTGACTTGTTCATGATATATAGAAAGCTTGACGCATTGTCATTGACTAGGACACGATATATTAAAGGACACACACACATTGTCATTGACTGGAACACGATATATAAAAGGTCACACATATTGTCATTGACATGGACACGATATATAAAAAGGTCACTCACATTGGCATTGACTGGAACACGAATCATAAAAGGTCATACACATTGTCATTAACTGAGACATGATATATAAAAGGCGAAACACGATGTCATTGACTAGGACATGATACATAAAGGGCAAAAAACATTGACAGGGACACGATACATAAAACCCTACAAACATTGTCATTTACTGGGGCATGTTATATAAAAGGCCACACACAATGTCATGGACTGGTGCATGATTTGTAAAAGGCCACACACATTGTCATTGACTGGGATATGATATATAAAAGGCCACACACATTGTTATTGACTGGGACATGATATATAATAAGCCAGACACACCATCATTGACTGGGACATGATATATAAAAAGCCAGACACATTGGCTTTGACTGGAACATGATATATAAAAGGCCATACACCTTGTCATTATGTGGTACATAGATTATAAAAGGCCACACACATTGTCATTGACTGGGACACGATATATAAAAGGCCACACACAATGCCATTGACTGGGATATTATATATAAAAGGCCAGACGCATTGTCATTGACTGGGACATTATATATGAAAAGTCCATACACAATGTCATTGACTGGGACACGATATATTAAAGGCCACACATATCATCATTGACTGGGATATGATATATAAAAGGCCACACACATTGTTATTGACTGGGACATGATATATAATAAGCCAGACACACCATCATTGACTTGGACATGATATATAAAAAGCCAGACACATTGGCTTTGACTGGAACTTGATATATAAAAGGCCATACACCTTGTCATTATGTGGTACATAGATTGTAAAAGGCCACACACATTGTCATTGACTGGGACACGATATATAAAAGGCCACACACAATGTCATTGACTGGGATATTATATATAAAAGGTCAGACACATTGTCATTTAAAGGGACACGATATATAAATGGCCAGACACATTGGCATTGACTGGGACACGATATATAAACGGCCACACACAATGATATTGACTGGTACATGAGATATAAAATGTCACACACAATGTCACTGACAGGAACATTATATATAAAAGGCCACACACATTTTCATTGACTGGGACACGATATATTAAAGGACACACACATTGTCATTGACTGGAACATGGTTTATTAAAGGCCACACACAATGTCATTGACTTGTTCATGATATATAAAAAGCTTGACGCATTGTCATTGACTAGGACACGATATATTAAAGGACACACACACATTGTCATTGACTGGAACACGATATATAAAAGGTCACACATATTGTCATTGACATGGACACGATATATAAAAAGGTCACTCACATTGGCATTGACTGGAACACGAATCATAAAAGGTCATACACATTGTCATTAACTGAGACATGATATATAAAAGGCGAAACACGATGTCATTGACTAGGACATGATACATAAAGGGCAAAAAACATTGACAGGGACATGATACATAAAACCCTACAAACATTGTCATTTACTGGGGCATGTTATATAAAAGGCCACACACAATGTCATGGACTGGTGCATGATTTGTAAAAGGCCACACACATTGTCATTGACTGGGATATGATATATAAAAGGCCACACACATTGTTATTGACTGGGACATGATATATAATAAGCCAGACACACCATCATTGACTGGGACATGATATATAAAAAGCCAGACACATTGGCTTTGACTGGAACATGATATATAAAAGGCCATACACCTTGTCATTATGTGGTACATAGATTATAAAAGGCCACACACATTGTCATTGACTGGGACACGATATATAAAAGGCCACACACAATGCCATTGACTGGGATATTATATATAAAAGGCCAGACGCATTGTCATTGACTGGGACATTATATATGAAAAGTCCATACACAATGTCATTGACTGGGACACGATATATTAAAGGCCACACATATCATCATTGACTGGGATATGATATATAAAAGGCCACACACATTGTTATTGACTGGGACATGATATATAATAAGCCAGACACACCATCATTGACTGGGACATGATATATAAAAAGCCAGACACATTGGCTTTGACTGGAACTTGATATATAAAAGGCCATACACCTTGTCATTATGTGGTACATAGATTGTAAAAGGCCACACACATTGTCATTGACTGGGACACGATATATAAAAGGCCACACACAATGTCATTGACTGGGATATTATATATAAAAGGCCAGACGCATTGTCATTGACTGGGACATTATATATGAAAAGCCTGACACATTGTCATTGACTGAGACATGCTATATTAAAGGTCACACACATCGACATTGACTTGGACATGAGATATAAAGGGCCACACACATTGTCATTGACTGGGACACGATATATAAAAGGCCAGACGCATTGTCATTGCCTGGGACAAGATATATAAAAGGCTACACACATTGTTTTTAACTTGGACATTATATATAAAAGGCCACACACATTATCATTGACATATAAACAAAGGAACTTTCGGGATCATTGTGTCCTATATAAGCAATAGGACCATACGAAATGATATCTCAGATTCTCAAGCTATTGATGCTTAAAATATTCAAGGCGGCCATCTTGAAAAGTCTGTCTAAAACCCGTATTAAGTTTGTCGATTATCTGCTATAGAATCATACTCTGTTTTTGTAGTCGATGCCTCTATGTAATTCTATGGCAAATGCGCCATTGATATCGAGTTTACGACACGGCTCTTAGCTCTACTGTCTTATTAACTTTGTTGCGGCAGCTGTCTGTGTGGGTACATGATAACGTTTGACTTGGTACTAGGCTATATATACCGGATAATGTTAAGAATTACAGCGACTGATGACGTCTCTTACTTGTAGCTTCTGTACCAATGATACTCATGACATTTAGTGGAGCTGAGGATAGCTTTGCAGTGAGTATAACATCTGTCAACAGTTGTGCCACATCTTCTATCGCAAAGTATAGCAATAAAGAACACGAGTGCATTCGGAATCTGTTAAAACACATGCAAAATGTCGTCTTTGTCATCACCAAAACCATCACTTTCGACATCGATGCAAAATCTAGCATCGAGTGACGATGATGACGACTCCTTTAAGGCAAGATTAAAAAGGACATTTTCGTCTTTGAAAAGACGGCGCCGAAAGACTGATGACATTTCTCAACAGTCGAGTGTTGAGATTTTACGGAGTCACCAGCCCTTGCGAGCAGTCCATTCCAATCCTATACCTGTCGCATCAAGGTAAGCGTTCACTCATTTCTTACTAAACGTGTGTCGCCCCACGATAGTCATGATGGTGCAAATCGAGAGCGTTTTGTTGTAAAGTCACACTGAGGGATCCTATCGTACACGCAGCAGCCTTTAAATGCTCCCTTATAAACGTTATCGTTTACTCTTCAGAAGTGTCAGCGTGTAAAATAAACCATACGCAGCATGTTTTGTAGTACATGTAACATCAACCATGTTCCAATAGCAAGTATTTGTAATGGTACTTTCTAGTCAAACATGAAAGATATGATAGTGGTATCTGTGATAGTGATGATAGTGGTATCTGTTATAGTGATGATAGTGGTATCTGTGATAGTGATGATAGTTGTATCCGTGATAGTGATGATAGTCGTATCTGTGATAGTGATGATAGTGGTATGTGTGATAGTGATGACAGTGGTATCTGTTATAGTGATGGTAGTGGTATGTGTGATAGTGATGATAGTGGTATCTGTTATAGTGATGGTAGTGGTATCTGTGATAGTGATGATAGTGGTATCTGTGATAGTGATGATAGTTGTATCCGTGATAGTGATGATAGTGGTATCTGTGATAGTGATGATAGTCGTATCTGTGATAGTGATGATAGTGGTATGTGTGATAGTGATGATAGTGGTATCTGTTATAGTGATGGTAGTGGTATGTGTGATAGTGATGATAGTGGTATCTGTTATAGTGATGATAGTGGTATGTGTGATATTGATGATAGTGGTATCTGTGATAGTGATGAAAATGTAACAAAGACACAGTGTAATAAAGACAAAGTGTAATAAAGAGACAGTGTAATAAAGATATAGTGTAATAAAGATACAGTATAATAAAAACACAGTGTAATAAAAACAATGTAATAAAGACAGTGTAATAAAGACATAGTGTAATAAAGACAGTGTAATAAAGATAATGTAATAAAGACAGTGTAATAAAGACAGTGTAATAAAGACACAGTGTAATAAAGACAGAGTGTAATAAAAACACAGTGTAATAAAGACAGAGTGTAATAAAGACAGTGTAATAAAGACATCGTGTAATAAAGACAGTGTAATAAAGACTGTGTAATAAAGACACAGTGTAATAAAGACACAGTGTAATAAAGACAGAGTGTAATAAAGATACAGTGTAATAAAGATACAATGTAATAAAGACAGTGTAATACAGACAGTGTAATAAAGACACAGTGTAATAAAGAGACAGTGTAATAAAGACAGAGTGTAATAAAGATACAGTGTAATAAAGATACAATGTAATAAAGACAGTGTAATACAGACAGTGTAATAAAGACATCGTGTAATAAAGACAGTGTAATAAAGACTGTGTAATAAAGACACAGTGTAATAAAGAGACAGTGTAATAAAGACAGAGTGTAATAAAGATACAGTGTAATAAAGATACAATGTAATAAAGACAGTGTAATACAGACAGTGTAATAAAGACAGTGTAATAAAGACAGTGCAATAAAGACTGTGTAATAAAGACACAGTGTAATAAAGACACAGTGTAATAAAGACAGTGTAACAAAGACAGTGTAATAAAGACAGTGTAATAAAAACACATTGTAAATAACAACACAGTGTAGTAACGACACAATGTAATAAAGACAGTGTACACAGTGTAATAGAGAGAGTGTAATAAGACTGTAATAAAGACACAGTGTAATAAAACAAAGTGTAATAAAGACACAGTGTAATAAAGATACAGTGTAATAAAGACAGTATAATAAAGACTGTGTAATAAAGACACAGTGTAATAAAGACAGTGTAATAAAGACAGTGTAATACAGACAGCGTTATAGAGACAAAGTGTAATAAAGACAAAGTGTAATAAAGATACAGTGTAATAAAGATACAGTGTAATAAAGACACAGTGTAATAAAGACAGTGTAATAAAGACTGTGTAATAAAGACGGAGAAATAAAGACACCGTGTAATAAAGACAGTGTAATACAGACACAGTGTAATAAGACCGTGTAATAAAGATATAGTGTAATAAAGGCAGTATAATAAAGACAGTGTAATAAATATATAGTGTAATAAGACAGTGTAATAAAGACAGATTGTAGTAAAGACAGAGTTTAATAAAGACAGAGTAATAAAGACTATGTAATAAAGACAGTGTAATAAAAACACAGTGTAATAAAGACAGAGTGTAATAAAGACAGTGTAATAAAGACATCGTGTAATAAAGACAGTGTAATAAAGACTGTGTAATAAAGACACAGTGTAATAAAGACACAGTGTAATAAAGACAGAGTGTAATAAAGATACAGTGTAATAAAGATACAATGTAATAAAGACAGTGTAATACATACAGTGTAATAAAGACACAGTGTAATAAAGAGACAGTGTAATAAAGACAGAGTGTAATAAAGATACAGTGTAATAAAGATACAATGTAATAAAGACAGTGTAATACAGACAGTGTAATAAAGACATCGTGTAATAAAGACAGTGTAATAAAGACTGTGTAATAAAGACACAGTGTAATAAAGAGACAGTGTAATAAAGACAGAGTGTAATAAAGATACAGTGTAATAAAGATACAATGTAATAAAGACAGTGTAATACAGACAGTGTAATAAAGACAGTGTAATAAAGACAGTGCAATAAAGACTGTGTAATAAAGACACAGTGTAATAAAGACACAGTGTAATAAAGACAGTGTAACAAAGACAGTGTAATAAAGACAGTGTAATAAAAACACATTGTAAATAACAACACAGTGTAGTAACGACACAATGTAATAAAGACAGTGTACACAGTGTAATAGAGAGAGTGTAATAAGACTGTAATAAAGACACAGTGTAATAAAACAAAGTGTAATAAAGACACAGTGTAATAAAGATACAGTGTAATAAAGACAGTATAATAAAGACTGTGTAATAAAGACACAGTGTAATAAAGACAGTGTAATAAAGACAGTGTAATACAGACAGCGTTATAGAGACAAAGTGTAATAAAGACAAAGTGTAATAAAGATACAGTGTAATAAAGATACAGTGTAATAAAGACACAGTGTAATAAAGACAGTGTAATAAAGACTGTGTAATAAAGACGGAGAAATAAAGACACCGTGTAATAAAGACAGTGTAATACAGACACAGTGTAATAAGACCGTGTAATAAAGATATAGTGTAATAAAGGCAGTATAATAAAGACAGTGTAATAAATATATAGTGTAATAAGACAGTGTAATAAAGACAGAGTGTAGTAAAGACAGAGTGTAATAAAGACAGAGTAATAAAGACTATGTAATAAAGACAGTGTAATAAAAACACATTGTAAATAACAACACAGTGTAGTAACGACACAATGTAATAAAGACAGTGTACACAGTGTAATAGAGAGAGTGTAATAAGACTGTAATAAAGACACAGTGTAATAAAACAAAGTGTAATAAAGACACAGTGTAATAAAGATACAGTGTAATAAAGACAGTATAATAAAGACACAGTGTAGTAAAGACATAGTGTAATAAAGACAGTGTAATAAAGACACAGTGTAATACAGACAGCGTTATAGAGACAAAGTGTAATAAAGACACAGTGTAATAAAGATACAGTGTAATAAAGATACAGTGTAATAAAGACACAGTGTAATAAAGACAGTGTAATAAAGACTGTGTAATAAAGACGGAGAAATAAAGACACCGTGTAATAAAGACAGTGTAATACAGACACAGTGTAATAAGACCGTGTAATAAAGATATAGTGTAATAAAGGCAGTATAATAAAGACAGTGTAATAAATATATAGTGTAATAAGACAGTGTAATAAAGACAGAGTGTAATAAAGACAGAGTGTAATAAAGAGACAGTGTAATAAAGACAGAGTGTAATAAAGATACAGTGTAATAAAGATACAATGTAATAAAGACAGTGTAATACAGACAGTGTAATAAAGACAGTGTAATAAAGACAGTGCAATAAAGACTGTGTAATAAAGACACAGTGTAATAAAGACACAGTGTAATAAAGACAGTGTAACAAAGACAGTGTAATAAAGACAGTGTAATAAAAACACATTGTAAATAACAACACAGTGTAGTAACGACACAATGTAATAAAGACAGTGTACACAGTGTAATAGAGAGAGTGTAATAAGACTGTAATAAAGACACAGTGTAATAAAACAAAGTGTAATAAAGACACAGTGTAATAAAGATACAGTGTAATAAAGACAGTATAATAAAGACTGTGTAATAAAGACACAGTGTAATAAAGACAGTGTAATAAAGACAGTGTAATACAGACAGCGTTATAGAGACAAAGTGTAATAAAGACAAAGTGTAATAAAGATACAGTGTAATAAAGATACAGTGTAATAAAGACACAGTGTAATAAAGACAGTGTAATAAAGACTGTGTAATAAAGACGGAGAAATAAAGACACCGTGTAATTAAGACAGTGTAATACAGACACAGTGTAATAAGACCGTGTAATAAAGATATAGTGTAATAAAGGCAGTATAATAAAGACAGTGTAATAAATATATAGTGTAATAAGACAGTGTAACAAAGACAGAGTGTAATAAAGACAGAGTGTAATAAAGACTATGTAATAAAGACACAGTGTAATAAAGACACAGTGTAATATAAACACAGCATAATAAAGACACAGTGTAATAAAGACACAGTGTAATAAAGATACAGTGTAATAGGACAGTGTAATAAAGACAGAGTGTAATAAAGACATATTGTAATAAAGACAGTGTAATAAAGACACAGTGTAATAAAGACAGAGTGTAATAAAAACACAGTGTAATAAAGACAGAGTGTAATAAAGGCAGTGTAATAAAGACATCGTGTAATAAAGACAGTGTAATAAAGACAGTGTAAGACAGACACGGTGTAATAAAGACACAATGTGATAAAGACACAGTGGAATACTGACACAGTGTAATAAAGACAGTGTAATAAAGACAGAGTGTAATAAAGACATTGTAATAAAGACAGAGTAATAAAGACTATGTAATAAAGACACAGTGTAATAAAGACACAGTGTAATATAAACACAGCATAATAAAGACACAGTGTAATAAAGACACAGTGTAATAAAGACACAGTGTAATAGGACAGTGTAATAAAGACAGAGTGTAATAAAGACATAGTGTAATAAAGACAGTGTAATAAAGACAGTGTAATAAAGATAGAGTGTAATAAAGACACAGTATAATAAAGACAGTGTAATAAAAACAGAGTTTAATAAAGACACAGTGTAATAAAGATATAGTGTAAGAAAGACAGTGTAAGACAGACACGGTGTAATAAAGACACAATGTGATAAAGACACAGTGGAATACTGACACAGTGTAATAAAGACAGTGTAATAAAGATACAGTGTATTAAAGACACAGTGTAATAAAGACACAGTGTAATAAAGATACAGTGTAATAAAGACAGTGTAATAAAGATAGAGTGTAATAAAGACACAGTATAATAAAAACAGTGTAATAAAGATATAGTGTAATAAATATACATTATAATAAAAACACAGTGTAATAAAGACAATGTAATAAGACAGTGTAATAAAGACATAGTGTAATAAAGACAGTGTAATAAAGAGAATGTAATAAAGACAGTGTAATAAAGACACAGTGTAATAAAGACAGAGTGTATAAAAACACAGTGTAATAAAGACAGTATAATAACGACACAGTGTAGTAAAGACATAGTGTAATAAAGACAGTGTAATAAAGACTGTGTAATAAAGACACAGTGTAATAAAGACACAGTGTAATAAAAACAGTGTAATAAAGACAGAGTGTAATAAAGATACAGTGTAATAAAGATACTTTGTAATAAAGACAGTGTAATACAGACAGTGTAATAAAGACAGTGTAATAAAGACAGTGCAATAAAGACTGTGTAATAAAGACACAGTGTAATAAAGACACAGTGTAATAAAGACAGTGTAACAAAGACAGTGTAATAAAGACAGTGTAATAAAAACACATTGTAAATAACAACACAGTGTAGTAACGACACAATGTAATAAAGACAGTGTACACAGTGTAATAGAGGGAGTGTAATAAGACTGTAATAAAGACACAGTGTAATAAAACAAAGTGTAATAAAGACACAGTGTAATAAAGATACAGTGTAATAAAGACAGTATAATAACGACACAGTGTAGTAAAGACATAGTGTAATAAAGACAGTGTAATAAAGACACAGTGTAATAAAGATACAGTGTAATAAAGACAGTGCAATAAAGACAGTGTAATAAAGACGCAATGAAATAAAGACACAGTGTAATAAAGACACAGTGTAATAAAGACACAGAGTAATAAAGACAGAGTGTAATAAAGACACAGTGTAATAAAGATACAGTGTAATAAAGATACAGTGTAATAAAGACACCGTGTAATATAGACAGGGTAATAAAGACACAGTGTAATAAAGACAGTGTAATAAAGACGCAGTGAAATAAAGACACAGTGTAATAAAGACAGTGTAATAAAGATAGAGTGTAATAAAGACACAGTATAATAAAGACATTGTAATAAAAACAGAGTGTAATAAAGACACAGGGTAATAAAGATACAGTGTAAGAAAGACACGGTGTAATAAAGACACAATGTGATAAAGACACAGTGGAATACTGACACAGTGTAATAAAGACATTTTAATAAAAACACAGTGTAATAAAGACACAGTGGAATACTGACACAGTGTAATAAAGACAGTGTAATAAAAACACAGTGTAATAAAAACACAGTGTAATAAAGACACAGTGTAATAAAGACAGTGTAATAAAGACTGTAATAAAGACACAGTTTAATAAAGACACAGTGTAATAAAGACACAGTGTAATAAAGACACAGTGTAAAAAAAAACACAGTATAACCAAGACACAGTGTAATAAAGACAGTGTAATAAAGATACGGTGTAATAAAGACGGTGTTATAAAGACAGTGTAATAATGACAAGGTGTCATAACAACACAGTATAGTAACGACACAGTCTAATAAAGACACAGTGTAATAAAGACAGTGTAAAAAAGACAGTGTAATAAAGACTTTGTAATAAAGATACAGTGTAATAAGACAGTGTATTAAAGACAGAGTGTAATAAAGACATAGTGTAATAAAGACGCAATGAAATAAAGACACAGTGTAATAAAGACAGTGTAGTAAAGACACAGTGTAATAAAGTTAGTGTAATAAAGACAGTGTAATAAAGACACATTGTAAATAACAACACAGTGCAGTAACGACACAATGTAATAAAGACAGTGTACACAGTGTAATAAAGACACTGTGTTATAAAGATACAGTGTGATAAAGACAAAGTGTAATAAAGACAGTGTAATAGAGAGAGTGTAATAAAGACTGTGTAATAAAAACACAGTGTAATAAAGACACAGTGTAATACAGACACAGTGTTATCAAACAAAGTGTAATAAAGACACAGTATAATAAAGATACAGTATAATAAAGACACAGTGTTATAAAGATACAGTATAATAAAGACACAGTGTTATAAAGGTACAGTATAATAAAGACACAGTGTAATAAAGGCAGTATAATAAAGACAGTGTAATAAATATATAGTGTAATAAGACAGTGTAATAAAGACAGAGTAATAAAGACTGTGTAATAAAGACACAATGTAATAAAGACACAGTGTAATATAAACACAGTATAATAAAGTCACAGTGTAATAAAGACACAGTGTAATAAAGATACAGTGTAATAAGACAGTGTAATAAAGACAGAGTGTATAAAGACATAGTGTAATAAAGACAGTGTAATAAAGACAGTGTAATAAAGATACAGTGTAATAAAGACACAGTATAATAAAGACAGTGTAATAAAAACAGAGTTTAATAAAGACACAGTGTAATAACGATATAGTGTAAGAAAGACAGTGTAAGACAGACACGGTGTAATAAAGACACAATGTGATAAAGACACAGTGGAATACTGACACAGTGTAATAAAGACAGTGTAATAAAGATACAGTGTAATAAAGACACAGTGTAATAAAGACACAGTGTAATATTGATACAGTGTAATAAGACAGTGTAATAAAGACAGAGTGTAATAAAGACATAGTGTAATAAAGACAGTGTAATAAAGACAGTGTAATAAAGACAGAGTGTAATAAAGACACAGTATAATAAAGACAGTGTAATAAAGACAGAGTTTAATAAAGACACAGTGTAATAAAGATATAGTGTAAGAAAGACAGTGTAAGACAGACACGGTGTAATAAAGACACAATGTGATAAAGACACAGTGGAATACTGACACAATGTAATAAAGACAGTGTAATAAATATACAGTGTAATAAAGACACAGTATAATAAAGACAGTGTAATAAGACACAGTGTAATAAAGACACAGTGTAATAAAGATACAGTGTAAGAAAGACAGTGTAAGAAAGACACGGTGTAATAAAGACACAATGTGATAAAGACACAGTGGAATACTGACACGGTTCAATAAAGACAGTGTAATAAAAACACAGTGTAACAAAGACACAGTGTAATACTGACACAGTGTAATAAAGACAGTTTAATAAAGACACAGTGTAATACTGACACAGTGTAAGAAAGACACAGTGTAATACTGACAGAGTGTAATAAAGATATCCGGAATTTTCTTAAAGCACAGACTCGGAACTCATACATGTCTCTGATATTAATAGGGCCGAGAAAAAAACTGCCTCAACGTCAGTCTTTAGCATAATAAATAATGTGTATTTTCTTTACTTCGTCATCATTGTTTTATTTACTGTAACAGATAAAGAAATGTATGAAGACTGAGTAATTTAGTCGATCTATTTTCACACCAGTGGTTGACAATCGTAAACTAAGCATATCTTTTACAATGCATTATATATGAACGGACAAAATGTATTGACAACTTATCAAAGACGAAGAAAGAAAAAGAACCAAGGCATTGGAATATACAATGATTGTTAATATATACATACGTTTCGGTTATAACTCTGACATTAAATGGAGATATTTATAATTAATTATTCCATTCATTAAATATGACGTTCATTCACTGATCAAATTTGCCTACATCTGAAAATTTTAATATATACCATTTATAAACTATTTGAACTAGACAGCAGTCCGTCCCAATGACACATCGATACAGGGACAAGTGTGTACATGTGTATGTGTACAGCGATGGAACAAAACTGAAATTAAGTGTCATTTTCACCTAAAATGTTACACAGTTAAGTTGTTTTTCATTTTTGTCAAAGTTATATCAATGTGTTTAAAAGTTACTACCCTTGATCTTTCGAACCATACGTTGTGAGATTTATACATACAAGTGTATTAATGCTTTTATTTCAAATCGCAGTTGTCAAAATAATCGTTTCTGGTTTTAATTAAAAATGACGCAACTAGTTTTAATATCAAAACCAATATTTTGATTTATTTGTATAATAAACAAATAATCAATTAACTTATCAGAGACATACTTTGAAACTTCTTTTTTATAGAACACGACATATTAGAATTATTTCTGAAATTTTCATGTACACCTGGAGTGAGAATGCGCGACGCGGTATGTCCTCAATAACTTAAGTTTATGAAAAGAAATGAACATGGTCCAGATTAAACGTCAGACGGATGTTATAACACTTAGGCAACTTCTAATGCTGGAGGAAAAAAAGGCTTAAGACTTTTTTGTTTAGGTAATGGTGAACAAAGTTACTAGTAGACATGTTACCTTTTTCTCATTATCAAAACAAAGCTCGTAACATTTCGTAATTGTTGTAGAATTTATAAAGTTTATATATGATGTGCCGGATCAAACTTCGTAGCAAGTCAATGTTATATATAAAGTTTCTTTACATGTTAACTTAATGGATCAAGTTATGTAATCAATCAATTTAACGGAAACAAATCTTAAACAGTCATTGTCATGGAATAAGTTACCTCACTACTCATTGATATAACCAGGAAATATGATAAATGAATTTATGTATGCAGAGGCAGTCAATATAACCGGTTAGAGTATCGGATAAAGTGTCATAACCGGTTAGAGTATCGGATAAAGTGTCATAACCGGTTAGGGTATCGGATAAAGTGTCATAACCGGTTAGAGTAACGGATAAAGTGTCATAACCGGTTAGAGTATCGGATAAAGTGTCATAACCGGTTAGAGTAACGGATAAAGTGTCATAACCGGTTAGGGTATCGGATAAAGTGTCATAACCGGTTAGATTATCGGATAAAGTGTCATAACCGGTTAGAGTATCGGATAAAGTGTCATAACCGGTTAGAGTATCGGATAAAGTGTCATAACCGGTTAGAGTATCGGATTAAGTGTCATAACCGGTTAGGGTATCGGATAAAGTGTCATAACCGGTTAGATTATCGGATAAAGTGTCATAACCGGTTAGAGTATCGGATAAAGTGTCATAACCGGTTAGAGTATCGGATAAAGTGTCATAACCGGTTAGAGTATCGGATTAAGTGTCGTTACCGGTTAGGGTATCGGATAAAGTGTCATAACCGGTTAGATTATCGGACAAAGTGTCATAACCGGTTAGAGTAACGGATAAAGTGTCATAACCGGTTGGAGTATCGGATAAAGTGTCATAACCGGTTAGAGTAACGGATAAAGTGTCATAACCGATTAGAGTAACGGATAATGTGTCACAACCGGTTAGAGTATCGGATAAAGTGTCATAACGGGTAAGAGTAACGGATAAAGTGTCATTACGAGTAAAAGTAACGGATAAAGTGCCATAACCAGTTAGAGTAACGGATAAAGTGTCATAATGCGGTTAGAGTAACGGATAAAGTGTCATAACCGGTTAGAGTAACGGATAAAATGTCATAACCGGTTAGAGTAACGGATAAAGTGTCATAACCGGTTAGAGTAACGGATAAAGTGTCGTAACCGGTTAGAGTAAATGATAAAGTGTCGTAAACGGTTTGAGTAACGGATAAAGTGTCGTAACCGGTTAGAGTAACGGATAAAGTGTCGTAACCGGTTAGAGTATCGGATAAAGTTTCATAAAAATCAAACGTTTGTTACCGATAAAAATTAGTAATGGTGTAAAAGTGATTTGATCAACCGCACAAAGTAGTGTTGTCAAGTTTAAATCTATCACGTTTAACACTCGCAAAGAATTACATGGTGAAGAAGATGTTAATCAGTAAAGCTTTATAAAAAAAAGTTCGGATCAATATCAAATTTGACATGTAGTTCTTTTAACTCTGGTGTTTGTACTGTGTATTGCCGAACCCCGTGTGATGAGATACACGGGGAAATGTAGTGAGATACTTAGCCGCTGGCTACGTTACTAGTCTATTGTGAGCTGATTACACATCGTGCCCAACTGGACAGGCCATTCCTGTATTAATAATTTCTAAGCACACCAGGTTTAATTTGATTGTTAGGTAGGGAAAGGCTTCGTTGAGTTATATATATATACTTCTCCAGGAAATGATAGTAACGGACAGAGCTACAGGAATGGTTTTACCTTGTGACTCCATGTAGTAGAAAGGATACTGGCTGATGGAGTTCTATGCTGAAACCATCTGCTGGTATCCAATACTGAAAGGCCCGCTTTACCTAGTAACATCATGTATTAAAAGTGACAGTGCGTGCCAGAAGGAGTTTCTAGACTGCCTCTACCTAGCAATGAATGTATCTGGAGGAGTTCCTATACCGTCTCTTCCTAGCAACATTCCCATACAATAAGTGATAGTGTCTGACAAACTTTGCTGAGGTATCCCTAGTAACTGTGTCACTATGTTACTGTTATACTGTAAATATAGGTATTCATAGTAACTGTGTCACTATGTAACTGTTATACTGTAGACAGAGGTATTCCTAGTAACGGCGTCATTATGTTACTGTAAACTGAGGTATTCCTAGTAACTGTGTCACTATGTAACTTTTATACTGTAGACAGAGGTATTCCTAGTAACTGTGTCACTATGTTACTGTTATACTGTAGACAGAGGTATTCCTAGTAACTGTGTCACTATGTAACTGTTATACTGTAGACAGAGGTATTCCTAGTAACTGTGTCACTATGTTACTGTAGACAGAGGTATCCCTAGTAACTCTGTCACTATGTTACTGTTATACTGTAGACTGAGGTATCCTTAGTATTTGTGTCACTATTTTACTGATATACTCTAGATAGAGGTATCCCTAGTAACAGCGTCACTATGTTACTGTAGACTGAGGTATTCCTAGTAACTGTTTCACTACGTTACTGTAGACAGAGGTATTCCTAGTAACTGTGTCACTATGTTACTGTTATACTGTAGACAGAGGTATTCTTAGTAACTGTGTCACTATGTTACTGTTATACTGTAGACAGAGGTATTCCTAGTAACTGTGTCACTATGTTACTGTTATACTGTAGACAGAGGTATTCCTAGTAACTGTGTCACTATGTAACTGTTATACTGTAGACAGAGGTATTCCTAGTAACTGTGTCACTATGTAACTGTTATACTGAAGACAGAGGTATTCCTAGTAACTGTGTCACTATGTTACTGTTATACTGTAGACAGAGGTATTCCTAGTAACTGTGTCACTATGTAACTGTTATACTGTTGACAGACGTATTCCTAGTAACTGTGTCACTATGTTACTGTTATACTGTGGGCAGAGGTATTCCTAGTAACTGTGTCACTATGTTACTGTTATACTGTAGACATAGGTATTCCTAGTAACTGTGTCACTATGTTACTGTTATACTGTAGACAGAGGTATTCCTAGTAACTGTGTCACTATGTTACTGTTATACTGTAGACAGAGGTATTCTTAGTAACTGTGTCACTATGTTACTGTTATACTGTAGACAGAGGTATTCCTAGTAACTGTGTCACTATGTTACTGTTATACTGTAGACAGAGGTATTCCTAGTAACTGTGTCACTATGTAACTGTTATACTGTAGACAGAGGTATTCCTAGTAACTGTGTCACTATGTAACTGTTATACTGAAGACAGAGGTATTCCTAGTAACTGTGTCACTATGTTACTGTTATACTGTAGACAGAGGTATTCCTAGTAACTGTGTCACTATGTAACTGTTATACTGTTGACAGACGTATTCCTAGTAACTGTGTCACTATGTTACTGTTATACTGTGGGCAGAGGTATTCCTAGTAACTGTGTCACTATGTTACTGTTATACTGTAGACAGAGGTATTCCTAGTAACTGTGTCACTATGTTACTGTTATACTGTAGACAGAGGTATTCCTAGTAACTGTGTCACTATGTTACTGTTATACTGTAGACAGAATTATTCCTAGTAACTGTGTCACTATGTTACTGTTATACTGTAAATATAGGTATTCCTAGTAACTGTGTCACTATGTTACTGTTATACTGTAGACAGAGGTATTCCTAGTAACTGTGTCACTATGTTACTTAAGTTAAAGGTATTCCTAGTAACTGAGTTACTATGTTACTCTTATACTGTAGACATTGGTATATCTAATAACAGTGTCACTATATTACTGTAGAAAGAGGTATCTCTAGTAACTATTTCACTCTGTTACTGTTATACTGTAGACAGATGTATCCCTAGTAACGCTGTCTCTATGTTAATGATATACTGTAGACAAAGGTATACCTCATAACTAGTTCCCTAGTAACTGTGTCACTATATTACTGTTTTATTGTAGACAGAGGTATCCCTAGTAACTGTGTCACTATGTTACTTTTATAATGTAGACAGAAGTGTCCCTAGTAACTGTGTCACTATGTTACTGTAGACTGAGGTTTCCCTACTAACTGTGTCACTATGTTACTGTAGACAGAGGTATTCCTAGTTACTGTCACTATGTTACTGTTATACTGTAGACAGATGTATTTCTAGTAACTGCGTCACTATGTTACTGTTGTACTGTAGACAGATGTATCCCTAGTAACGCTGTCTCTATGTTAATGATATACTGTAGACAAAGGTATACCTAATAACTAGTTCACTATGTTACGATTGAAAGAGGTATCCCTAGTAACTATGTCTCTCCGTTATTGTTATACTGCAGACAGAGGTATACTTAATAACAGTGTAACTTTGTTACTGTAGACAGAGGAATCCCTCGTAGCAATATCACTATTTTACTGTTAGACTATAGAGTGAGGTATCTCTATTAGATATATCACTATGTTACTGTTATATTGTAGACAGAGATATTCCTAGTAACTGTGTCACTATGTTACTCTTATACTGTAGACATTAGTATGTCTAATAACAGTGTCACTATATTACTGTAGAGAGAGGTATCTCTAGTAACTATTTCACTCTGTTATTGTTATACTGTAGACAGAGGTATCCCTAATAGCAGTGTTACTATGTCACTGTTATAATGTAGACAGAAGAATCCCTAGTAACTGTGTCACTATGTTACTTTTATAATGTAGACAGAAGTGTCCCTAGTAACTGTGTCTCTATGTTATTGTAGACTGAGATATCCCTAGTAACTGTGTCACTATGTTACTGTAGACAGAGGTATCCCTAGTAACTGTGTCACTATTTTACTGATATACTCTAGATAGAGGTATCCCTAGTAACAGCGTCACTATGTTACTGTAGACTGAGGTATTCCTAGTAACTGTGTCACTATGTTACTGTAGACAGAGGTATTCCTAGTAACTGTGTCACTATGTCACTGTTATACTGTATACAGTGGTATTCCTAGTAACTGTGTCACTATGTAACTGTTATACTGAAGACAGAGGTATTCCTAGTAACTGTGTCACTATGTTACTGTTATACTGTAAACAGAGGTATTCCTAGTAACTGTGTCACTATGTAACTGTTATACTGTTGACAGACGTATTCCTAGTAACTGTGTCACTATGTTACTGTTATACTGTGGGCAGAGGTATTCCTAGTAACTGTGTCACTATGTTACTGTTATACTGTAGACAGAGGTATTCCTAGTAACTGTGTCACTATGTTACTGTTATACTGTAGACAGAGGTATTCCTAGTAACTGTGTCACTATGTTACTGTTATACTGTAGACAGAGGTATTCCTAGTAACTGTGTCACTATGTAACTGTTATACTGTAGACAGAATTATTCCTAGTAACTGTGTCACTATGTTACTGTTATACTGTAAATATAGGTATTCCTAGTAACTGTGTCACTATGTAACTGTTATACTGTAGACAGAGGTATTCCTAGTAACTGTGTCACTATGTTACTGTTATACTGTAGACAGAGGTATTCCTAGTAACTGTGTCACTATGTTACCTAAGTTAAAGGTATTCCTAGTAACTGAGTTACTATGTTACTCTTATACTGTAGACATTGGTATATCTAATAGCAGTGTCACTATATTACTGTAGAAAGAGGTATCTCTAGTAACTATTTCACTCTGTTACTGTTATACTGTAGACAAAGTTTTCCCTAGTAACTGTGTCACTATATTACTGTTTTATTGTAGACAGAGGTATCCCTAGTAACTGTGTCACAATGTTACTTTTATAATGTAGACAGAAGTGTCCCTAGTAACTGTGTCACTATGTTACTGTAGACTGAGGTTTCCCTACTAACTGTGTCACTATGTTACTGTAGACAGAGGTATTCCTAGTTACTGTCACTATGTTACCGTTATACTGTAGACAGATGTATTCCTAGTAACTGCGTCACTATGTTACTGTTGTACTGTAGACAGATGTATCCCTAGTAACGCTGTCTCTATGTTAATGATATACTGTAGACAAAGGTATACCTAATAACTAGTTCACTATGTTACGATTGAAAGAGGTATCCCTAGTAACTATGTCTCTCCGTTATTGTTATACTGCAGACAGAGGTATACTTAATAACAGTGTAACTTTGTTACTGTAGACAGAGGAATCCCTCGTAGCAATATCACTATTTTACTGTTAGACTATAGAGTGAGGTATCTCTATTAGATATATCACTATGTTACTGTTATATTGTAGACAGAGATATTCCTAGTAACTGTGTCACTATGTTACTCTTATACTGTAGACATTAGTATGTCTAATAACAGTGTCACTATATTACTGTAGAGAGAGGTATCTCTAGTAACTATTTCACTCTGTTATTGTTATACTGTAGACAGAGGTATCCCTAATAGCAGTGTTACTATGTCACTGTTATAATGTAGACAGAAGAATCCCTAGTAACTGTGTCACTATGTTACTTTTATAATGTAGACAGAAGTGTCCCTAGTAACTGTGTCTCTATGTTATTGTAGACTGAGATATCCCTAGTAACTGTGTCACTATGTTACTGTAGACAGAGGTATCCCTAGTAACTGTGTCACTATTTTACTGATATACTCTAGATAGAGGTATCCCTAGTAACAGCGTCACTATGTTACTGTAGACTGAGGTATTCCTAGTAACTGTGTCACTATGTTACTGTAGACAGAGGTATTCCTAGTAACTGTGTCACTATGTTACTGTTATACTGTATACAGTGGTATTCCTAGTAACTGTGTCACTATGTAACTGTTATACTGAAGACAGAGGTATTCCTAGTAACTGTGTCACTATGTTACTGTTATACTGTAGACAGAGGTATTCCTAGTAACTGTGTCACTATGTAACTGTTATACTGTTGACAGACGTATTCCTAGTAACTGTGTCACTATGTTACTGTTATACTGTGGGCAGAGGTATTCCTAGTAACTGTGTCACTATGTTACTGTTATACTGTAGACAGAGGTATTCCTAGTAACTGTGTCACAATGTTACTGTTATACTGTAGACAGAGGTATTCCTAGTAACTGTGTCACTATGTAACTGTTATACTGTAGACAGAATTATTCCTAGTAACTGTGTCACTATGTTACTGTTATACTGTAAATATAGGTATTCCTAGTAACTGTGTCACTATGTTACTGTTATACTGTAGACAGAGGTATTCCTAGTAACTGTGTCACTATGTTACTGTTATACTGTAGACAGAGGTATTCCTAGTAACTGTGTCACTATGTTACTTAAGTTAAAGGTATTCCTAGTAACTGAGTTACTATGTTACTCTTATACTGTAGACATTGGTATATCTAATAGCAGTGTCACTATATTACTGTAGAAAGAGGTATCTCTAGTAACTATTTCACTCTGTTACTGTTATACTGTAGACAAAGTTTTCCCTAGTAACTGTGTCACTATATTACTGTTTTATTGTAGACAGAGGTATCCCTAGTAACTGTGTCACTATGTTACTTTTATAATGTAGACAGAAGTGTCCCTAGTAACTGTGTCACTATGTTACTGTAGACTGAGGTTTCCCTACTAACTGTGTCACTATGTTACTGTAGACAGAGGTATTCCTAGTTACTGTCACTATGTTACTGTTATACTGTAGACAGATGTATTCCTAGTAACTGCGTCACTATGTTACTGTTGTACTGTAGACAGATGTATCCCTAGTAACGCTGTCTCTATGTTAATGATATACTGTAGACAAAGGTATACCTAATAACTAGTTCACTATGTTACGATTGAAAGAGGTATCCCTAGTAACTATGTCTCTCCGTTATTGTTATACTGCAGACAGAGGTATACTTAATAACAGTGAAACTTTGTTACTGTAGACAGAGGAATCCCTCGTTGCTATATCACTATTTTACTGTTAGACTATAGAGTGAGGTATCTCTATTAGATATATCACTATGTTACTGTTATATTGTAGACAGAGATATTCCTAGTAACTGTGTCACTATGTTACTGTTATACTGTATACAGAGGTATTCCTAGTAACTGTGTCACTATGTAACTGTTATACTGTAGACAAAGTTTTCCCTAGTAACTGTGTCACTATATTACTGTTGTATTGTAGACAGAAGTATCCCTAGTAACTGTGTCACTATGTTACTGTTATAATGTAGACAGAAGTGTCCCTAGTAACTGTGTCACTATGTTACTGTAGACTGAGATATCCCTAGTAACTGTGTCACTATGTTACTGTAGACAGAGGTATCCCTAGTAACTGTGTCACTATGTTACTGTTATACTGTAGACTGAGGTATCCTTAGTATTTGTGTCACTATTTTACTGATATACTCTAGATAGAGGTATCCCTAGTAACAGCGTCACTATGTTACTGTAGACTGAGGTATTCCTAGTAACTGTGTCACTATGTTACTGTAGACAGAGGTATCCCTAGTATTTGTATCACTATGTTACTGTTATACTGTAGACAGAGGTATCCCTAGTAACTGTGTCACTATGTTAGTGTTATAGTTAAAACGATGTCTAATATTATTATATTTTAGGTATACCAATGTCTGATATTGTTATGTTTTAGGAATAACGATGTCTGATATTGTCTTGTTATAGTATAACGATGTCTGATATTATTACGTTTTATGTATAACCATGTCTTATATTGTTTGGTTTCAGATATAACAATGTCTGATATTATTTTGTTTTAGTATAACGATGTCTGATATTGTTATATTTTAGTATAACGATGTCTGATATTGTTATGTTTTAGGTATAATAATATCTTATATTTTTAGGTTTTAGTATAACGATATCTGATATTGTTATGTTTTAGTGTAATGATATCTGATATTATTATGTTTTATGTAAAACGATGTCTTTTATTGTTCTGTTTTAGGAATAACGATGTCTGCTATGTTATGCTTTAGTATAACAATGTTTGATAATGTTATGTTTTAGGCATAATGATGTCAGATATTGTTGTGTTTTAGGTGAAACGATGTCGATATTGTTATGTTTTAGATATAACGATGTCAAATATTGTGATGTTCTATGTATAACGATGTCTAATATTGTTATATTATAGTATAACGATGCCTGATATTGTAATGTTTTAGTATAACGATATATGATAATGTTATGTTTTAGTATAACGATGTCTGATATTGCTGTGTTTTAGTATAAATATGTCTGATATTGTAATGTTTTAGGATGAACGACGTATGATATTGTTATGTTTTAATATAACGATAGCTGATATTGTTATGTTTTAGTATAATGATGTCTAATATTGTTATGTTTTAAGCACAACGATATCTGATATTGTTATGTTTTAGTATAACGATGTCTGATATTGTTATGCTTTGGTATAATGATGTCTGATATTCTTATGTTTTAGGTATAACGATATCTGATATTGTTATGTTTTAGGTATAACGATATATGATAATGTAATGTTTTAGTATAACGATGTCTGATATTGTTATGTTTTAGGTATAACGCTATCTGATATTGTTATGCTTTAGTATAATGGTGTCTGATATTGTTATGTTTTAGGTATAACGATATCTTATATTGTTATCTTTTTGGTATAACGATATGTGATAATGTAATATTTTAGTATAACGATGTCTGATATTGCTGTGTTTTAGTATAGATATGTCTGAAATTGTAATGTTTTAGGTTGTTATGGTTTAATATAACGATAGCTGATATTATGTTTTAGTATAACGATGTTTGATGTTGTTATTTTTTAAGCAAAACGATATCTGATTTTTTAGATTTTAGATTTTAGATTTTTTTATTTGGTAAAACACAATATTAAAATACATACAAACATGTAAAGTAACATTTTTGTTGAACCAGGATAACACAGTAAAGTCCGAAGACTTATTTCCGCTGTGGTCCCTTTACTTAAAAAACGTTACAATACAAAATAAAATACAGTGACCTTACATAATACAAAATGCACAAATATTATTATTTTTTTTTAAGTTTAGAAAAATATTTATTCCCTCAGCAATTAATTTGGAGGAGGCTGCCAGGGTTGAGGAGCCCTGGGATCAGCCTCCGTACAGACAAGTGCCATCACGCAGGATGCCTCTAATTCATCATACAAACACACTTCCATGTAGACACTTACATGTAGTTATTAGAAACAATAAATATTTTGGTAAACCTAATACAAATAGACAGACAAACAAGTAGAAATATTTACATAAACAACAAAACATGGTAAACAAGCAGGACAGACATACAAATAGGTTGTACAAGTGGCATTCTAGACAAGAGATATCAAACAGATAGACTAGACAATAGACATAAAACAAACAAAAAAAACAAAACAAAACAAAACAAAATAAAAAACAGTGTAACATAGTACAGTGCTGAAAGAAATGTGATACTTATCTATTTTTATTTTTTTTAGGAAAGGAACAGGAGTGTTGACTATCATTACTAAGTAGGCAGCTTTTGAGAGAATTATGTGTGAGGATTAGATTCTAATAGAGTTAACCATTTTCTCCAAAAGGTTTTTAATTTCTCGGATTCATTTTGATTTTTCGATATATACGTTTGCACTTTATAAGTTTCCTTAATCTCATTTAAAAGTGCAAGTATAGATAAGCTATTTTTAAGACATTTTGTTTTATATATATAATATTTAATGATTAAACTTATCAGATTGTCAACTGCATCCTTTGTTTTATCATTGCTTAAGAAACCAAAAAGGAAAGATTTCTTATTTAATATAAAGTTAATACGAAAAATCTGAGACAGTCTCTCAAAGCTAAGTAACAGTCGTCTCACCTCTTGACAATCCCACAAAATGTGTTCAATTGTTTCTCTATTTGTTTTACATAATGAACATAATGAGGTATCTGATAAACCCATTTTAAACAACACAGAGTTGGTAGTCAAAATGTGGTGTTTAATTTTATATTGAAACCATTGAAATTTGGTATTTTTAGTGACTTTAAAAGGAAGTATGTAGATTTGTTTCCATTTGTCATCATTAACATCGTAGTTAATCCATTTTAATTTACCTGTGGGTGTGACATTAATTTTACTTAAAACATCATACATGTCTCTGGCTCCCTTCTTACTTTTTAGGATAATTTCTAAACTTAATGGAATATAAGGATATTATATAGATACATGTTCATTATTTTGTTGGTATTTGTGTAGTGCTTTTGCTATTACTGATGTGATTCCATGATACTTTAGAAAGTTGCACCTAACATTATATTTATGTTTGAAAACTTCATAAGAAAGACACTTACCATTATCACCAACTATATCATTAATAATCCTTAACCCTTTTTGATACCAATCATTGTAGAATACAGTTTTATGTGCTATTTTTATATCATTATTGAACCATAATGGAGACTTCAAAAAGGATTCATAGTTATTACTTCTGCTAGACTGAATTACTTTCAGCCATGATTTTAGTACATCTTTCCAAAATATATTTTTAGTTTTCTTAATGTTGTCATGAATTAAATCACTTCCACAATTACTAAGTATATTACTGTTTAATTTAGCATGAAGAATATTTCTCCACTTGCCTTTTCCAAAATGTAATCTACGAATCCAAACAGATTTTAATGAATTTATAAAAGAAATAATATGTATCATTTTTAGTCCCCCATCTAAATATTCTTTAATAACAATGTCTCGTTTAACCTTATCAACTTTACTATTCCATAGGAAATGGTATAATTCTGTGTTAAGAGTCTTGATAAAGGTTTCATCAGGATTTGGAAGTGAAATAAAAAGATGATTTAGTTGAGAGATTACCAAAGTTTTAATTACTGTTAGTCTTCCAATTGGAGTAAGTAGTCTTCTACTCCACATTTTAAGTATACTTTTGATTTTCACAAGTTTTTTATCATAGTTTAATTTTGTTATTTTATGCAAATCTACATCGAAGTCTATCCCTAAAACCGAGAACTTTGTATTTCCCCATTGTAGTCTCCATTCAGGAAAGAAAGTATCATTACTATATTTTTTACTTCCTATCCATACAACCTCAGTTTTTGATTCGTTTATTCTTAACCCTGATAGTTTTGCAAAAAAATCTAACTCCTTCATTGTTTCTTTTAATGATATTTCTGTACCATCAAGAATAACTGTGGTATCATCTGCATATTGAGATAATAAAATTGGTTCCCCATCTATTGATATACCTTTTATTTTTCTATTATTTCTGATTCTAAGGGCCAAAATTTCAGCACATAATATGAATAAATAAGCAGAAATAGGATCACCTTGTCGACAGCCTCGTTTCAAGTCGAAAAAGGGAGATAAACTACCACCTTGATTTATTGCAGATTTAGAATTATTGCGCAAAGTCGTTATCCATTTTCTCATACTAGGTCCGAAATTAAAAAAAGTAAAACTTCATCAACAAATTTCCATGACACAGAATCAAAGGCTTTCTCAAAATCTATAATAAGTAACAGGCCAGGAAGATCAAATTCTTCTGCATATTGCATCATATCATAGATTAATCTTGTGTTTTCTCCCATGTACCTCCCACTAATAAATCCAGTTTGATCCATATTTATTAATTTATCTAATACAGTCTTAATTCTACTTGTGATCACTCCAGATGCAATTTTATATACAGTATTCAATAGAGAAATTGGTCGCCAGTTTTTAAGAAATTGCCTAGGTTTATCTCCCTTAGGTAAACATGTAATAATGCCCTGTTTCTGTGTTATAGAAAGTTCGCCAGTTGAGTATCCAAAATTGATTGATCTTAATATAAAATAACCAATATTTTTCCAAAAGCATTTAAAGAATTCAACTGTAAATCCATCTGAACCAGGGCTTTTGTTATTTTTCATTTTTTTTTCAAAGTCGCAGCTGCCTCATGATATTGAATAGGTCCTTCTAACATAATACATTCTTGATTATTCAATTTTGGAATCTCAACATCTTTTCTAAAAATTGTGTTTAAATCAACCCTCTCTGTATTATCATAACGATCATATAAAGATTTATAGAATTTGGTAATTTCAATTAAGATACCATCTTGGTTTGAAATAATTACTCCATCATCTTTTTCTATTTTAGGTATGATTTTATTAGTAAAATTTCTTTTTTCTAGGTTGCAAAAATAACTTGTCGGTTTTTCCCCATCCTCTATCCATCTTGCCTTTGATCTGATAATACTACCCTTAAGTTTCTGTTTTCTGCTCTTTTCTATGTCAGCCTTTTTTAACTCTAAGACATCTAATGGTATATTTTCCCTAGCCACTAGCTCTGCTGTTTCTTCCCTTAGTTTATTTTCTTTTTGACCTCGTTCCTTTTTCTTGAAAGAGGAGTATGAGTTTTCCCCCTAATTTCCATAAGTAATGTTTCTAAAAATAGCTGATCATTTATTATAAAGTTTATATCATTATCATGTATTTCATCATGTTTAGCAAAATTATAGACTGGTATAGCGTATTGTTTTTTTACTTCATGTATTGTTGATTTTACAAGGTCTAAATATTGAAAGTCTTCTAAGAGTGAGTTATTAAATTTCCACAGACCTTTCCCCTTTTTGAAATCATTGAATTTTATCTTCATTATTGGCATTGAATGGTCAGATCTATAACTAGGTTCTATATTTACTTTCTCAACACTAGATAATAGGTTTTCCGATATTTAAAAAAAATCTAAACGGGCTTGTTTCCTAGGGTTTAGTTTCCTCCATGAGTATCGTTTTCTATCAGGGTAATGTTCTCTATACACATCTGTAAGATTATAACTCTCCATAATTTGTATTACCTTATCCCTAGACCTTGGATTATTGATATGCTTATAATTTTCATAATCTATGCTAGGTTTTAAAACTAAGTTAAAATCCCCACATATTATCTCTGATTCGTTACCGAAATCTTCAATAGTGTTTGCTATGTTTTCAAAAAAAAATTGGTGTATCTGTGTTTGGAGCGTAAATTGTAATAAGTGTAATCTGTTTTCCATCAATAGCTATATCCAATGCCAAAAAATTCCCAGTATCGCCTTTTTTCACTTTAAAAACTTTATGTTCAAAATTATTATTTAACAATATTGCAACCCCTCTTGAGTTAGAAGAAAAGGAACTAAAAAAACAATCATATCCCCATTCTGACCTTATTCTATTTTCAATCTGATGCGTGAAATGTGTATCTTGAATACAATAGATCTTGTATTTTTTACTCCTAAAATATGAAAAAACGTCTTTTCTTTTATCCTTGTTCCCAAGGCCCTGGCAATTAGCTGAAAGTATATCAATTGTATCCATATTCAATAATGATAATTTTAATTACTGATTGCTTACTAAAGAGAAAGAACATAATCTTGAAATGTTTTAGAGAAGGTAAAGAAAATTCAGCACTGACACATGTTACAAACATAAATAACACAAAAGAAACAAACATAAATAACACAAAAGAAACAAACAGATTATAACATCCAATATTATCAAGAGTGACTCCCTCATAGTTAAGCTTGCAGCTATGTTAAACTATGACAATTTAAGGTTTTATTTTAATAAATAATGCATTTGTACTGTACAGGATCCGTACACTTCATGTGCGAAACACATCTCTCAGACTACTAAGATATCAAAAGTTATTTTTCATTAATATTTAAGCAAAGGGCATACGTCGGAGACTAAGCATCAATATTAAACCCCCATCATGCTAATCGCATCAATGGATAATTGATGAGCAGATACCAGAGAGCTTGAGATATCCTGTGTTTACACATATACATTATATATTACAGGGAGATGCTAACATTTTTAATACAATGCCTTTCTAGGATTAATCTGGGTTATTAGTTGCAACTAAACTCCCTTTGGTAGTTTATGTATCCCTGTAACAATTATGTTCATAGCATGATAAAGGTTAAAGAAAGTGCAGTCCAGAAGCACACATGCACGTATATTAACCACACGTGCGCTCGCCCACAATCAACATTCCCATCTACATAAACAGCAACCATCAGAACAACTTACAGAAAGAAATATTTTAACAGCCAGCCCGGCCTTTTATATATGTACATGTAGACAGAAACAGCAAATCAACGGACGCGCGCTCATGTAGCCAATAATATCAGAAGGATTTCTTTTAAAAACACGGTATATAATGTCAGTTTTCACAACATAAATACATTTGTGAGCGAAAATGGTAATAAAGTCATGTGTAGCTAGAGGGTACAACAGGAATTATTATTTTTTTTTTTACAACGATACATTTTATATTTGATTGATTTATATACGGAGATCAGCTAATTATATGTAAATCAATAATTTTGAACTTTATATGGATCATATATAGGGTCGTCATATTTCATGTGGTTGACGAAGGGGTGATGTACATGCATTGGACATAGTGATATGGCAAATTTAAATAGCAGATTCAAGTGTAAACAAACACACAATCTTTGGAACATAAACTTTCAACTTACTATGTTCATGTTACTTCTTCAGTATTCGTCAAGATTGTCATAAATATCAAACATTTTCCGTTCTCCTTTCACAGTTTTACCACACACTCGCGAGTTGAAATACCATGCAGATTCAATCCGCTCGTCTTCATACAGTCTGTGTATAAGTTCAATATTGAGTTTAGTAACATCCTCGCGTATGTTGTAAGTTAGTCTCAAACTTTTGTCTTTACGAGCCTTCATCACACGGTGTTTAATGTCATTACGTGCAAACTTCACAAGCACTGGTTTGGTCTTGTTGAGGGTTTTGCCTGGGATCCTGTGACATGCTAGTATTTCCCATGGTTTGATCTCAATCTTAGGTTCCTGCTTAAATTTCTCACAGAAGGCTTTCTCTAGGTCTTTGTCTGGTATCCTGTCATCCATGTTCATTACTTTTATTGATGTTTTCCTACTATATTGTTCATTATAATTAGCCATGGACATGGCCTTTTCTGCATGTTTATTTGATGTGTTCACCTTTGTAGTAGAAGTCTGTATTTCTTTTCTCTGTTGAACCACCATTTCTTTCAGCCTTTCGTTCTCCATGTTCAGTCTATCTAATTCTTTCCGAATTGCACTAGTTTCTTCTCTCACTTTCACATGGATATCTTTTGTTATAGCCTCATGGAAATTCTGGAGTAATCCATTAACAATGTCTGTTACTATCACTTTGAGGTCCTCAGTTTTCACCATTGTTTTCATAATGGTTTCCAACTTGTTGTTAATATCCTCTACCTCAAGGACTTGGTCTTCACTGTCAGTACTATTGGTGACTATTCTAGATCTTTTAATGGGTTGCCGGGTAGTGCTAGAATCCCTGGTCAAGTCTTGCTGGTTTTCCTCACTCATGGTGAACAGGTAAAGTACACTGTCTCTTTAGAGGTGTTAGCTATACAGGTAGGTATAATCCCTGAACACAACTCAGCACTGCACAATTCCACGAAGGAATTTGCATAAAAAACACCAAATTGCAAACTTTCCGGATGGAATTATGAGTCCAATGTAATATATGTTAAAATATTATTGATATAAAATATATAACCTAAAACTATTTTAACTAAAAGTTTGGCAGGAATATCATTGTATCACAGAAAATGTATCCAATTATGAGGTATTTTGTAAAAAATCTCGAACAGTTTTTTAAAACTTTGTTTCCCGCTAGACAAACGTATTTCCACGGGAAGAGAGTTTCCAGGCCTTTACTCCGTTAAAATAAAACGTTTTTGAAATTTGACCTTTACAAGAAGGCACGACAAAATTCAGACTAGAATTCCTTGTACTATAATAGTGTTGGTCACAAACTTTTGTAAATCTGGACAAAAAGTAACTAGGACATGTTCCATGGAATACATTGTACATATGATTGAGACATAATTGTTTTGCTCTATTTTCCACGTTTAAGATATTTAACTGTGATAACACATTTTTATTTATACTATCTCTAGGACTAAGGTTACAAATAAAACGCACACACCTATTTTGTGCAACTTGTAGCTGTTGTTTCATTTTTTGGCTCAGACCGTGGTACTAGGCTGTACAACAATAATCAAAGTGACACAGAACAAGAGAATTACAAAGTGTTTTCCTAATACCCAATGGGAGATCTTTACATTGCCTATAAAGGAAGTGGAGTCTAGAATTAACTTTCTTTATTATGTTATCAACAATATGTTCACCTGTTAAGCACTTATCTATATCGATACCGAGATAGCGCACTCGATCTGATGTTTTGAATAGGTTGGTCATTAATAGTTACTTCAAAAGAGTCTATTTTGCTAAGTTTTTGCTTTGTACCAAAAAGAATGACTTCTGTTTTTCCAAGGTGAAAAGACACTTTATTATTTACTAGCCAAGTGTGACAATTAGATAACTTCTCCGATAGTTTTGCCTTGATTTCATTAGGATTTTTGCTTGAAAATAGAATCGTGCTATCATCTGCGTATAAAAGTAATTTAGAATCTTTACTAATTGAAAGCTCCATGTCAATTACATAACAAAGAAACAGAAGGGGGCCTGATATTGTTATGTTATAGTACAACGATGTCTGATATTGTTATGTTTTAGATATAACGATGTCAGATATTGTGATGTTCTATGTATAACGATGTCTAATATTGTTATATTTTAGTATAACGATGCCTGATATTGTTATGTTTAAGTATAACGATAGCTGATATTGTTATGTTTTAGTATAACGATTTCTGATATTGTTATTTTTTAGGTAGAACGATATCTGATATTGTTATGTTTTAGGTATAACGATATCTGATAATGTTATGATTTAGGTAGAACGATGTCTTCTATTGTAATCTATTTTGGTATAACGATATCTGATATTGTTATGTTTTAGTATAACGATATATGATAATGTAATGTTTTAGTATAACGATGTCTGATATTGTAATGTTTTAGTTATAACGATATCTGATTTTGTTATGTTTTAGTATAACGATATCTGATATTGTTATGTTTTAGTATAACGATGTCTGATATTGCTGTGTTTTAGTATAACAATGTCTGATATTGTAATGTTTTAGGTTAAACGACGTGTGATGTTGTTATGTTTTAATATAATGATATCTGATATTGTTATGTTTTAAGCACAACGATATCTGATATTGTTATGTTTTAGTATAACGATGTCTGATATTGTTATGTTTTAGTATTACGATGTACAATATATAGCTATGTTTCAGGTATAATGATGTCTGATATTACTATGTTTTAGTATAAAAATGTCTGATATTGTTTTGTTATAGTATAATGATGTCTGATATTGTTATGCTTTGGTTATAACGATATCTGATATTGTTTTGTTATAGTATAACGATATCTGATATTGTTATGTTTTAGTATAATGATGTCTGATATTGTTGTTTTAGTAAAACGATGTCTGTTATTGTTATGCTTTAGTATAATGACGTCTGATATTGCTGTTTTAGGTATAACGCTATTTGATATTGTTATGTTTTAGTATAACGATATATGATATTGTTATGTTTTAGTATAACGATATATGATATTGTTATGTTTTAGTATAACGATATATGATATTGTTATGTTTTAGTATAACGATGTCTGATATTGTTATGCTTTAGTATCAAGATGTCTGATATTGATATGTTATAGTATAGCGATATCTGATATTGTAATGTTTTTGTGTAATGATATCTGATATTATTATGTTTCATGAATTACCATGTCTTATTTTGTTTCGTTTTATATATAGCGATGTCTAATGTTGTTATATTTCAGGTATGCCGATATCTGATATTACTATGTTTTAGTATAATGATGTCTGATATTGATATGTTTTAGGTATAACGTTATCTGATATTGTTATGTTTTAGGTATAACGATATCTGATAATGTTATGATTTAGGTAGAACGATATCTTATATTGTTATCTTTTTGGTATAACGATATCTGATATTGTTATGTTTTAGTATAACGATATATGATAATGTTATGTTTTAGTATAACGATGTCTGATATTGCTGTGTTTTAGTATAAATATGTCTGATATTGTAATGTTTTAGGTTGAACGACGTGTGATGTTGTTATGTTTTAATATAATGATAGCTGATATTGTTTTGTTTTAAGCACAACGATATCTAATATTGTTATGTTTTAGTATAACGATGTCTGATATTGTTATGTTTTAGTATTACGATGTCTAATATTTAGCTATGTTTCAGGTATTATGATGTCTGATATTACAATGTTTTATTATAACGATGTCTGATATGGTTATGTTTTAGTATAACGATATATGATATTGTTATGTTTTAGTATAACGATATATGATATTGTTATGTTTTAGTATAACGATGTCTGATATTGTTATGCTTTAGTATCAAGATGTCTGATATTGATATGTTATAGTATAGCGATATCTGATATTGTAATGTTTTTGTGTAATGATATCTGATATTATTATGTTTTATGAATTACCATGTCTTATTTTGTTTCGTTTTATATATAGCGATGTCTAATGTTGTTATATTTCAGGTATGCCGATATCTGATATTACTATGTTTTAGTATAATGATGTCTGATATTGATATGTTTTAGGTATAACGTTATCTGATATTGTTATGTTTTAGGTATAACGATATCTGATATTGTTATGTTTTAGGTATAACGATATCTGATAATGTTATGATTTAGGTAGAACGATATCTTATATTGTTATCTTTTTGGTATAACGATATCTGATATTGTTATGTTTTAGTATAACGATATATGATAATGTTATGTTTTAGTATAACGATGTCTGATATTGCTGTGTTTTAGTATAAATATGTCTGATATTGTAATGTTTTAGGTTGAACGACGTGTGATGTTGTTATGTTTTAATATAATGATAGCTGATATTGTTTTGTTTTAAGCACAACGATATCTAATATTGTTATGTTTTAGTATAACGATGTCTGATATTGTTATGTTTTAGTATTACGATGTCTAATATTTAGCTATGTTTCAGGTATTATGATGTCTGATATTACAATGTTTTATTATAACGATGTCTGATATGGTTATGTTTTTGTATAATGATGTATGATATTGTTATGTTTTAGTATAATGATATCTAATATTATTATATTTTATGAATTACCATGTCTAATATTGGTTTGTGTTAGATATAATGATGTCTAATATTCTTATATTTAATGTATAACGATATCTGATATTACTATGTTTTAGTATAATGATGCCTGAAATTGTTATGTTTTAGGTTGAACGATGTGTGATATTGTTATATTTTAGCATAACGATGTCTGATATTGTTATGTTTTTGGTATAACGAGATCTGGTGTTGTTATATTTTAGTATTACGATATATGATAATGTTATGTTTTAGTAAAACGATGTTTGATATTGCTCTGTTTTTGCATAAATATGTCTGATATAGTAATGTTTTAGGTTGAACGATGTGTGATATTGTTATGGTTTAATATAACGATAGCTGATATTGTTATGTTTTAGTATAGCGATGTCTAATATCGTTATGTTTTAGGTGAAACGATGTCCGATATTGTTATGTTTTAATATAACAATGTCTGTTATTGTTATGCTTTAGTATAACGATGTCTCATATTGTTTTGTTTTAGGTATAACGGTATCTGATATTGTTATGTTTTAGGTATAATGATATCTGATATTATTATGTTTTATGAATTACCATGCATGATATTATTTTGTTTTAGATATAACGATGTGTAATATTGTTATGTATTAGTTTAACGATATATGATAATGTAATGTTTTAGTAAAACGATATCTGATATTGTTATATTTTAGTATAACGATGTCTAATATTGTTATATTTCCGGTATAACTATGTCTGATATTACTATGTTTTAGTATAATGATGTCTGATATTACTGTGTTTAAGTATAAATATGTCTGATATTGTTATGTTTTAGGTATAACGATATCTGCTATTGTTATGTTTTAGGTATAACGATATCTGCTATTGTTATGTTTTAGTATAACGATATATGATAATGTAATGTTTTAGTATAACGATGTCTGATATTGTTATGTTTTAGTATCAAGATGTCTGATATTGTTATGTTTTAGTATAACGATGTCTGATAGTGTTATGTTTTAGGTATAACGATATCTGCTATTGTTATGTTTTAGTATAACGATATATGATAATGTAATGTTTTAGTATAACGATGTCTGATATTGTTATGTTTTAGTATCAAGATGTCTGATATTGTTATGTTTTAGTATAACGATGTCTGATATTGTTATGTTTTAGTATCAAGATGTCTGATATTGTTATGTTTTAGTATAACGATGTCTGATATTGTTATGTTTTAGTATAACGATGTCTGATATTGTTATGCTTTAGTATAACGATGTCTGATATTGTTATGTTTTAGGTAGAACGATATCTGATAATGTTTTGTTTTAGTATAATGATGTCCGATAGTGTCATGCTTTAGTATAACGATTTCTGATATTGCTGTGTTTTAGTATAAATATGTCTGATATTGTAATGTTTTAGGTATAATGATGTCTGATATTGTGATGTTTTAAATATAACGATATCTGATATTGTTATGTTTTATGGAAAACGATGTCTGATATTCTTTATCTTTTAGTTGAACTATGTCTAATATTGTTATTTTTTAGGTACAACGACATCTGATATTGTTATTTTTTAGGTACCACGACATCTGATATTGCTATGTTTTAGTATAAATAGTCTGATATTCTAATTTTTTAGGTATACGGATGACTGATATTGTTATGTTTTATATAATGATATATGCTATTGCTATGTTTTAGTATAAATAGTCTGATATTCTAATTTTTTAGGTATACGGATGACTGATATTGTTATGTTTTAGGTATAACGATGCCTGATATTGTTATGTTTTAGGCGAAACGATGTCTGATATTGTTATGTTTTAGTATAACGATGTCTGATATTGTTATTTTTAAGGCGAAACGCTGTCTGATATTGTTATGTTTTAGTATAACGATGCCTGACATTGTTATTCTTTAGGTATAATGATGTCTGATATTGTTATGTTTTAGGCGAAACGATGTCTGATATTGTTATGTTTTAGTATAACGATGTCTGATATTGTTATGTTTTAGTATAACGATGTCTGATATTGTTATGTTTTAGGTATAACGATATTGTTACTTTTTCATTATGTTAGTTACGAGACATTCTATATCGTGACATTTCAAATATAAGTGATATAATGTTTATGCATATATAAGCTCAATATCTCATTATGCCCTTTCCATATCCTGCATGTATTTCAGAAAATATTCTATAGGAGTCGGATGTGTCTTTGTAACTTCTGATTAATATCAGTAACTCATGTTGATAGAATTTTATTTTAATTAAATGAAAAAATAGCATGAAGTATGGCAATGGTAGATAACAACATTTCTCATATGTGTTGATATGGTTACAGGGAGTAACCTTTCTACGTACGGTAGAAGTTCAACATGTTTAAAAAACATGGAAGCTGACACTAGAATTTGACTGTAAATTCATTTTGTTGTACACCGCACCATGTAAACACATACATACATGTTGTTAAATAACCTAGTATCGGACACCATATAAGCCGGGCGTCGTCTCACCTGATGCCATGTAAGTCAATGTATTGCTGATGGCATAAAAAACTATGACAATAACTACATTGATAAGCTTAACGTAAAGGGAGGTTACTCCGGTGCCGCCTAATTACAGTACAGTAGCGAGACTGTTTGTATCGTAAAAAATCTGCTATGTCTTCATTTTCATGACTACTATTCTGTATGTAACCTTTCGAATATACTGGATATATTTAAATTCCTAGGATTTTCAATCACGTACTTTCATGTATACATTGCTAATGGACTGTCTGGCTGTCTGTCTGTTTCTATGTCTGTTGTCTGTCTGTGTCAAGAATTGTGAGTATATAGGCTAAGCCTAATTGGTAGCAAACAGATAAAACAACGATAAATAATACATTCAACAAATGTATTCACTTGGAATTTATATATATATAATTTTAACAAATACATATTCAACTCACTTAGCACCCATCCACTCTCACATTCATTTAATACAACTACTTATATTTAATTAAATACACAGAACCCATTTTTTCCCACAGCTTTCATATGGTGACTCCAACTATCTCTAAACTTGGAGTTACTTTGGGCACACAGCCCTGGTAACATTACATTATCATATGATAAGCAAACAGCTTATGCATCCAACCCCTTGGCGCTCAGCCTATAACATCGGAGAACCTCCTGGTTCACGTCCGTGGTTGAAATGACCACACAAACAGGTAGCACTTACCTGTGTTGCATAATTTGGTTACGCCTCAGTGACTCTTGCTTTCTGACTCAGCAATTTCTATCCAGGGACCTCGGGTAACCTCTACAGGACAGGTGTACTATACCCTGATCACTGTATAGGACACTGAGCCCCACCACTCTATGGTACTGGATAACTTACCGAGTACAGCATACTTGTTGACGGTCTGTCTACGTGTATTCGTCATTTCTGATGTTTGTAGATCGTTAGTCATCATCTATAAAGCAGAACAATGTTCATATTTTTATTTATTTATTTATTTATTTATTTATTTTTTGTAAAATGTATCGTTCTGTTTATGAAATTTTCTACTTTATTAGCAATATAAGGGAATATCGCAAATTATTTCATTTTTCTCTCCTTTCTTTGAATGCCAGATGTATTTTGCTGCTGTCTGTTTGCTTGCTCTAATCAGCATTACTACGGAAAATTTACAGTTGTTTCACATCTAAAACCATCAACTTACGGTCTATTCCTGCTTAACACATATCTTTAAATAATTCATGATAAATTAAGTAAATACGTCACGAATGGCACGGATCGATACAATGCAGTGAAGTATTTTTGTAATCTTCACCAGAATCCTTTCGGTATCGTTATGTATTCCGTGAGAAACTGATATTTTCTTTTCAAATACTGTGATCAAATTGGTGAAAATGTTTCGCCCCGGGAAAATATCAAGATGAAACCTCGAATTTCACTAAAAATGTAAGAAAATATTGTTGCTATTCATCAAGAAACAATAAATATCTATCGGCTGATTAAGATTAGATACATAGCCCATTGACCTTCACCTTTATCCATGTATATCTAAATACATTAATCTGTTTCCCTTATCGAAAGGGATCCCGGACCATTTAGGTTGAGGAAATTTAGAATTATCGATTGTACAGCTTGTAGTTTGAAGTATTCTAATCTCGCTCTGTTTTTTCCGTCACTCAATTGAGTATGGTTCTACCGAAGGTTAAAGTATAAGAATAAAATTATGATATATTCTATTTGCTTTATTGTGCTGGATTAATGCTATAGTATGGTATAAATTGTATCATATGATACCGTTTAAGGAGAGGACTTTGCCTACTTTCCAGGGATTTTGTCTTTAGACCAGTACAACATTTTAAAATTGAAATTGCCATATATCTATTTTACGTGTACGACACCCAAATCAGAACCTTTTGACTTGTTCCCTAGTTGTAAAGACTACTTTGTGGAAGAGCTGAGCTTCACGTGTTCAACTTTATTATCACACAAATATATATATACTATATTATTTTTAGATTCATCAGTATCGAATTTGAAAAAAAACCAATTATATTTAAAAATACCAAACATGTATTCTTTTACTTTGGCGATTTTCTCTATATCATCTTGAATCAGAACTGAGAGATCTTGTTCGAATCACACTCTCGATCTCCCTACATTATCTATTTATAATTAATCCCTATGTTTTATTTTTGCTCACAATCTTCCTTAAGATACTACACCGGGACAAATCTTACCTCTTCGAAAAACGGCTCTATTACGCTTCGTTAACCGTTTGGTCAAAAATTAGCTACTAGTACACACTGCCGTCCACAGCAAAGATCGATAAACTTTAGACAAGAAGATCTAGCTAACACTAAGCTTATAATGAGCTTATCTGAGAGCTTCACAACACCAGCGATAAATATTGATTTACACTCACAAACACTTTTCCATTTTAAGGAGATTTCAAAAATGCTAAATCATTACACAGAGAGTAACTCTATTTTATAACTGAAATACAAAGTATCCTCTATAATCACTAACATTGACAATATCCCCTATAATTACTAACATTGACAATATCCCCTATAATCACTAACATTGACAATATCCCCTATAATCACTAACATTGACAATATCCCCTATAATCACTAACATTGACAATATCACCTATAATCACTAAAATTTACAATATCCACTATAATCCCTTACATTGACAATATCCACTATAATCCCTTACATTGACAGTATCCCTAAAATCTCAAATATTAACAATATTTCCTATAATTCCTAACATTGATAATATCTCTTATAATCCCTAACATTGACAATATCCCCTATAATCACTAACATTGACAATATCCCCTATAATCACTAACATTGACAATATCACCTATAATCACTAAAATTTACAATATCCACTATAATCCCTTACATTGACAATATCCACTATAATCCCTTACATTGACAGTATCCCTAAAATCTCAAATATTAACAATATTTCCTATAATTCCTAACATTGATAATATCTCTTATAATCCCTAACATTGACAATATCTCCTATAACCCCTTACATTGACAGTATCCCTAAAATCTCAAATATTAACAATATTTCCTATAATTCCTAACATTGATAATATCTCTTATAATCCCTAACATTGACAATATCTCCTATAATTCATAACATTGACAATATCCCCTATAATCCCTAACATTGACAATATCCACTATAATCCCTTACATTGACAGTATCCCTAAAATCTCAAATATTAACAATATTTCCTATAATTCCTAACATTGATAATATCTCTTATAATCCCTAACATTGACAATATCTCCTATAATTCATAACATTGACAATATCCCCTATAATCCCTAACATTGACAATATCCCCTATAATCCCTTACATTGACAGTATCCTCAAAAATCCTAAATATTAACAATATCCACTATAATCCATAACATTGACAATATCCACTATAATCCCTTAAATTGACAGTATCCCCTAAAATCCCAAATATTAACAATATCCCCTATAATCCCTAACATAAACATTATCCCCTATAATCAATAACATTGACAATATACCGTATAATCCTAAACATTAACAATATCCTCTATAATCCATATCATTGATTATATCCCCTATAATCCCTTACATTGACAGTATCCCTATAATCCCTAATATTAACAATATCTCTTATTATCCCTAACATTGACAATATCCCTTATAATCCTAAACATTGACAATATCCCTTATAATCCTAAATATTGACAACATCCCTGATAATCCCTAACGTTGATCATATCCCCTATAATCCCTTACATTGGCAATATCCCCTATAATCCCTTACATTGACAGTATCCCTAAAATCCCAAATATTAACAATATTTCCTATAATTCCTAACATTGATAATATCTCTTATAATCCCTAACATTGACAATATCCCTTATAATCCTAAACATTGACAACATCCCTTATAATCCTCAATATTGACAACATCCCTTATACTCCCTAACATTGATAATAACCGCTATAAACCTAAATATTGACAGCATCCCTTTTAATCTTAAATAATGACAATATCCCCAATAATACCTATCATTGACAGTATACACTATAATTCCAAACATTGACAGTATCCCCAAAAATCCTTTATATTGAAAATATCCCCTATCATCCCTTACATTGACAGTATTCCCTATAATCCGTAAATATTGACAATATCCCCTATATTCAATAACATTGACAGTATACCGTATAATCCTAAACATTGACAATATCCTCTATAATCCATATAATTGATTATATCCCATATAATCCCTTACATTGACAGTATCCCCTTTAATCCCTAATATTAACACTATCCTCTATAATTCCTAACATTGACATTATGCCCTATCATCCTTAATATTGACAGTATCCCCTATAATCCTAAATATTGACAATATCCCCTATAATCCTAAACAATAACAGTATCCTCTATAATCCAAAATATTAAAAATATCCCCTATAATCCTGAACATTACCAGTATCTTCTATAATCCTAAATATTGACAGTACCCCCTATAATCCCTAACATGAACAATAACCCCTATGAAGTTGAATATTGACAGCATCCATTATAATCCTTAATATTGACAATATCCCCTATAATCCCTAACACTGACAATATATTTTATAATTCCTACCAATCCCTTAAAATCCTAAATATAAACAATATCATCTATAATTCCTAACGATGACTTTATCCCCTATAATAATAGATACTGAAAATATTCCCTATACTCCCTAATATTGACAATATCCCTTATAATTTTCAACATTGACAACATCCCCTATAATCCTAAATATTGACAGTATACCCTATAATCCCTAACACTGACATTATCGCTTATAATCCCTAACATTGACAATGTCCCTTATAATCTTCAACATTGACAACATCCCCTATAATCCTTAATATTGACAATATCTCCTATAATCCCTCACATTGACAATATCTCTTATAATCTCTAATATTGACAATATCCCCTATAATCCTAAATATTGACAATATCCCCTATAATCCCTAACATGAACAATAACCAATATAAAGTTGAATATTGACAACATCCCTTATAAGCCTAGATATTGACAATATCCCCTATAATCCCTAACATTGACAGAATACCGTATAATCCTAAACATTAACAATATTCCCTATAATCCCTTACATTGACAGGATCCAATATAAATTCCCAATATTGACAATATCTCTTTTAATCCCTAACACTGACAATATCCACTATAATATCTAACATTGACAATATCCACTATAATCTTAAACATTTACAATATCCCCTAAAATCCATAACATTGATAGTATCCTCTATAATCCCTTACATTGAAAATATTCCCTATAATTCCTAACATTGACAGTATCCCTTATAATCCTAAACATTAAAAATATCCCCTATAATTTCTAACAATGACAGTATCCCCTATAATCCTTAATATTGATAATATCCCCTGAAATCCCTAACATTGACAATATCACCTATAATCCATAACATTGACAAAATATCGTATAACCCTAAACATTGACAATATCCCCTATATTCTATAACTTTGATTATATCCCATATAATCCCTTACATTGACAACATCCTCTATAATCCCCAATATCAACAATATCCACTAAAATCCATAACATTGAAAGTATCCCCTATAATCCGCAATATTAACAATATGACCTAAAATCCCTAACATTGACAATATCTCCTTTTATAAGTTACATCGACAATATCCCCTATAATCCCTTACATTGACGGTATGCGATGTAATCCCTAATATTGACAATATCCCCTATAATCACTTTCATTGACAATATCTCCTATAATCCTAAACATTGACAGGATCATCTATAATCCTAAATATTGACAATATCCCCTATAATCCCTAACATTGACAATATCCCCTATAATCCTAAATATTGACAATATCCAATATAAACCTAAATATTGACAATATCCCCTATAAACCCTAACATGAACAATTACCAATATAAAGTTGAATATTGACAGCATCCCTTATAATCCTAGATATTGAAAATATCTCCTATAATCCCTAACATTGACAAAATACTGTATAATCCTAAACATTGACAATATCTCTTATAATTTCTTACACTGACAATATCTCCTAATTTCTCTAACAATGACAGTATCCCATATAATTCTAAACATTGACAATATCCCCTATAATCCCTAACATTGACATTATCCCCGATAATCCTCAATTTTGACAATATCCTCTATAATCGGACATTGACAATATACCCTATAATCATTAAAAGTGAAAATATCCCATATAATCCCAAACAATTACAGCATCCCCTATAATCCTTAACATTGACAAAAACCCATTTAATCTTCAACATTTACAGTTTCCCCTATAATCCTCAATATTGACGGTATCCCATAAAAACCCGAAAAAAGACAATATACCGAATAATCCTAAACATTGACAATATCCATATTATCCATAACATTGACAATATCCCCTATAATCCCTAACATTGAAAATATCCCTTATAATCCTCAATTTTGACAACATCCTCTATGATCCATAACATTAACAATATCCCCTATAATTCCTAACATTGACAATATCGCCTATAATCCATAACATTGATTACATCCCCTATAATCCCTTACATTGACAATATTCCCTATAATCCCCAATATCAACATTATCCCGTATTATTCTAAACATTGACAATATCTCTTATAATCCCTTACACTGACAATATCTCCTAATTTCTCTAACAATGACAGTATCCCCTATAATTCTAAACATTGACAATATCCCCTATAATCCTTAACATTGACAATAACCCATTTAATCTTCAACATTGACAGTTTCCCCTATAATCCTCAATATTGACAACATCCTCTATGATCCATAACATTAACAATATCCCCTATAATCCCTAACATTTAAAATACTAACATCAATCACTTGCATTAAAAATATCCCTTATAATCCCTAACATTGACAATATCGCTTATAATCCCTAACATTGACAATATCCATTACAATCTTGAACATTGATCATATCCCTTATAATCCCTTACATTGACATTATCCCCTATAATCCCATACATTGACAGTATCCCCTATTTTCTCTAACATTAACAATATAACCTATAATCCCTAACATTGACAATATACCGTATAATCCATCACATTGATTATATCGCCTATAATCCATCACATTGATTATATCCCCTATAATCCCTTACATTGACAGTATTTTCTATAATTCCTAATATTAACAATATCCCCTATAAACCCTAACACTGACAATATCTCTTATAATTCCTTACACTGATAATATCCCCTATTTTCTCTAACATTAACAATATCACCTATAATCCCCAACATTGACAATATTCTTTATGCTACTAAATATTAACAACATATCATATAATCCCTGACATTGACAATATCTCCTATAATCCCTAATATTAATAGTATCCTCAATAATTCCTAACATTGACAGTATCCCCCTATAATCATTAATATTGACAATATCCCCAATAATCCCTAAGATTGACACTATCTGTTATAATCCCTAACATTGACAATATATACCATATAACCCTAAATATTGACAATATCCCATATAATCCCAAACATTGACAATGTTCTCTGTAATCTAACATTAACAATATCCCCTATAATCCCTAACATTGACAATATATCCCATATAATCCCCGACATTGACAATTTCCTCTGTAATCTAACATTAACAATATCCCCTATGATCCCTAACATTGACAATATCCCTTATAATTTTCAACATTGAAAACATTCCCCATAATCCCTTACATTGACAGTATCTCCTATAATCGTTAATATTCACAACATCCTCTATAATCCCTAACATTGACATTATCCACTGTAATCCTTAATATTGACAAAATTCCATTTAATCCTCAACATTTACAGTATCCCCTAAAAACCCTAAAATTGACAATATACCGTAAAATCCTAAACATTGACAATATCCCTATTATCCCTAACAATGACAGTATCCCCTATAATTCCTAACATTGAAAGTATCCCCTATAATCCGTAACATTGACAATATCATTGATAAACCTCAATATTGACAACATCCTCTATAATCCTCAACAATGACAATAGCCCCTATAATCTCTAACATTGAAAATATCTCCTCTATTCCATAAATTGACAATATCTATTATAATCCCTATCTCATGTAATTCTTAATATTGACAATATCCCGTTTAATCCTCAACATTGATAGTATCCCCTATAAACCTCAACGTTGACAGTACCCCCCAAAAACCCTAAAATTGACAATATACTTATTATCCATAACATTGACAATACCCCCTATTATCCCTAACATTGCCCATATCCAATATAATCTATAACATTGACAGCCTCCCCTATAATCCCTAAAATTGACATTATGCCTTATAATCCTCAATATTGACAATATCCTCTATAATTCCTTATATTGACAGTCTCCCCTATAATCCCTAACAATAACAAAATCCCCTTATAATCCGTTACATTGACAGTATCTTCTATAATGCCTTATATAAACAATATCTCCTATAATTAGTAACATTGACAATATCCCCTATAATCACTTACATTGACAATATCTCCTATAATTCCTAACATTGACAATATCTCCTATAATTCCTAACATTGACAGTATCCCCTATAATCCTAAATATTGATATTATCCCCTCTATCTTAACTATTGAAAATATCTCCTATAATCCATAACATTGACAATAAATCATATAATCCCTAACATAGGAAATATCCCCTATAATTTCTATCATTGACAAAATCCTCTACAATCCTAAACATTGACAATATCCCCTATAATCCCAAACATTGACAATGTTCTCTGTAATCTAACATTAACAATATCCCCTATAATCCCTAACATTGACAATATATCCCATATAATCCCCGACATTGACAATTTCCTCTGTAATCTAACATTAACAATATCCCCTATAATCCCTAACATTGACAATATCCCTTATAATTTTCAACATTGAAAACATTCCCCATAATCCCTTACATTGACAGTATCTCCTATAATCGTTAATATTCACAACATCCTCTATAATCCCTAACATTGACATTATCCACTGTAATCCTTAATATTGACAAAATTCCATTTAATCCTCAACATTTACAGTATCCCCTAAAAACCCTAAAATTGACAATATACCGTAAAATCCTAAACATTGACAATATCCCTATTATCCCTAACAATGACAGTATCCTTATAATAACCCTATAATTCCTAACATTGAAAGTATCCCCTATAATCCGTAACATTGACAATATCATTGATAAACCTCAATATTGACAACATCCTCTATAATCCTCAACAATGACAATAGCCCCTATAATCTCTAACATTGAAAATATCTCCTCTATTCCATAAATTGACAATATCTATTATAATCCCTATCTCATGTAATTCTTAATATTGACAATATCCCGTTTAATCCTCAACATTGATAGTATCCCCTATAAACCTCAACGTTGACAGTACCCCCCAAAAACCCTAAAATTGACAATATACTTATTATCCATAACATTAACAATACCCCCTATTATCCCTAACATTGACCATATCCAATATAATCTATAACATTGACAGCCTCCCCTATAATCCCTAAAATTGACATTATGCCTTATAATCCTCAATATTGACAATATCCTCTATAATTCCTTATATTGACAGTCTCCCCTATAATCCCTAACAATAACAAAATCCCCTTAAAATCCGTTACATTGACAGTATCTTCTATAATGCCTTATATAAACAATATCTCCTATAATTAGTAACATTGACAATATCCCCTATAATCACTTACATTGACAATATCTCCTATAATTCCTAACATTGACAATATCTCCTATAATTCCTAACATTGACAGTATCCCCATAATCCCTAACATAATCCTAAATATTGATATATCCCATATATATCCCCTCTAATCCCTAACATTGACATTAACCTTAATATTGACAATATTCCCTATAATCCTAACATTGACAATAAATCATATAATCCCTAAAATTGACAATATACCGTATAATTTCTATCATTGACAAAATCCTCTACAATCCTAAATATTGACATTATCCAATACAATCCTTGATATTGACAATATTCCCTATAATACTAAACATTGACAATAGCTCCTATTATCCTAAATATTTACATTATCCCCTATAATCCTAAATTTGACTTGATCACCTATAATCTCTAACATTGACAATATCCCATACACTCCTAAATATTGTCAATATCCCCACTAATACCTAACATTGACAATATCCGCTATAATCCCTAACATTGACAATATCCGCTATAATCCCTATCATTGACAATATCCCATATAACCACTTACATTGACAACATTCCCTATAATCCCTAATCATTGACAATATCCCCAATAATCCCTGACATTGACAATATCCCATATAACCACTTACATTGACAATATCCCCTATTATCCTTAATATTGACAGTATCCTCTCCACTCCTAACTATTGATAATATCTTCTATAATCACATACATTAACAATATCCCCTTTAATCACTCTTGACAGTAACCCCTATAATTACTAACATTGACAATATCCCCTATAATCGCTAATATTGACAATATCCTATATAATCCCTATGATTGACAATATCCTCTTAATCCTAAATAATAATATTAACCCATACAATCCTTAACATTGACAATATCCCCTATAATCCTAAATATTGACATCGTCCCCAATAACCCGCAACATTGATAATATCTCATACAATCCCTAACATTGGCAATATCCCCTATAATCGCTAACATTGAAAATATCCTCTAAAAACCTAAATATTGACATTATCAAATACAATCCTTAATATTGACAATATCCACTAAAATCCGATATATTGACATTACCCTCTACAATCCTAAATATTGACAATTTCTCCCATAATCACAAATATTGTCAATAACCCCTATAATCCTTAATATTAACATTATCCCCTCCACCCCTCAATATTGACATTATCCAATATAATCCCTATAATTAACAATATCCCCTATAATACTAAACATTCACAATAGCCCCTATAATTCTTAATATTGACAATATCCCATATTATCCTAAATATTGTCAATATCCCCTATAAACCCTATCATTGACAATATCCTCTAGAATCCTAAATATTGACGATATCCCCTATAATCCCTAACATTGACAATATCCCCTATACTCCCTTAATATTAACGACATCCCCTATAATCACTTACATTGACAATATCCCATATAACCACTTACATTGACAATATCCCCTATAATCCCTGACATTGACAATATTCCCTATAATAACTAACATTGACAATATCACCTATAATCCTTAATATTGACAGTATCCTCTTTAATCTCTAAAATTTATAGTATCCCCTATAATCGCTAACATTGACAATATCCAATATAATCCTTATGATTGACAATATCCTCTTAATCCTTAATATTAACTTTAACCCATACAATCCTTAACATTGACAATATCCCCTATAATCCTAAATATTGACATTGTCCCCAATAATCCGTAATATTGTCAATATCCCTTATAAACCCTAACATTGACAATATTCCCTATAATCCCTTAACGTTAACGATATCCCCTATAATCCCTTACATTGACAATATCCCCTATAATCAATATCATTAACAATATCCTCTAGAATCCTAAATATTGACGATATCCCCTATGATCCCAAACATTGTCAATAACCCCTATAATCCTTAATATTAATATTATCCCCTCTTCCCCTAAATATTGACATTATCCAATATAATCCCTATAATTAACAATATCCCCTATAATACCTTACATTGACAATATCCACTGTTATCCCTAACATTGAAAATATTCCCTATAATACTAAACATTCACAATAGCCCCGATAATCCTTAATATTGACAATATCCCATATAATCCTAAATATTGTCAATATCCCCTATAAACCCTAACATTGGCAATATCCTCTATAATTCCTTAACATTAACCCCTATAATCTCCAACATTGACAATATCCCCTATAATCCTTAATATTGACAGTATTCCCTATAATCCCTAACATTGACATGATATATACAGATATGATGTATACACGTTTGATATATATAGGTGTGATATATGCAGGTAAGATATATACAGGTGAGATATATACTGCTATTTTACATACAGGTGATATATATATATGTGTGATATATACATGTATGATATATACAGGTGTGATATATACAGGTATGAAATATACAGGTGTGATACATACAGGTGTGATATATAAATGTATGATGTATACAGATATGATGAATACCGTTTTGATATATACAGGTGTCATATATACAGGTATGATATATAGAGGTATGGAATGTAGGATATATACAGGTATGATATCAATACGTGTGATAAATACAGGTGTGATATATACAGGTGTCATATATACAGGTATGATATATAGAGGTATGCTATATACAGGTATGAAATGAATGATATATACAAGTTTGATATATACAGGTATGGAATATATGATATATACAGGTAAGATATATAGCGGTATGCTATATACAGGTATGAAATGTATGATATATACAGGTGTGATATATACAGGTATGATATATACAGGTATGGAATGTAGGATATATACAGGTATGATATCAATACGTGTGATAAATACAGGTGTGATATATACAGGTGTCATATATACAGGTATGATATATAGAGGTATGCTATATACAGGTATGAAATGAATGATATATACAGGTGTGATATATACAGGTATGGAATATAGGATATATATACGGGTATAATATATAAAGGTGTGATATATACAGGTATAAAATGTATCACATATATAGGTGTGATATATACAGGTATGGAATATAGGATATATACGGGTATGATATATACAGGTGTGATATATACAGGTATGATATATACAGGTATGGAATGTATCATATATACAGATAAGATAACAATACGTGTGATATATACAGGTATGATTTATACAGATAAGACATCTACAGGTTGGATATATACAGGTGTGATATATATAGGTGTGATATATACAGGTATGGAATATAGGATATATACGTGTATGATATATACAGGTGTGATATATACAGGTATGAAATGTATGATATAAACAGTTGTGATATATACGAGTATGGAATGTATGATATAAACAGGTGTGATATATGTGGGTACGGAATGTAGGATATATACAGGTATGATATATATAAGTGTGATATATACAGGTATGATATGTATAGCTGTGATATATACATGTGTGATATATACAAGTGTGATATATACAGGTATGGAATATAGAATATATACAGGTATGATATATACAGGTATGAAATGTATGATATATACAGCTGTGATATATACGAATATGGAATGTATCATATATACAGGTATGATATATACAGGTGTGATATATACAGGTGTTATATATACAGGTGTGATATATGCAGGTGTGATATATACAGGTATGATATATAGACGTATGTTATATACAAGTATGAAATATATGATATATACTGGTGTGATATATACAAGTGTGATATGAACAGTTATGGAATGTATGATATAAACAGGTGTGATATATATAGGTGTTATATATACAGGTACAGAATGTATGATATATACAGTTATGGAATGTAAGATATATACAGGTATGATATATACAGGTGTGATATATACAGGTATGATATATGCAGGTGTGATATATACAGGTATGACATAGACATGTATGATATATACAGATATGAGATATACAGGTATCAAATGTATGATATATACAATTGTGATATATACAGGTATGGATGATGTATACAGGTGTGATATATACGGGTATGGAATGTATGATATATATAGTATGATATATACGGGTATGGAATGTATGATATATACAGGTATGATATATACAGGCATGATATTTATAAGTGTGATATATACAGGTGTCATATATACAGGTATGATATATAGAGGTATGCTATATACAGGTATGAAATGAATGATATATACAAGTTTGATATATACAGGTATGGAATGTATGATATATACAGGTGTGATATATAGCGGTATGCTATATACAGATATATATATATACAGTTGTGGAATATATTATATAAATATATGATATAAACAGGTGTGATATAAACAAGTGTGATATATACAGGTGTTATATATACAGGTACAGAATGTATGATATAAACAGGTGAGATATATACAGTTATATATACAGGTGTGGATATATACAGGTATGATATATACAGGTATGATATATACAGGTATACTATATATACAGGTAGACATGTATGATATATACAGATATGATATATACAGGTATGGAATATAGGATATATACGGGTATGATATATACAGGTATGGAATGTATGATATATACATGTGTGGTGTGATATATACAGGTACATACAGGTATGATATATACAGGTATGATATATATAGTATAATATATATATATACATGTGTATATATACAAGATATATACAGGTATGATATATACAGGTATGGATATATATACAGTATGAAATATATACAGGTATGATATATACAGATATATACAGTTATATATATATACTGATATATAGGATATATATACAGTTATGGAATATATGAGATATATATAGATATATACAGATATGTATATATAAGTGTGATATATACAGGTATGATATATATATAGTGTGATATATACAGGTATGATATGTAAAGGTGTGATATATATATACAGGTGTGATATATACAAGTGTGATATATACAGGTATGGATATATAGAATATATATATAGGTATGATATATACAGGTGTGATATATACAGGTATGAAATGTATGATATATACAGCTGTGATATATACAGGTGATATATACAGGTGTTATATGGAGTGTATCATATATACAGTGTATATATACAGATATATATATACAGGTATGATATATAGACGTACGTTATATACAAGTATGAATATATATGATATATACTGGTCTGATATATACAGGTGTGATATGAACAGTTATGGAATGTATGATATATACAGGTGTGATATAAACAGGTGTGATATATACAGGTGTTATATATACAGGTACAGAATGTATGATATATACAGTTATGGAATGTAGGATATATACAGGTATGATATAAACAGGTGTGATATATACAGGTGTTATATATACAGGTATATAATGTATGATATATATAGTATGATATATACAGTTATGGAATGTAGGATATATACAGGTATGATATACACATGTATGATATATACAGATAGAAGATATACAGGTTTCAAATGTATGATATATACAGGTATGATATGTATTCGTGTGATATATACAGGTGTGATATATATAGGTATGATATATACAGATAAGACATATACAGGTATGGAATATAGGACATATACGGGTATGATATATATAGGTGTGATATATACCGGTATGAAATGTATGATATATACAGGTATGATATATACAGGTATGTTTTATACAGGTATCAAATGTATGATATATAGAGGTATGATATGTATACGTGTGATATATATAGGTGTGATATATACAGATCAGACATATACAGGTGTGATATATACAGTTATGGAATGTATTATATAAACAGGTCTGATATAAACAGGTGTGATATATACAGGTGTTATATATACAGGTACAGAATGTATGATATATACATGTGTGATATATACAGTTATGGAATGTTGGATATATACAGGTATGATATATAGAGGTACGACATAGACATGTATGATATATACAGATATGAGATATACAGGTATGGAATATAGGATATATACGGGTATGATATATACCGGTATGAAATGTATGATATATACATGTGTGATACATACAGGTATGATATATACAGGTATGGAATGTATAATATATATAGTATGATATATACAGGTATGGAATGTATGAAATATACAGATATGATATATATAAGTGTGATATATACAGGTATGATATATATAAGTGTGATATATACAGGTATGATATGTAAAGGTGTGATATATTCAGGTGTGATATATACAAGTGTGAGATATTCAGGTATGGAATATAGAATATATACAGGTATGATATATACAGGTGTGATATATACAGGTATGAAATGTATGATATATACAGCTGTGATATATACGAATATGGAGTGTATCATATATACAGGTATGATATATACAGGTATGATATATAGACGTACGTTATATACAAGTATGAAATATATGATATATACTGGTCTGATATATACAGGTGTGATATGAACAGTTATGGAATGTATGATATAAACAGGTGTGATATAAACAGGTGTGATATATACAGGTGTTATATATACAGGTACAAAATGTATGATATATACAGTTATGGAATGTAGGATATATACAGGTATGATATAAACAGGTGTGATATATACAGGTGTTATATATACAGGTACATAATGTATGATATATATAGTATGATATATACAGTTATGGAATGTAGGATATATACAGGTATGATATACACATGTATGATATATACAGATAGAAGATATACAGGTATCAAATGTATGATATATACAGGTATGATATGTATTCGTGTGATATATACAGGTGTGATATATATAGGTATGATATATACAGATAAGACATATACTGGTGTGATATATACAGGTATGGAATATAGGACATATACGGGTATGATATATATAGGTGTGATATATACCGGTATGAAATGTATGATATATACAGGTATGATATATACAGGTATGTTATATACAGGTATCAAATGTATGATATATAGAGGTATGATATGTATACGTGTGATATATACAGGTGTGATATATACAGATCAGACATATACAGGTGTGATATCTACAGGTGTGATATAAACAGTTATGGAATGTATGATATATACAGGTATGATATATACAGGTATGGAATGTATGGTATAAACAGTTGTGATATATACAGGTATGACATATACCGATATGATATACAGATGTGATATATACAGGTATGGAATGTATGATACATACAGATATGATATATACAGGTATGATATATATAGGTGTGATATATACAAGTATGATCTATATAGGTCTGATATATACAGGTGTGATATATACACGTATCTAATTTATGATATGTACAGGTATGATATATAGAGGTATGCTATATACAGGTATGAAATGTATGATATATACAAGTTTGATATATAAAGGTATGGAATGCATTATATATACAGGTATGATATTTACAGGTGTGATATATATATATATGGAATGTATGATATAAACTAGTGTGATATATACAGGTGTGATATATACAGGTATAGAAAGTATGATATAAACTAGTGTGATATATACAGTATGATATATACCGATAATGCATATACAGGTTTGATATATACAGATGTGATATATATACCTGTGATATATACAGATGTTTTATATATATATAGGTATGATATATACAGGTATGATATATATAGGTGTAATATATACAGGTGTGATGTATACTGGTGTGATATGTATGATATATTCAGTTGTGATTTATACAGGTTTATAATATATGATATATACAGGTGTGATATATACAGGTATGGAATGTTTGATATATATACAGGTATGATATATGCAGGTCTGATATATACAGGTATGATATATACAGATAAGACATATACAGGTATGATGTATATAGGTATGATATGTACTGGTATGTTATATACAGGTGTGATGCATTCATTTGTGATATATACAGATATTACCTATACAGGTTTGATATATACAGGTGTGATATATACAGGTATGACATTATACAGGTATGATATATTTATAGGTGTTGTATATACAGTTGTGATATATACAGGTAGGATATATACAGGTATGAAAGGTAAGACATGAAGTGGTGTGATATATACAGGTGTGGTGTGATATATACAGGTGTGATATATACAGATGTTATATATACAGGTGTGATATATACATGTATTATATATATAGGTGTGATATATACATGAGTGGTATATACAGGTATGATATATACAGGTGTGATATATACAGGTATGACATATACAGTTGTGATACAGGTGTGATATATACAGATATGATATATATACCTGTGATATATACAGATGTTATATATATATATAGGTATGATATATACAGTTATGAAATATATGATATAAACAGCTGTGATATATACAGGTATGGAATACATTATATATACAGGTGTGATATATACAGGTATGATATATACAGGTATGATATATATGTGTGATATATACAGGTATGACATATACCGATATGATATACAGGTGTGATATATACAGGTATGGAATGTATGATACATACAGATATGATATATACAGGTATGATATATATAGGTGTGATATATACAAGTATGATCTATATAGGTCTGATATATACAGGTATGATATATAGAGGTATGCTATATACAGGTATGAAATGTATGATATATACAAGTTTGATATATAAAGGTATGGAATGCATTATATATACAGGTATGATATTTACAGGTGTGATATATATATATAATTTGGAATGTATGATATAAACTAGTGTGATATATACAGGTGTGATATATACAGGTATAGAAAGTATGATATAAACTAGTGTGATATATACAGTATGATATATACCGATAATGCATATACAGGTTTGATATATACAGATGTGATATATATACCTGTGATATATACAGATGTTTTATATATATATAGGTATGATATATACAGGTATGATATATATAGGTGTAATATATACAGGTGTGATGTATACTGGTGTGATATGTATGATATATTCAGTTGTGATTTATACAGGTTTATAATATATGATATATACAGGTGTGATATATACAGGTATGGAATGTTTGATATATACAGGTATGATATATGCAGGTCTGATATATACATGTATGATATATACAGATAAGACATATACAGGTATGATGTATATAGGTATGATATGTACTGGTATGTTATATACAGGTGTGATGCATTCATTTGTGATATATACAGATATTACCTATACAGGTTTGATATATACAGGTGTGATATATACAGGTATGACATTATACAGGTATGATATATTTATAGGTGTTGTATATACAGTTGTGATATATACAGGTAGGATATATACAGGTATGAAAGGTAAGACATGAAGTGGTGTGATATATACAGGTGTGGTGTGATATATACAGGTGTGATATATACAGATGTTATATATACAGGTGTGATATATACATGTATTATATATATAGGTGTGATATATACATGAGTGGTATATACAGGTATGATATATACAGGTGTGATATATACAGGTGTGATATATACAGGTATGACATATACAGTTGTGATACAGGTGTGATATATACAGATATGATATATATACCTGTGATATATACAGATTTTATATATATATATAGGTATGATATATACAGTTATGAAATATATGATATACACTGCTGTTATATATACAGGTATGTAATACATTATATATACAGGTGTGATATATACAGGTATGATATATACAGGTATGATATATATGTGTGATATATACAGGTATGATGTATACTGGTGTGATATGTATGATATATTCAGTTGTGATTTATACAGGTATATAATATATGATATATACAGGTGTGATATATACAGGTATGATATATACAAGTGTGATATATACAGGTGTGATATTTACAGGTATGATATATACAGATGTGATATATACACGTGTGATATATACAGTTGTGTTATATACATGTATGATATATACAGGTGTGATATATACAGTCGTGATATATACACGTATGATATATACAGGTGTGATATATACAGGTGTGATATATACAGTCGTGATATATACACGTATGATATATACAGGTGTGATATATACATGTATGATATATACAGGTGTGATATATACAGGTGTGTGATATATACAGGTGTGATATATACAGATGTGATAGACATAAATATTATGTATAGTTAGATATATTGATATATTTTATAATTTGTCGTTTGATTCACGTTTACGTACATACTACTGATACAATTTTGATATGGTATAATTTTTATTTGATCCATTACAGTTTAAGTTTCTTCATTAGCAAGTCTTGTAAGGTTTACTACGAATGGATATTTCCAGTTATTATGTACAACGACGTGTGCGCATATGCGTGAGTGAAAGATTCCCACGAGTGTGCTAGGTGGTGACTTGTAATGGTGTGAAACAGGCGTGTAGATCGAATACTCAACCTTTAGTGGTGTAGGCTTTATCTGATAAACACTTCTTCGACCATAGATATATTAAGGCTGATTGAAGATATAACACCAAACTATTGTTTAACGTGTCCTCATATTAAACTGTGTCAGGTATTTATAGCCACACTACGATGTCATGTTATTTTGTCGTCATTGTCTCGCCGGTATCAATTTTTGTGTAGGAAGACATTCTCTATGTTAAAACGATGCCATAGATCCGCCATCGTGCTGTCGTGTCAAAGGTTAGAGGTCATTCGAGATCATGGCTACGTCATGCAAGTTAATTTGCTGTGAATTGTTTAAGTGTCAGTGATGTTCATCCACGTTGCGATCAACTGTGATTTATCGGGACATGTGCTTTACACATCCTTGTGATGGATGCGAGGCTCAGTCGAGGTATGCGCCCCGAGTTATAGCAGATGGATGTACTAACCTTATTGATAGCCTTATCGACATGGATGGGGTCGTAATGAGATTCAGGTCCAAATCATTCGCATTTAGAAGACGAGACATAAGTCAGAAAAGTCCACAAAAAGAGTGCATCAAAATTAGATGGAAGGATGATTTCCGTCGGCGGTGTTTAAGGTAGTACCGTTCTCTCAATGTTAAAGCAATTATCGATGTTTTCTTTACATTGACAAAACACAAAATTACATGTGTGTAAGTTCTTGTAATAATGATAACAACAACATAACTGAAAATATGACTGTTACCATGATAACAACAACATTACTGAAAATATCACTGTTACCATGATAACATCAACAGTCTATGTTTACATCAATGGATACTGTGTATGTTTACATCAATGACTAGAGTCTATGTTTACATCAATAACTACAGTCTATGTTTACATCAATGATTACAGTCTATGTTTACATCAATGACTAGATTCTATGTTTACATCAATGACTGAAGTCTATGTTTATATCAATGACTAGTCTTTATTTACATCAATGACTACAGTCTATGTTTACATCAATGACTACTGTGTATGTTTCCATCAATGAGTAGTCTTTGTTTACATAAATGACTACAGTCTATGTTTACATCGATGACTAAAGTCTATGTTTACATCAATGGATACTGTGTATGTTTACATCAATGACTGAAGTCTATGTTTACATCGATGGTTACTGTGTATGTTTACATCAATGACTAGTCTTTGTTTACATCAATGACTACAGTCTATGTTTACATCGATGACTACAGTCTTTGTTTACATCAATGACTACAGTCTCTGTTTACATCAATGAATACTGTGTATGTTTACATCAATGACTTCAGTCTATGTTTACATGAATGGATACTGTGTATGTTTAAATCAATGACTACACTCCTTGTTTACATCAATGACTACAGTCTTTGTTTACATTAATGAATTCAATCTTTGTTTACATCAATGACTAGTCTATGTTTACATCAATGACTACTGTGCATGTTTACTTCAATTACTACAGTCTTTGTTTACATCAATGACTAGAGTCTATGTTTACATCAATGACTGAAGTCTATGTTTACATCAATGACTATTGTGTATGTTTACATCAATGAATGCAGTCTTTGTTTACATCTATGACTGCAGTCTTTGTTTACATCTATGACTACAGTCTATGCTTACATCGATGGAAATTTTGTTTACATGAATGACTACAGTCTATGTTTACATCAGTGACTACTGTATATGTTTACATCGATGACTAGAGTCTATGTTTGCATCGATGACTAAAGTCTATGTTTACATCAATAAATACTGTGTATGTTTAAATCAATGACTACAGTCTATGTTTACATCAATGACTGCAGTCTTTGTTTACATCAATGACTAGAGTCTATGTTTACATCAATGAATAATGTGTATGTTTACATAAATGACTTCAGTCTATGTTTACATCAATGACTACAGTCTATGTTTGCATCAATGACTAGAGTCTATGTTTACATCAATGAATACTGTCTTTTTCATCAATGACTACAGTCTATGTTTACATCAATGATTTAGTCTATGTTTACATAAATGACTACAGTCTATGTTTACATCAATGACTACAGTCTTTGTTTACATCAATGTGTACAGTCTTTGTTTACATCAGAAACATAACACAGATATAAATGTGTTACGGACTACAAATTAATCAATTATCCATTAAGATGATTAAACATTCGAAGGCATTTTTCCGATGAAAATGTATGTGCTTCCGAACTGAATTGCATAGTACCTGGGAAATAAGAGACCGAAATTCTCTTTCAGTATGCCTTCGTTGTACAGAAAGTAATTTAAGGTGGGCATGTTGGATCTATAAAACCTCCAGGTCTCATCCTAGACCGATATACATCGATAGATACTGTTAGAGTGAGCCACGCTGGTACTGAAAACCCGTTCAATATAGTTCTATCAAACATTGCCAGATAGTCACATGTTTAATAAACTGTAATAAAAAGATTTGAGATGAAAATTATGACAAACTATCAGATATGTTAATTACGACAAACTATCAGAGATGTAAATTATGACAAACTATCAGTGATGTAAATTATGACAAACTATCAGAGATGTACACTGTGACAAACTATCAGAGATGTAAATTATGACAAACTATCAGAGATGTAAATTATGACAAACTATCAGAGGTGTAAATTATGACAAACTATCAGAGATGTATGACAAACTGTCAGATATGAATGACAAATTATCAGAAATGTACATTGTGACAAACTATCAGAGGTGTAAATTATGACAAACTATCAGAGATGTACATTGTGACAAACTATCAGAGATGTAAATTATGACAAACTATCAGAGATGTACATTGTGCCAAACTATCAGAGATGTAAATTATGACAAACTATCAGAGATGTAAATTATGACAAACTATCAGAGGTGTCAATTATGACAAACTATCAGAGATGTAAATTATGACATATCAGAAATATGATTTGAGAAATGCTTGTTACAATATATTACCAGAGATGCAAGTTTTTACTTATTATAATTGTGAATTTGAGAATGGTTAGTTATTAAACATTATCAGAGATATGACAAAACGATAAGAGATTTAAGGTTTGACAAATGATTAAAGATTTAAGGTATGACAACAATCTGACATGATTTAAGTTCAAACAAAAAGATATGAATTTGTGAGTAGTTATTTAATATCATAAGAGTTATTACTTGTTCTAATCTGTTAAACATTAACATTTTATTTGTTTAATAATGTTTGGTGATCTCAGCGTAATTGTCCAGTGTCAGCAGTTAACACGGTGTGTGACTTATATATTATACAAAAACATCACTAATCCTTATTTACTGTATGACCGTTAGTCTGATAAATTATAAGGAAGTACATAGGTCGTGTAAACAGGATGTTGTGATAACGGTTTCCCTTTCCTGCACGAATTTTATTGGTTAACCAACAGACAATGCATCTGATAATATATGAATGGATTACGGTTTCTAGAGATAGTGTATACAAATACAGTAAATTCAGTGGTGAGTTTAATAGGGTACGGTTGCCTTCTAGATTCCCGTCAGAGGGAATTTCCCTATAGCTCGATCGGTAATCTGATAATCGATGGTTCGATGTCCGGCAAAGAGGCACACTACTAGCTTTTTCTGATACGTTTTATGCCGTTGGTCACTCATCGTGTTAGCATTAATGACTATTCGTACAATGAAGCAGTGTGTCAACGAGTTTACGAGTCACTGGCTTCGTAATGAAATGAATCAAGGAAGTGTTGTGTCATTGAGTTTACGAGTCACTGGCTTCGTAATGAAATGAATCAAGGAAGTGTTGTGTCATTGAGTTTACGAGTCACTGGCTTCGTAATGAAATGAATCAAGGAAGTGTTGTGTCATTGAGTTTACGACTCACTGGCTTCGTAATGAAATGAATCAAGGAAGTGTTGTGTCATTGAGTTTACGACTCACTGGCTTCGTAATGAAATGAATCAAGGAAGTGTTTGTCATTGAGTCTACGAGTCACTGACTTCGTAATGAAATGAATCAAGGAAGTGTTGTGTCATTAAATTAACGAGTCACTGGCTTCGTAATGAAATGAATCAAGGAAGTGTTGTGTCATTGAGTTTACGAGTCACTGACTTCGTAATGAAATGAATCAAGGAAGTGTTGTGTCATTGAGTTTACGAGTCACTGGCTTCGTAATGAAATGAATCAAGGAAGTGTTGTGTCATTGAGTTTACGAGTCACTGACTTCGTAATGAAATGAATCAATGAAGTGTTGTGTCATTGAGTTTACGAGTCACTGGCTTCGTAATGAAATGAATCAAGGAAGTGTTGTGTCATTGAGTTTACGAGTCACTGACTTCGTAATGAAATGTTCCAGGGAAGTGTTGTTTCCAATTAATATTACAATACAACGTTCACGTTTGTTTCCCTTTTATTAAACTGTCGGTGTGCCGCGTATTGGGCACAAAACCTATTATTACAAAACCGTAATTATTAAGTTTAAGCAGCGGAATGAAATAGAACTTGTACTCCTTCGAATGACTTTGTTATCGATTCCTGAGTATTGACAATGTTTGTTATATTTACAAGATATTGGTGATTCGGCTATAGTGTCTGGTGACTGACGTATTAATATATATACGGCTATAATGTAGCGATTCTATGAAGGACAATGACTGTTTGACTGTATTTACATGGTATTCACGTGTACATACAGTAGTAATCACGCCGTTCATGTCAGCCAATTTACAATTTCCCCGGAGTCCTGACCTCTGTGTTTAGGAACGGTCAATACAGATTATTATTGTATTATGTACCGAGTTATCGGCGGCACTTAATTAGGCAATTTATCACGTGATTACTGGGCGCGTGCTCTAGATCCGTGGATTGGTAAACAGTATTCCCTAAAATATCGGTTTTAATTTTTGCATGAAATGAACGTACTTGGTAAACTGATTCCTTAATTACTATGAAGAACGTGCAGTTTACTTGATAAAAGACTTGGAACACTATATGGTATAGGACTTCAAATTTTATGTATTGTATCCTTATAAAATAAAGTATTGTAACAAGTAGCATTGTCACCTTTAAATTTAGGGCACGCGTGGTTAACTCGGTTCATTTCCGACGGTAGAAATTACAACTAGGACCCGTGGATACAGATATAATTCAAAAGTTATATTCCGCATTTTAAAAATGATTAGAAGTATATGTACAGAAAGTACAAAAGAATAAAAAAAAAAGTCCAGGGGAGAGACAGAACCTATGAAACAGATTGTCCTAACAACGTCTGGACTCTTCATGTGGGGAAATAAGCTCGATCAACTCATTAATATTCATGAAAAATGACGTGAAAATATTTGTAACGTCATCAAAACTTAGGTGGCGGCAAGCACGAAAACAGGGGATAGGATGGATGGGTGGGAATGGGGGTACAAATAGACTTTCTTTTATGACTGTATCCAATATTAAATGTAGAAGCGAGAAAACTTGTTTTTATTATTTTATGAAATGATGTCTATGCAGTTGAATGCATGAGCATATAAATGTATGCTATTTATTCGACAATTGCACTTGTTCAGTAGTATTCAAAATGAATTCGTCATATTTTCTACGAAACTGTGTTAGACTTTCTATAAATTTACAAGCGCTCACTGCGATAGCCTCTCTGGTGTCCTTACAGTAGCAATCTAATTATTATTGGAAAAATGGTTGAACGGTGATGCCGGGTTCAGAATACCTATTGATATTTTTTCCCGTCATACTGTTCCTGTTATAAGCCTAGTTAGCCCGTTTCTGACCCCTTCAACTTTAGAGCACAAATGCGTCATTTACCATTTCAAAAGTCTCAGGAACCTTTAAACCTGTTTCTTCGTCAGTATTATTTCCGGAATCTGAAAATATCGGGTCAGTTCTGTATATCACATACGGTGACTTGCCGTTCTCGAAGAATACAACTCAGTAATGGCATCCAATGTCATTGAAAACGGGAACATTATGCCATTTTGTAGCATGACGACAGACATGATTAATCTCTTACAACATCAGTTTTGTGATTTTCGCAAGAACCTAGAAGAAACAAAATAGTGATTATTGTTGATATCGGTACATTCAGAACGGTGTTAAAATGTGCCTAGCCACGTTAATTATAAAAATCACCCGTTATTTATTATCCCGCAATGCATTTATAGTATATTCAAAAATTAAGATGACGGATATTCAAATTAACTGAGCGAGTTTAATTTGCCGTATGTAGAAGTCCAAGCCCTGTTTGCTAACCTAAAGCATCACTACTCACAATGCAAACTTTTACATCAGTGACCACTTGACTTACTCTAAAACCCATCACAAAGCCTACAAAACACAATATAAATCGATGACCACGACGACTCGTCACAAAGGTACAAGGACCGGTTATACAGGTGATGTGGCTAAAAATAGATCTCATACCTGGACAGCACATGTATGACCACTAATACTACAACATATATCAACATTCACTCACACGTACATTCACGTACATCATTCAGAAAACATAATCATAAGTTCGTGACAGTATCAATACACCGATGTCCTACTAAAGCATTTGCAGTGTAAATACTTGCATCAATTAGAAAAAAAAGTACGTGACAGCAAAAAACTACACCTTAACATGTGGCAAGATGATATGGGTTTGATGAAAAAAAAAATACACCTTACCATGTGGCAAGATGATACGGGTTTGATGAAAAAAAATACACCTTACCATGTGGCAAGATGATACGGGTGTGATGAAAAAAATACACCTTACCATGTGGCAAGATGATACGGGTTTGATAAAAAAATACACCTTACCATGTGGCAAGATGATACGGGTTTGATAAAAAAAATACATCTTAACATATGGCAAGATGATACGGGTTTGATGAAAAAAAAATACACCTTACCTTGTGGCAAGATGATACGGGTTTGATGAAAAAAATATATCTTAACATGGCAAGATGATACGGGTTTCATAAAAAAAAATACACCTTACCATGTGGCAAGATGATACGGGTGTGATGAAAAAAATACACCTTACCATGTGACAACATGATACGGGTTTGATAAAAAAAAACACCTTACCATGTGATACGGGTTTGATAAAAGATACAGGTTTGATGAAAAAAAATACACCTTACCATGTGGCAAGATGATAGGGGTTTGATAAAAAAAAAACTACACCTTACCATGTGGCAAGATGATACGGGTTTGATAAAAAAGTACACCTAAACATGTGGCAAGATCATACGGGTTTGATAAAAAAAAAATACACCTTACCATGTGGCAAGATGATACGGGTTTGATGAAAAAAATACAACTTACCATGTGGCAAGATGATACGGGTTTGATGAAAAAAGTACACCTAAACATGTGGCAAGATGATACGGGTTTGATAAAAAAAATACACCTTACCATGTGGCAAGATGATACGGGTTTGATGAAAAAAATACACCTTACCATGTGGCAAGATGATACGGGTTTGATGAAAAAAGTACACCTAAACATGTGGCAAGATGATACGGGTTTGATAAAAAAAATACACCTTAACATGTGGCAAGATGATACGGGTTTGATAAAAAAAACCACACCTTACCATGTGGCAAGATGATACGGGTTTGATAAAAAAACTACACCTTACCATGTGGCAAGATGATACGGGTTTGATAAAAAAAATACATCTTAACATGTGGCAAAATGATACGGGTTTGATAAAAAACCACACCTTACCATGTGGCAAGATGATACGGGTTTGATAAAAAACTACACCTTACCATGTGGCAAGATGATACGGGTTTGATAAAAAAAAAATACACCTTACCATGTGGCAAGATGATACGGGTTTGATGACAAAAGTACACCTAAACATGAAAATACGGGTTTGATGAAAAAAGTACACCTTACCATGTGGCAAGATGATACGGGTTTGATAAAAAAAATACATCTTAACATATGGCAAGATGATACGGGTTTGATGAAAAAAAATACACCTGACCGTGTGGCAAGATGATACGGGTTTGATAAAAAAAATATATCTTAACATGGCAAGATGATACGGGTTTGATAAAAAAAAACTACACCTTACCATTTGGCAAGATGATACGGGTGTGATGAAAAAAATACACCTTACCATGTGACAAGATGATACGGGTTTGATAAAAAAAAACTACACCTTACCATGTGGCAAGATGATACGGGTGTGATGAAAAAAATACACCTTACCATGTGACAAGATGATACGGGTTTGATAAAAAAAATACACCTTACCATGTGATACGGGTTTGATAAAAGATACAGGTATGATGAAAAAAATACACCTTACCATGTGGCAAGATGATACGGGTTTGATAAGAAAAACTACACCTTACCATGTGGCAAGATGATACGGGTTTGATAAAAAAAATACACCTTACCATGTGGCAAGATGATACGGGTTTGATAAAAAAATACACCTTACCATGTGGCAAGATGATACGGGTTTGATGAAAAAAGTACACCTAAACATGTGGCAAGATGATACGGGTTTGATAAAAAAAAATACACCTTACCATGTGGCAAGATGATACGGGTTTGATGACAAAAAATACACCTTACCATGTGGCAAGATGATACGGGCTTGATGAAAAAAGTACACCTAAACATGTGGCAAGATGATACGGGTTTGATAAAAAAAAATACACCTTACCATGTGGCAAGATGATACGGGTTTGATGACAAAAGTACACCTAAACATGTGGCAAGATGATACGGGTTTGATAAAAAAAAATACACCATATCATGTGGCGAGATGATTCGGGTTTGATAAAAAAAAAATACACCTGACCGTGTGGCAAGATGATACGGGTTTGATGAAAAAAATACACCTTACCATGTGGCAAGATGATACGGGTTTGATGAAAAAAAACCACACCTTACCATGTGGCAAGATGATACGGGTTTGATAAAAAACTACACCTTACCATGTGGCAAGATGATACGGGTTTGATGAAAAAAGTACACCTAAACATGTGGCAAGATGATACGGGTTTGATAAAAAAAAATACACCTTACCATGTGGCAAGATGATACGGGTTTGATAAAAAAAAACACCTACACCTTACCATGTGGCAAGATGATACGGGTTTGATTTGAAAAAAAAAATACACCTTACCATGTGGCAAGATGATACGGGTTTGATAAAAAAAAACACCTACAAGATGATACGGGTTTGATAAAAAAAATACACCTTACCATGTTGAATGTTGATACTGGTTTGATAAAAAAATACACCTTACCATGTGGCAAGATGATACGGGTTTGATATACACCTTACCATGTGGCAAATGAAATAACCATGTGGCAAGATGATACGGGTTTGATGAACAAAGTACACCTAAACATGTGGCAAGATGATACGGGTTTGATAAAAAAAATACACCTTACCATGTGGCAAGATGATACGGGTTTGATGAAAAAAATACACCTTACCATGTGGCAAGATGATACGGGTTTGATGAAAAAAGTACACCTAAACATGTGGCAAGATGATACGGGTTTGATGTGGCAAGATGATACGGGTTTGATAAAAAAACCTAAACATAAGATGATACGGGTTTGATAAAAAAAAAATACACCTTACCATGTGGCAAGATGATACGGGTTTGATAAAAAAATACACCTTACCATGTGGCAAGATGATACGGGTTTGATGAAAAAAATACACCTTACCATGTGGCAAGATGATACGGGTTTGATAAAAAAAATACACCTTACCATGTGGCAAGATGATACGGGTTTGATGAAAAAAAATACATCTTAACATGTGGCAAAATGATACGGGTTTGATAAAAAACCACACCTTACCATGTGGCAAGATGATACGGGTTTGATAAAAAACACCTAAACATGTGGCAAGATGATACGGGTTTGATAAAAAAATACACCTTACCATGTGGCAAGATGATACGGGTTTGATGAAAAAAATACACCTTACCATGTGGCAAGATGATACGGGTTTGATGAAAAAAGTACACCTTACCATGTGGCAAGATGATACGGGTTTGATAAAAAAAATACGTTTGATAAAAAAAAAATACACACCTGATACGGGTTTGATGAAAAAAATACACCTAAACATGTGGCAAGATGATACCATGTGGCAAGATGATACGGGTTTGATGAAAAAAATACACCTTAACATGTGGCAAGATGATACGGGTTTGATGAAAAAAGTAAAACTAAACATGTGGCAAGATGATACGGGTTTGATGAAAAAAATACACCTTAACATGTGGCAAGTTGATACGGGTTTGATAAAAAAAAAGATGATACTACACCTTACCATGTGGCAAGATATGGGTTTGATGAAAAAAATACACCTTACCATGTGGCAAGATGATACGGGTTTGATAAAAAAAAACTACACCTTACCATGTGGCAAGATGATACGGGTTTGATAAAAAAAAATACACCTTACCATGTGGCAAGATGATACGGGTTTGATGAAAAAAGTACACCTTACCATGTGGCAAGATGATACGGGTTTGATAAAAATGAAATAAAAAAAATACATCTTAACATGTGACAAGATGATACGGGTTTGATAAAAAAAAAACACCTTACCATGTGGCAAGATGATTCGGGTTATAAAAAAAATACACCTTACCATGTGGCAAGATGATACGGGTTTGATAAAAAAATACACCTTACCATGTGGCAAGATGATACGGGTTTGATGAAAAAAGTACACCTAAACATGTGGCAAGATGATACGGGTTTGATAAAAAAAATACACCTTACCATGTGGCAAGATGATACGGGTTTGATGAAAAAAATACACCTTACCATGTGGCAAGATGATACGGGTTTGATGAAAAAAGTACACCTTAACATGTGGCAAGATGATACGGGTTTGATGAAAAAAAATACACCTTACCATGTGGCAAGATGATACGGGTTTGATGACAAAAGTACACCTAAACATGTGGCAAGATGATACGGGTTTGATAAAAAAAAATACACCATATCATGTGGCAAGATGATTCGGGTTTGATAAAAAAAAAATACACCTGACCGTGTGGCAAGATGATACGGGTTTGATGAAAAAAATACACCTTACCATGTGGCAAGATGATACGGGTTTGATAAAAAAACCACACCTTACCATGTGGCAAGATGATACGGGTTTGATAAAAAACTACACCTTACCATGTGGCAAGATGATACGGGTTTGATGAAAAAAGTACACCTAAACATGTGGCAAGATGATACGGGTTTGATAAAAAAAAATACACCTTACCATGTGGCAAGATAATATGGGTTTGATAAAAAAAACCACACCTTACCGTGTGGCAAGATGATACGGGTTTGATAAAAAAAATACATCTTAACATGTGACAAGATGATACGGGTTTGATAAAAAAAAAATACACCTTACCATGTGGCAAGATGATACGGGTTTGATAAAAAAAAATACACCTTACCATGTGGCAAGATGATACGGGTTTGATGAAAAAAATACACCTTACCATGTGGCAAGATGATACGGGTTTGATGAAAAAAATACACCTTACCATGTGGCAAGATGATACGGGTTTGATGAAAAAAGTACACCTAAACATGTGGCAAGATGATACGGGTTTGATAAAAAAAATACACCTTACCATGTGGCAAGATGATACGGGTTTGATGAAAAAAATACACCTTACCATGTGGCAAGATGATACGGGTTTGATGAAAAAAGTACACCTAAACATGTGGCAAGATGATACGGGTTTGATAAAAAAAATACACCTTACCATGTGGCAAGATGATTTTGGTTTGATAAAAAAAAGCACACCTTACCGTGTGGCAAGATGATACGGGTTTGATAAAAAAAATACATCTTAACATGTGGCAAGATGATACGGGTTTGATGACAAAAAATACACCTTACCATGTGGCAAGATGATACGGGCTTGATGAAAAAAGTACACCTAAACATGTGGCAAGATGATACGGGTTTGATGAAAAAAAATACACCTTACCATGTGGCAAGATGATACGGGTTTGATGACAAAAGTACACCTAAACATGTGGCAAGATGATACGGGTTTGATCAAAAAAAAAAATACACCATACCATGTGGCAAGATGATTCGGGTTTGATAAAAAAAATACACCTGACCGTGTGGCAAGATGATACGGGTTTGATGAAAAAAATACACCTTACCATGTGGCAAGATGATACGGGTTTGATGATAATAAAATACACCTTACCATGTGGCAAGATGATACGGGTTGATAAAAAAATACACCTTAACATGTGGCAAGATGATACGGGTTTGATAAAAAAAATACACCTTACCATGTGGCAAGAAGATACGGGGTTGATGAAAAAAAAACACCTTACCATGTGGCAAGATGATACGGGTTTGATGAAAAAGTACACCTAAACATGTGGCAAGATGTTACCGGATTGATAAAAAAAAAAACACCTTACCATGTGGCAAGATGATACGGGTTTGATAAAAAAAACACCTTACCATGTGGCACATACGGGTTTGATAAAAAAAATACACCTTACCATGTGGCACGATGATACGGGTTTGATAAAAAAATACACCTTACCATGTGGCAAGATGATACGGGTTTGATGAAGATGATACGGGTTTGATAAAAAAAAAATACACCTTACCATGTGGCAAGATGATACGGGTTTGATAAAAAAATACACCTTACCATGTGGCAAGATGATACGGGTTTGATGAAAAAAACCACACCTAAACATGTGGCAAGATTATACGGGTTTGATAAAAAAATACACCTTACCATGTGGCAAGATGATACGGGTTTGATAAAAAAAACACCTACACAAGATGATACTTTGACCATGTGGCAAGATGATACGGGTTTGATAAAAAAAAATACACCTTACCATGTGGCAAGATGATACGGGTTTGATGAAAAAAGTACACCTAAACATGTGGCAAGATGATACGGGTTTGATAAAAAAAATACACCTTACCATGTGGCAAGATGAAAAAAAAAAATACACCTTACCATGTGGCAAGATGATACGGGTTTGATAAAAAAATACACCTTACCATGTGGCAAGATGATACGGGTTTGATAAAAAAACTACACCTTACCATGTGGCAAGATGATGCGGGTTTGATAAAAAAAAATACACCTTACCATGTGGCAAGATGATACGGGTTTGATGAAAAAAGTACACCTTACCATGTGGCAAGATGATACGGGTTTGATAAAAAAAAATACATCTTAACATATGGCAAGATGATACGGGTTTGATGAAAAAAAAAAACAGATCCCATGTGGCAAGATGATACGGGTTTGATGAAAAAAATACACCTTACATGTGGCATGTGGCAAGATGATACGGGTTTGATAAAAAAAAATACACCTTACCATGTGGCAAGATGATACGGGTTTGATAAAAAAAATATACACACTTACCATGTGGCAAGATGATACGGGTTTGATGAAAAAAAATAGTACAAGTGGCATGATACGGGTTTGATAAAAAAAAATACACCTTACCATGTGGCAAGATGATACGGGTTTGATAAAAAAAATACACCTTACCATGTGGCAAGATGATACGGGTTTGATAAAAAAAACCACACCTTACCATGTGGCAAGATGATACGGGTTTGATAAAAAAACTACACCTTACCATGTGGCAAGATGATGCGGGTTTGATAAAAAAAAAATACACCTTACCATGTGGCAAGATGATACGGGTTTGATGAAAAAAGTACACCTAAACATGTGGCAAGATGATACGGGTTTGATAAAAAAAAATACACCTTACCATGTGGCAAGATAATATGGGTTTGATAAAAAAAACCACACCTTACCGTGTGGCAAGATGATACGGGTTTGATAAAAAAAATACATCTTAACATGTGACAAGATGATACGGGTGATAAAAAAAAAATACACCTTACCATGTGGCAAGATGATACGGGTTTGATAAAAAAAAATACACCTTACCATGTGGCAAGATGATACGGGTTTGATGAAAAAAATACACCTTACCATGTGGCAAGATGATACGGGTTTGATGAAAAAAGTACACCTAAACATGTGGCAAGATGATACGGGTTTGATAAAAAAAATACACCTTACCATGTGGCAAGATGATACGGGTTTGATGAAAAAAATACACCTTACCATGTGGCAAGATGATACGGGTTTGATGAAAAAAGTACACCTAAACATGTGGCAAGATGATACGGGTTTGATAAAAAAAATACACCTTACCATGTGGCAAGATGATTTGGGTTTGATAAAAAAAAGCACACCTTACCGTGTGGCAAGATGATACGGGTTTGATAAAAAAAATACATCTTAACATGTGGCAAGATGATACGGGTTTGATGACAAAAAATACACCTTACCATGTGGCAAGATGATACGGGTTTGATGAAAAAAAATACACCTTACCATGTGGCAAGATGATACGGGTTTGATGAAAAAAAATACACCTTACCATGTGGCAAGATGATACGGGTTTGATGACAAAAGTACACCTAAACATGTGGCAAGATGATACGGGTTTGATCAAAAAAAAAAATACACCATACCATGTGGCAAGATGATTCGGGTTTGATAAAAAAAATACACCTGACCGTGTGGCAAGATGATACGGGTTTGATGAAAAAAATACACCTTACCATGTGGCAAGATGATACGGGTTTGATAAAAAAAAAATACACCTTACCATGTGGCAAGATGATACGGGTTTGATGAAAAAAGTACACCTAAACATGTGGCAAGATGATACGGGTTTGATAAAAAAAATACACCTTACCATGTGGCAAGATAATATGGGTTTGATAAAAAAAACCACACCTTACCGTGTGGCAAGATGATACGGGTTTGATAAAAAAAATACATCTTAACATGTGACAAGATGATACGGGTTTGATAAAAAAAAATACACCTTACCATGTGGCAAGATGATACGGGTTTGATAAAAAAATACACCTTACCATGTGGCAAGATGATACGGGTTTGATGAAAAAAATACACCTTACCATGTGGCAAGATGATACGGGTTTGATAAAAAAAATACACCTTACCATGTGGCAAGATGATACGGGTTTGATAAAAAAAAAACTACACCTTACCATGTGGCAAGATGATACGGGTTTGATAAAAAAATACACCTTACCATGTGGCAAGATGATACGGGTTTGATGAAAAAATTACACCTAAACATGTGGCAAGATGATACGGGTTTGATAAAAAAAATACACCTTACCATGTGGCAAGATGATACGGGTTTGATAAAAAAAAATACACCTTACCATGTGGCAAGATGATACGGGTTTGATAAAAAAAATACACCTTACCATGTGGCAAGATGATACGGGTTTGATAAAAAAAATACACCTTACCATGTGGCAAGATGATACGGGTTTGATGAAAAAAATTACACTTACCATGTGGCAAGATGATACGGGTTTGATAAAAAAAATACACCTTAAATGTGGCAAATGATACGATAAAAAAAAATACACCTTACCATGTGGCAAGATGATACGGGTTTGATAAAAAAATACACCTTACCATGTGGCAAGATGATACGGGTTTGATAAAAAAATACACCTTACCATGTGGCAAGATGATACGGGTTTGATGAAAAAAATACACCTTACCATGTGGCAAGATGATACGGGTTTGATACGGGTTCGATAAAAAAATTACACCTTACCATGTGGCAAGATGATACGGGTTTGATAAAAAAAATACACCTTACCATGTGGCAAGATGATACGGGTTTGATAAAAAAAAATACACCTTACCATGTGGCAAGATGATACGGGTTTGATAAAAAAAAACACCTACCATGTGGCAAGATGATACCTTACCATGTGGCAAGATGATACGGGTTTGATAAAAAAAAAAAAATACACCTTACCATGTGGCAAGATGATACGGGTTTGATAAAAAAAACACCTACCATGTGGCAAGATGATACGGGTTTGATAAACAAACTACACCTTTACTTGTGGCAAGACGTTGGGGCTTAGCTAAAAAAAAAATACACCTTACCATGTGGCAAGATGATACGGGTTTGATAAAAAAAAATACACCTTACCATGTGGCAAGATGATACGGGTTTGATAAAAAAAATACACCTTACCATGTGGCAAGATGATACGGGTTTGATGAAAAAAATACACCTTACCATGTGGCAAGATGATACGGGTTTGATAAAAAAAATACATCTTAACATGTGGCAAGATGATACGGGTTTGATAAAAAAAATACACCTTACCATGTGGCAAGATGATACGGGTTTGATGAAAAAAATACACCTTACCATGTGGCAAGATGATACGGGTTTGATGAAAAAAATACACCTTAACATGTGGCAAGATGATACGGGTTTGATGAAAAAAATACACCTTACCATGTGGCAAGATGATACGGGTTTGATAAAAAAAATACACCTTACCATGTGGCAAGATGATACGGGTTCGATAAAAAAATTACACCTTACCATGTGGCAAGATGATACGGGTTTGATGAAAAAAATACACCTTACCATGTGGCAAGATGAAACGGGTTTGATGAAAAAAAAAGTACACCTAAACATGTGGCAAGATGATACGGGTTTGATAAAAAAAAATACACCTTACCATGTGGCAAGATGATACGGGTTTGATGAAAAAAATACACCTTACCATGTGGCAAGATGATACGGGTTTGATGAAAAAAGTACACCTAAACATGTGGCAAGATGATACGGGTTTGATAAAAAAAAATACACCTTACCATGTGGCAAGATGATATGGGTTTGATTAAAAAAAACACACCTTACCGTGTGGCAAGATGATACGGGTTTGATGACAAAAGTACACCTAAACATGTGGCAAGATGATACGGGTTTGATAAAAAAAATACACCTTACCATGTGGCAAGATGATACGGGTTTGATAAAAAAAATACACCTTACCATGTGGCAAGATGATACGGGTTTGATAAAAAACCACATCTTACCATGTGGCAAGATGATACGGGTTTGATAAAAAACTACACCTTACCATGTGGCAAGATATGGGTTTGATGAAAAAAATACACCTTACCATGTGGCAAGATGATACGGGTTTGATAAAAAAAACTACACCTTAACATATGACAAGATGATACGGGTTTGATGAAAAAAGTACACCTAAACATGCGGCAAGATGATACGGGTTTAATAAAATAAATTACACCTTACCATGTGGCAAGATGATACGGGTTTGATAAAAAAAACACACCTTACCGTGTGGCAAGATGATACGGGTTTGATAAAAAAATACATCTTAACATGTGGCAAGATGATACGGGTTTGATAAAAAAAAAACCACACCTTACCATGTGGCAAGATGATACGGGTTTGATAAAAAAACTACACCTTACCATGTGGCAAGATGATACGGGTTTGATAAAAAAAATACATCTTACCATGTGACTCTTTTACATGTGACATAATAGTACCACGATTCTCTAATATCTCACACCGCATGCCTTCACTTTCGTGAAATGGATATGTTCTTTCTTATTTAGGTTCTCCCATACTTGCTACAAATTATCTATAGGTGCAAACATTTAGTTGATTAAGCCTATGTCTAAAAATAGAGTACACACCCTTCTATTGGGTGGTAGAGCCAATCATAATAACATACGAAATAATATAGATTAACACATGAACATAAGGAAAACTTGAAAGTTTTCATAAACTTTAACGTGTGCATATACTTGAATATACACAAAATTACTATTGGATAATACTCATGAAAATTTAGATTTTGCATATTTGGATATATGTTTACAATAAATTGAGGCGAGCCAAAATATTTCGTAAACATTGGCTCGTAACACGTGTCGTAGAACAGGAATTGAACTACTTTTTACAGGATAACTTGAATTGCTGCATATATATTTTTCATTCTGATATGCTTAAGTAAACGTTATATTTAGGATGAAGTTCTGGGTGTTAACAGTTATGTGACAGCACTAAGGTTTTAAGACATTAGTAGTGAGTACCCATTGATTTACAATATGCAATGTAAAGCCATGCATAGACTGATAAAGACAACGTTAGGAGATATTGGCGTTAATATCGAGTCTTTTTTCAAGTTAACTCACGTATATGTTGTTCCTTACATGTAAAGCATGTACATATAGGTACTGAAAGTAAATATAAAACACATATCTATGTGTACTTCAGTACCTCTAAACAATGATATTTACTGACTGCAGTAATTTACAGTATTGGAATGTATATTATATATATATACACATCAATGAATATGCTACTCAGTTTTTTTAATAATTATTCAGTTTTCATTTAATTTTCTATAAACACATCAAGAACTACTAGATATATTATACCTGCTGAATTCCGAATAAATAACATACAGTGTTGACAAACTAACACTGTTAAAGGTTACACCATTCTGTAACAGTGTGGTATAAATAACCTATGTGGTACAAAGAATCTCAGCTGATGTACTAGTCATGACCTGTCTACTTGCTTTGGTATGTTATATAAAATGCTGTTTAGTGATCGAGTCTTAACTGATGTGCATTGCTTACATTAGTAAATACTAAAGGATTGCATTGAACTGTAACCCTGCATTATATGTAGACATACACATGAATAGATTAAGTATATTAGTATTGTTTACATATATATGTATCAAGTATGAGGTATAATTTAAAATACAAAGATTTTAACGCAAAAACAAACAGTTTGTACAACATATTCATGTGCAGTGCACAGTGGGCGTTACGTGACAACTAAGCATGCAACTGACCCTGATTAAATGGACTGGATGCAGACCCAGTCCAAAGTTGACTGGTCAGAGGGTTTCAGTGGCAGGTATCATATTAACCAGATTTGGGTTTATGAACAGCAGAGCGTGGACGGTCAGCCAAAGTTCTATTTTTTGAACGCAGAGGAGGATCAGGGTAACCAGATATCTCATCATGTTTGGCGACTTGGACTTTTTCTCCATTATGTTCACGGATAACGATTCTTCCATCTGATGTCCAGGTGTCTGATATGATTTTTTTTTATTTTTTAAGAAACAAGGCTTTAGTAAACACTAATGATCTAGCTATAGTGAGAGCTCCGTTGATGTATAGCTTGTTCACTTGAGAATTTGAACTTGTAGACCCTGTCTTAGGTGAACTATTTGAAGGCGCTGAATCATCAATAGCATCATCGAGAGTGTTGGTGTCTTTACGGAAGAGTGGAAATCCGGCCTGATAGACTGCCGCTCTGGTGCGGTAAGATATAAACCTCACAATTATGTCACCAGGAATTTTTTTTATTTCTGGCACCTACTCTGTGGCTACGACTTGTGTCCTCATAAGCAACCATGACTCCCAGCATGTCATTACAGATATGAATAATGTGGTCATCAGTACTCTTTCTTTTCTTCAGGGATACCTCAAAATTTGGTAATATCGCTCCATATCAATCCTAGATTCTAACTGCTTTACTTGGTTACGCAAGGCAGTGATCCCGAGACTTCCTAAACGTGTATCGTTAAACATCGCGTTATCCATTAGTCGGGATACAACTTCGCGGACAACGTCTGGGTCCCTGAGTTCACCAAGAATGTTTACACTTTTCTTAATCTTACCCGAAAGTTCAGCAGAAGCCATGTTAACAATTAGAAAGTTAATTTATATCTATGATAGTGAAGTGGGATATATGAATGCAACTAAAATGGCAATCACATTCCAAATTCCAGTCAATCGAGTCAATCGGGTCCCACCTGGACAAAGGAGAATTTACTGCAGGCTTGGCGTTATGGCGGGCTTCGGTAACTTCACACTTCAAATATGACATTAGTAGTTATATCTATACCACTTAATATAGTTACTGGATGGTATTTTGGAGGAGTTTCAATACATACTTGTAATGATCATCGAAGTATGAACCAATAGCCAGAAATGGACGAAATTCGGCGAAAGCCGTGGACTGGTCAAGCAAACATGTTTACATTCTCATCACCAGAAGTCCTAATATGTTTGTTACTGTTTAATAAGCTATCCAATAATTTCAAGACTCGTATGAAAATAGAGGATAGTTGCTTTTGGTATGCCAATAATCAGAATAAAGAGAAAATGCAAGTTAATTCTGACCTAACGGCACCACTTTTTGGAATAAAGGCTGGTAACCCGTATTGAGATATAGAGTCTAATACAGTGCAGGTAAGAACATAATACTTGTACAATTGTTTTACTTTCACTATATAACTGTCTGACTATGATACGTCAGTCTACACACAACACTCAGTATCCGGCCATTGTCCATTGTTTCCCGGTTTTCCTATAATCTTATCTGGGATAAGTGCAGCATCGTTAAACTTAACACATGAAATGCTATAGATAAACATTTGTACGGAAACGCCCTTCATGCTTATATTATAAACGTGTTTATTTCTATACAAAACTTCCGTATCGATTTTTACCGGCTGTGATCACATTGGACGTGTAATATTGGTACATTGTCTGTTCAATAAAATATGTCATACATGAAATGTCTGTTCTGTCAAATAGACGTCATACAGTGACTGTCTGTTCAATAAAATAGGTGTCATACAAAAAAGGTCTGCTCTGTCGAACAGACGCCATATACAATGTATTCTACAATCTATATATATCGGACATCATTCACAGTTTATCCTGCAGGTATTACACAAAATATTGCAGAGTGTCGTTAGTATAAACTGAGGTCTATTCTCTAAATGATTCCGCCAGTCCATAGCGGATCACACTCAAGTATCCTACAATCGAACATTCGTTCGGGATCATCAATGTAATATACATTGTGTACCACACACTTTGATAATCTACAGTCTCTGTATCAACATTGTGTACCACACATTTTGATATTCTAAAATCTATCTGGTACACAAGGGATTCAAACACCAAATTGTTTTGAATCATACACATAATTGTTTTACATTTTCTTTAGTATACCTTGGGAATCAAACACCAAATTGTTTTACAATTTCTCTTGTTAACCTTGGGAATCAAACACCAAATTGTTATATAATTTCTTTTGTTAACCTTGGGTTTTGCAATTCTTTTATACCTTAGAAATCAGACATCAAATTGTTTTACAATTTCTCTGGGTTACGTTGGAAATCAGACATCAAATTGTTTTACAATTTCTCTGGGTACGTTGGAAATCAGACATTGAATTGTTTTACAATTTCTCTTGTACACCTTGGGAATCAAACACCAGATTGTTTTACAATTTCTCTTGAATACGTTGGGAATCCAACACCAAATTGTTTTACAATTTTTTTTTTGTGTGTACCATGGGAATCAAACATAAAATTGTTTTACAATTTCTCTTACATACGGTGGGAGTGGTTAAACCTACCTTATGAGATACATTTTAAGGCATTATTTGTAATATACTGTTCATGTATATCCCCAATGTACCATTAGTGATATCCTTACCGTATGTTTTGAATCTAAAGATTTTCTGCCGCTGATCTCCGCTTTTCATACCGTTTACGTTTAAACTTTAATGCTTTCTAGTACAGTCCAATTATTGGCTAGTGCTGTCTACACGGTTTGCGAAAGTCAATACGGTCATGTTTACTATAGGAACGGTGATGCTAACAAAATATGTACTTTAAAACTAATCTGCTTTGAAAATACTGTTTTAAAGACGGCCATCTAACTTTAGATATTTCAGGTATCCCAAATGTCACGAGGTGTGGTAATGTAAGGATGTCCAAATTGGTGAAAACCAGCAAACCAGCTAAGATATGCCAACGATATACACATTTATTTACAAACCAAACAAAATAGCACATTTACATAACTAATATCCACGTCGCACACGTCACTACCTCTCATACCTTAGGTCCCAAAGACACTTAAGCCCCTATTCTCCGATATGTTAAACTATACCTATACACGGAACATAAAATTGATGACGCGATATGGGAAAGTCTTTTCTCCGTGAACACAGTTCATAATCCGGTTTACACTTGGAACTCAATCCTCTTCTTTTTATAGAGGTTACAGTATAGATGGTCTCCTCAACCCGGGCAAGGTCAACACAAGGTCACACTGTCCTCCAAGGAGGCTTAAGTATTTTCAGTACCACATTACGAGGTTACATCAACTCCAAGGTAGCTTCATCCGGAACACTCCTACAGAAATATGGCACACAGCCCCAAGGATAGTCCTATTTTACAAAGACATGGCACACAGCAGCTTGGACACACAACCCTGGACATAGAGGGCACACAGTCCAAGTACAGCTTACAGTCCCATGGACACACAGTCATGGACAAACACAGCTTCGAAGCACACAGCTTGGAAAAACTATTTACAGGCACACAACCATGAGCACCCAGCTAATAAAATTGTCATACTGGACAGACACGAGTCCTAGGCTCCCCAAAAGCCAACATCATCTGGAAGTAGGCACACAGCCCTCCCAATAGTAATCTGGCAATACATTGAGCTCAGCCTAACACAACCTCCACCGTCGAAGTTCTGTCTGGTACTGTCCAACCCCCACCTAGGGTACCTGACAAAATACCTGGCACGTGCATACTCATCACAAGATCCTCAACTTACCTGAGAAACACCCAGTACATACACCGGCCTACACTGGTCTAACCAGTTTTCTGACTTACCCTGGGAACAGCACATGCATTACAGGTATATGAATGCATCGTCACAGTTGAGTAGCCTCAATAGTAAATTGTAACGAACGACGTCTCGCGACCCGCTAGTGGCCGCACCGCGGACGTCACCTCTGTTGTTACAATGATACAAGTGCCCAATTGGTTCGACTGCCGCTTTCGCTTGCAGATTTCACAAACAAATTTCAACCAAGTACTGGCAATAATGACGAGAAGAATTAAAACAGATTCAACAATTTATTATATATTTTACAAGAGTAAAGTTTAGCATGAAAGACATTTAACCGGCTCAGTGAGTGTTTTTAATTAACCCTAACGATGTACAGAAGCCACCTGAAATAAACAAACTTTTACCTAAACTAACTATCAGGTAGGAACCAATGTCGTGGTTGTCGAAATTCTCTAGCTAAATTAACTCTCGGCCCACGGAATCTGACACCGTTCCTCGGAGCGAGTCTCAAACCTTGCCGAACGGACAAATCTCCGCCACGTGACCGACTCCAAATTTACAAAGTCCAACTCAACACTACCGCCTTCTCCTACGTTCGTCTTTGCGAGGGGGGCACACAAAATCAGCCTCACCGAACTAGAGAAAACTACTCCCCGAGAATACCAATTCTCGAATTATCCACTATTTAACAAAATTTCAACAGCTAGCGAACGTTCCCCTCAATCACGACACGAGGTTCCAGCCAAAACTTAAGTCCGCATAAGTCGAAAAATATACCAAAATACACGGTCGGAAATCAAACATATCGGGTTGTAGGTGGCAACTGATGTTTAGTAAACCATTTTATAGCATTTTAGGGAAGAGATGGGCGCTGACAACACAAAAATCTAACAGATTACCCTGCCCGAATTTCAATACCGACCTATCGTATCTTGGCCTCCAAAGGAAGAGGATGCGACGTCACTTTTTCTCCCAGAGTTCCTCGCTTCCTCGGACAGGGTTGTACTAAATTCCGGAAAAACGACACGAAGCGACCCACGCGTCGCTACAAAATAATAGTAACTACAGTAGTAGGGAATATCCTGACACCAAGCATTGGCATTAACTACTACAAATATGTAAAATGTATGTTTTGCTATTTTTAAAAGTTATTTAATCAGTGATGGCCTACACCACCACCGTAACGTCCTCTGAAATGTTAAATTGACCTGTTTCGGTAATACGAAACTTAATGGAGGAATATTTAAGATAAAAAAATATTTTCTGAGATTTTTCTTGAGCTGGATTGCTTGTCTTAAAAATTGTAGTTGATAAAAGTACATATGCAACGATATCATCTTAAAATAAATAAGATAGGTACCGGGAACGTTTTAAATAAAGACCAGTTAGTTTTATAAAAGTAGTCCGTAGAATATAGAGTGGTGTGTTCCCGGGAGGAAATATATTCGTGAATAATTAGGTACTACAGATGTAGATAGTCGAAAACCAACTTTCATAAGGACGGTGTGTCATTACCTCCCTGTACTTACTGTATAGATGGTTAAACGCCGCCGATCTTTCTTGGAGTGGTGTGGAATTACCTCCCTGTATTTGCTATATACATGGTTGAACACCGCCGGGCTTTCTGAGAGTGGTGTGTCATTACCTCCCTGCATTTACTATATAGATGGTTGAACGCCGCCGACCTTTCTGAGAGTGGTGTGTCATTACCTTCCCGTATTTACTATATGATGCTTAAACACCGCCGACCTTTCTGTACTAATTATATGGGTGGTTCAACACCACCGACCTTTCTTAGAATGATGTGTCGTTATATCTCTGTACTTATATAGATGGTTAAACACCGCCGACCTTTCTAAAAATGTTGTGTCGTTATATCTCTGTATTAATTATATAGATGGTTGAACACCGCCGACCTTTCTGAGAGTAGCGTGACGTTATCTCCCTGTACTAATTATATAGATGGTTGAACACCGCCAACCTTTCTGAGAGTAGTGTGACGTTATCTCCCTGTACTAATCATATAGATGGTTGAACACCGCGGACCTTTCTGAGAGTAGTGTGACGTTATCTCCCTGTACTTATTATATAGATGGTTGAACACCGCCGACCTTTCTGAGAGTAGTTTGACATTACCTCCCTGTATTAATTATATAGATGGTTGAACACCGCCGACCTTTCTGAGAGTAGTGTGACGTTATCTCCCTGTACTAATTATATAGATGGTTGAACACCGCCAACCTTTCTGAGAGTAGTGTGACATTACCTCCCTGTATTAATTATATAGATGGTTAACACCGCCGACCTTTCTAAGAATGTTGTGTCGTTATATCCCTGTACTAATTATATAGATGGTTGAAAACCGCCGACCTTTCTGAGAGTAGTGTGACGTTATCTCCCTGTACTAATCATATAGATGGTTGAACACCGCCGACCTTTCTGAGAGTAGTGTGACGTTATCTCCCTGTACTAATTATACAGATGGTTGAACTCCGCCGACCTTTCTGAGAGTAGTTTGACGTTATCTCCCTGTACTTATTTTAGTAAACGTTTTACATATTCAATGCAAATATTTTTATATCTTTATGAGTTTAATGAAATTCTAAGTCATGGTTATGTTGTTTCAGCACTCCGGCATCAGATCTATCTGTTCGAAGGGATGTATTCAGCCGGCGTCATTACGGATCCGTAGAGCTGGTAAGTTTTCATATACATAGTGGTTTTATGCAGGAATTATTTGTGTCATTTTACACCAAAAACGTATTCTCCTAACTAGACACAACCCACAATTCAAATCAAGGAAATGACAATGAATTGCTGATGCCGATATCAATTTCATAGCAAGGTAATCCTTCAGATAAATGGTGAATACAGTAAATTGTACTGCCCTATTTTTTTTCTCCATTCGTTTAAGGATTTGACGATGAGTTAATAGGTAAAAAAGACATTGTAAAATATCTACTGCATTTCTTCTAAAGTTGACATACCTATGGGAACCAACTGCGCCCCTCTGTTGGCTGACTTATTTTTGTTTTCAGAGAGGCTAAATCTATTAAAGAGCCTATCAAAACAGACCACAGGCGCCTTGCAAAGTCGTTTAATTACAGATATATTGTCTTTAAATAACAAGAGGTTTCCCACCAGAATACATCAGCCACTTATCTCGATCTTTTCCTACAACGAAACCAAAATGGACAGCTTTTTACCTAGCTACATAATAAACGTGATGATTTTAATTTCCTGTTTCTTGATAGCAACACATTTTATTCCCAACCTTTGGGTTTGCCTGTCGAAGTTGATTCGACATTGAAGGGCCTGCTACCATTATCATTATTTCAAACTCGTATCACAGGGTTTCAAAAGATGCAGATTAACAATAATTATGGGGAAGTTTTACGCTCGTCATAATGATCTCATTGAGAAACATTCTGGACGTATTTAATACTTATAAGTTTGCTTATCATGAAATCCGTGAAGCATGACGTGTTTGATGGCAGTTGAAGTTCCTGATTATTATTGAAAACGTGCCACTTTATCGGGGTGAAGTACAATACCTTTGTTTTCTGGAATACTGAACCCTTTCCTCATACCTTTAAGGTTCTACATCTAAATGTGTTTCTTTGTTTCTACAAAAGTATCACAAATAAATAACACCTTCGAATACAAATTTTAATAAGATACAGTAGAACAAAACTGGTAATTAAACTACATCATACAGTTGTTTCGTTCTTTTTAGGTCAGTGATGCTGATGGCCTAAAATTCAAACTTAGGAAGCAAGAGAGGAAAATCAAAAGTTATAGAAAAAAATGTCAAAATCTAGATGAAGATTTGCACTTGCTACATTAGGATTTCAGACATATGAGTTTTCTATTTTACAAAAACAAATGGTGGCGTTACAGTATCACGTCACAAATCCATATCACACCTCATATTGATGTCCTAACCACAATTTTCATGCCCAGAAAATGCAATTAAGGGATTTCACGTTTCTTCGTTTGGTCTGTAAAGTAACACTATCACACTAAAAACAGTCTACTCACATGTTATTTGAAGTCCCGTGAGATCCAATCCATCTAATTGTTTGTCGGCGTGGTCACGTGTAACGAGGAACTTGGAAAACGCTAGAAACCACATTGATTAATTTGTAATTCACGACATTCACAAAGACTAATTTATTATTTTTAGGACAAAACAAAAATACTTCTTAGGATACTCTGATCTTTAGTTAAACGATACAAATATCGTTTTTTGCAACCCCGTTACATGTTAAATTCAGCATTATGCTAACTGTTCTAGTGAAAGAGAATATTCGCGGTCGTCATTGCGTGCTTTTATAGAAGTAAAGGTATTTCCGTGTTCACTAGGCTTAGAACAGTAACGTCAGATAGTCAAAATCTTCTGATAAATGATAGTGTAAGTTCAGAGAGAGAATAAAGTGAAAATTCGGCTAGCTGTAAAGAATAATTTCTATTTGGAACATTTTCACCTTTTAGACCGTAAAAGAAAGTCATTCCGGTGTTGATTGACACTTCCGACAGGATTGCACGATCACGAATATAACCATTTATCGTGTTCTCGTTTACATCCTAGTACTGATCGCCCGCAATATGTATATAAGATATATACCGGTTGCTGGAAGGTACACGCGGTCTAGTTAGGCCATTTGATATAGTATTTATTCCTAGAATTTCACTTGATTTACCAGAACCTCTCACTATTCGTTATGAAAAGAGCATCTGCCACTCATCTGCTATATCCCATTTCATTATGACAAAATGAGTTTTCATTTCATCGTAACGCATATTGTTTTAGCTTCTAACATTTCTAGATCAAAACCAGCATTTTCACACAAATCACACGCATAACAATTACAGTAAGAAATGTGAACGCATACAATCTGAATGGACTGGATCACCTGAAAGTATAGACTTTAGCTAAGTCGTTCATTACAAGTACTCTAACTCCCTTGAGCGATTAGAAAAGGATTCGGGACGAGACAACAACAACAAAAAAGTTTTTTAGTAACTGCACCGACACGAATCTAACCACTAATCAAACTTCGGAGGAATTTAAACAGTGATCAAAGTGAGGTCTGTTCATCACCGCACGATGTGGCTATTCGGAGAAGAGCTGGAGTGATAACGCCCATTCAGAGTTTTAGGGAGTAGAGTGAAGTTTTAACTTGTCGCCCCTATCTAGACAGCTGGGAGAGAGCTGGTACGACGAACACCATCTACGCCAATGACGGTTTCAGGCAACATTAGGTCCTAGAGCTGTCTTCAAAAACTACTCCGAATTTTGACCTTTCTAAATAAGGATCTCCCCATGATAGCGATGCAACACAACGCAACTGCCACAGTTGTCAATCGTTTTGTACAATCATACATACTTCTACAATTGTCCGGCATCTTCAGAATATAGTCTCTTATTCCTCATAACTTTTTAAAGAATTATTGTTATCGATTCGTATGTTGCTGTCTGTCGTCATATTCAGATTTATTAATTCAAAAAGCCAAACAAGCTGATAACGTATTTAATGTGTATCAGGAAATGATACCGAATAACAACAAAACACCGTGCCTAATCAAACCCAGTCAAACATGACGAAATATAGGTATAGTTTTCATGGTAGTTTTTAGGTCACCTAAGACACATACCTACCACTAAAACCATTCCTGGGGGAACAATGATAATTACTTAATGGTGAACACATACCTACCACTAAAACTAATTATCTAAAACTTAATGTGATTGGTCTGTATTGTGGTACAGTAATATGCTGTGATGTACTCGGGTTCTTAAGGTGTTTATTCTCTTTAGTTCTCATTCTCATATTTGTGTTAATGGTAAATTCCTTTTTAGTACAGTTTTGGGAAACCCCTTTTTGATATTCACATGTGCCGCGTTGTGGATCTCTCACATTGAAACTTTGTTTTGCCTATGAAATTAGACATAATAGTTTTTTTTATTTCTGGATTGTTGGTTAATGTTGCTTAATTGCTTGTTATCAAATACATAGTTTCAGATGTTCATCTTCTCTCAGTGAAATGTTCAGGTGATTCACTATTTAAATTGATATTCCGATTTTGTTGATTATGGGTTGGGATTAATGGTATAATTGATGATTCTGGATACTCGTTTTATCTGTGAATCAAGTATTTCTGTTCTGTTTATTGATGTTGATATGAGTTGTTAATTCCAGGATTCCGGATGTCCTCCTCGCTTACAATTGTATAGAGCAGATTTTTCTTGCTAAGTTGTAAGGTATGTTCCATTTTGTATGTCTCGGAAGGCAAGATTCATTATGGTGGGTATCTGTTGGGTCATGATAAACATCTATTGTTTTCATTTTTACAAAGACACCTAATAACGAAATTTCAATTGATTTCAATAATAGATTCATGTGTTGGGTCGTGAGTATTCCGAATATATTTGAATATTTCTTTTTTCCTGTCGTAAATTCATATAATAAAACCGTAATCTGTGAATCTCTCTTAGTTTTAAACATTGTAATGCCGAAATTCTGTATATAGCGTCTAAATATTCCAATGTTAACGTTTGCATATGTTGGTGCCATTTGAGTACCTATTGCTGTTCCCTTTATTTTTAGACAGTCTTTACTGTTAAAGGGTGGGTGGGTGGGGGGGGGGGGGGGGGGGGGGGGGGGGGGGGGGAGGTTTTTGACGTTTACTTATACGTCCGGTCTGTCCAGCTCATCTCATAGATGGGAGAAATGCTGGGTTATATGGGGGCCATTCCAGAGGCTGAATTTTGTTTGCCGCCAGAAAATCACGACCGATTCTGGCAACATGTTTACTCCATGGGAGATGCCCCCCAAAACCATTAAAGAAGCCCCACCAAATCTATTGCGTTCAACCACGCATGCGTTGCCGAAACGCTCATCACGTTTGCGATGTACCCTTTTTCTAGACTCGTCGATGAACATCTCACGTCTCAACCCAAGCATTCCGAACCTTTTTGGGCCAAATCTGCGCGTCCATTAAAGACGATCTTATCGCCTCCGTGGTGTCAGAGGTGGCCACACGTTGCTGAAATACATTGTTATTTGGCAGTATTCTATGGCGTCATATCTTTTTTTCTTTAAAACAATGCTTTTTACAAATGAAAGCACTGATTCTTAAATCGACGTGTTCTTTTAATTAATTATGTATATATATATGCATGTATATAGGCTATTTCCATTGGACATTCAAACATAGTTGAGGAAGGAAGACATATATTGACTTCCCGGACCTCGAACTCACAATATATGGCACAAAATCGCCTAGCCAAGACTACCCATCTGCCTAGACATTGCCTAACCACGAAATCCCCAAGATCGTATATTTGGAAGTTGTACTGAAAAGCAGCAAGAAATTCCCGCCGTGATCATAGTGGCAAATTGTCTAATTGCGTGATATGAACACCTGGATCGCATATACATATACATGAATACTAATTGCACTAACATCAAACACGGGTTCAAATACGACAGTTATTTCAAATTTAGGACCTCGGATGCAGAAAGATAAAAAACAAGTTCTGAATGCTGTAATATGACATCTTAATGTAGATGAGGATAAGCTTTTAATTTCTTGTAATCTACAGTACTACTCTAACTCTGTTACAGCTGAACGCTGTAGACGGGGATTCGTCCAACCAATGTGCCGGGAGATTCCGCTTGGAGTCTGGAGAGAGAGATGGAGAGGAGGTTAGAGTTTATGTATGTTTTGGATGGTATGAGGAATTAGAATTGTATATTAAAATCCAGTAAATGCTTCAGAACAATATAAGGAATTGACGTAAAAGACAAACAACGGGAGTTTAGAATAAATATCGTTACTGGACAATCTCCTTCGAACAGTGCAATATTAAACTAGTCGAGCATGCAGATATGAAACTATAAGGAATCATTTCAAAATAATCTGTGTGTATTCTAGACCATGCCACTATATCAATGAAGGTGATAGCAAACCTCGTGGATTTCACCAACAGTGTGTAACACTTGTAATGTAAGGATTGCACGAACACACACAGGAAGACTAAGTACAGTGATTTGATCTACATTTCATTGATAGTTTTATAGTATTATGTTTTGGAGGATCCACATCATGTTTTCCATTTAAAGCACGTGGATAGAAATCCATTCGGCATGATCATTTTCGACGTTATTTGTGAACGGAAATCCTATTGTTCGTATTTGGTGATTTGATGTTATTACGTAATTGCCAAAAGAAATAATTTCAATGTCTAAAAATGAAATGTATATGTAAATGTAAATAGAAGAATGAATGACGTATACTAGTAATATCATTTGTAATTTCATTTTCAAAATATTCATCGAAAATTAATTATTAAAAAAAAACAACAAACGGTTACACAATAAAAAGATGATGAGACGATAGCTATTTGCCTCGCGAAAGCATAAATAGAAGACATATTCCTTAATTTTAGACTAATGGTTCCAACTACTATGAACCGAAAGTTATATGCACATGATTACTTCATTATCTTACATCTTATATCTTGTAGATTTTTGACATCAGACATCGTAAAATTTCTGTAGATTACTGACATCATACATCGTGAAATCTCTATAGATTACTGCCATCAGACATCGTGAAATGTTTGTAGATTATTGACATTAGACATCGAGAAATCTATGTAGATCATTGACGGCAGACCTGGTGAAATTTATGTAGATTACTGGTATCATACATAGTGAAATCTCCGTAGATTATTGACATCAGACATCGTAAAATATTTGTAGATTACTGACATCAGACATCATGAAATGTTTGTAGATTATTGACATCAGGCATCGTGAAATATATGTAGATAACTTACATCGGACATCGTGGAAACCCTGTAGATTACTAACATCATACATCGTGAAATGATGCAGATTACTGACATTATACATCGTGAAATCTCAGTAGATTACTGACATCAGACATCGTGAAATATCTGTAAATTATGGACATCAGACAAAGTGAAATGTTTGTAGATTATTGACCTTAGACATCGTGAAATATATGTATATCACTGACATCAGACATCGTGAAATATCTGTAGATTATTAAAATCAGACATCGTTTCATCTGTTTAGATTACTGACATCAGACATCGTGTAATATCTGTAGATTATTGACATCAGACATCGCGAAATATATACAGATAATTGACACCAGTGATCCTGAAATCTCTGTAGATTATTGACATCTGACATCGAGCAATGTCTGTAGATTATTGACGGCAGACCTGGTGAAATTGATATAGATTACTGGTATTATACATTGTGAAAGATCTAGAGATTATTGACATCAGACATCGTAAAATGTTTGTAGATTATTGACATCAGACATAGTGAAATATATGTATATCACTGACATCAGATATCGTGAAATATATGTAGATTATTGACCTTAGACATCGTGAAATGTTTGTAGATTATTCACATGTGACATCGGGAGATCTATGTAGATAACTGATATCGGACATTCTGGAAACCCTGTAGATTACTAACATCATACATCGTGAATTGATATAGATAGCTGACATCAGACATCGTGAAATATCTGTAGATTATTAAAATCAGACATCGTAAAATCTGGTTAGATTACTGACATCAGACATCGTGCAATATCTGTAGATTATTGACATCATGCATCGCGAAATATATACAGATAATTGACACCAGTGATCCTGAAATCTCTGTAGATTATTGACATCAGACATCGAGAAATGTCTGTAGATTATTGACGGCAGACCTGGTGAAATTGATGTAGATTACTGGTATTATACATCGTGAAATCTCTGTAGATTATTGACATCAGACATCGTGAAATGTTTGTAGATTACTAACATCAAACATCGTGAAATATCTGTAGATTATTGACATCAGACATAGTGAAATGTTTGTAGATTATTGACCGTAGACACCGTGAAATCCATGTATATAACTGACATCGGAAATCGTGGAAACCCTGTAGATTACTAACATCATACATCGGGAATTGATGCAGATTACTGACATCATATATCGTGAAATCTCCGTATATTACTGACATCAGACATCGTGAAATATCTGTAGATTGTGGACATCAGACATAGTGAAATGTTTGTAGATTATTGACAGCAGACATCGAGAAATCTCTGTAGATCATTGACGGTAGACCTGGTGAAATTTATGTAGATAACTGGTATCATACATCGTGAAAACTCTTTAGAGTATTGACATCAGACATCGTGAAATGTTTGTAGATTATTGACATCAGACATCGAGAAATGTTTGTAGATTATTGACATCAGACATATTGAAATCTCTGTAGATCGTTGACAGCAGACATAGTGAAATATATGTAGATTACTGACATCAGACATCGCGAAATATATACAGATATTTGACACCAGTTATCCTGAAATCTCTGTAGATTACTGACATCAGATATCGTGAAATATCTGTAGATTATTGACATCAGATATCGTGAAATGATTGTAGATTACTGATATGAGACATCGTGAAATATCTGTAGATTATTGACATCAGGAGTCGTGAAATGTTTGTAGATTACTGACATCAGACATCGAGAAATCTCAGTAGATCATTGACCCGCAGACCTGGTGAAATTTATGTAGATTACTGGTATCATACATCGTGAATTTTTTTTAGATTATTGACATCAGAAATCGTGAAATGTTTGTAGATTATTGACATCAGACATCGAGAAATCTATGTAGATAACTGACATCGGACATCGTGGAAACCCTGTAGATTACTAACATCATACATCGTGAATTGATGCAGATTACTGATATTATACATCGTGAAATCTCATTAGATTACTGACATCAGACATTGTGAAATATCTGTAGATTATTGACATCACCATAGTGAAATATATGTAGATTATTGACCTGAGACATCGTGAAATGTTTGTAGATTATTGACATCAGACATCGGGAGATCTATGTAGATAACTGATATCGGACATTCTGGAAACCCTGTAGATTACTAACATCAGACATTGTGAAGTTTATGTAGATTATGGACAGCAGACATCCAGAAATCTATGTAGATAACTGACATCGGACATCGTGGAAACCCTGTAGATTACTAACATCATACATCGTGAATTGATGCAGATTACTGACATCAGACATAGTGAAATGTTTGTAGATTATTGACATCAGACATCGAGCAATCTCTGTAGATCATTGACGGCAGATCTGGTGAAATTAATGTAGATTATTTCTATCATACATCGTGAAATGTTTGTATATTACTGACATGACATATCTTGAAATATCTAGATTGTTGACATCAGACATCGTGCAATGTTTGTAGATTATAGACATCAGACATCGAGAAATCTATGTAGATAACTGACATCGGACATCGCGGAAACCCTATAGATTACTAACATCATACATCGTGAATTGATGCAGATTACTGACATCAGACATTGTGAAATGTTTGTAGATTATTGACATCAGACATCGAGAAATCTCTGTAGATCATTCACGGCAGAACTGGTGAAATTGATGTATATTACGGGTATCATACATCGTGAAATCTCTGTAGATTATTCACATCAGACATCGAGAAATATCTATAGATTATTGACCGTAGACATCGTGAAATCCATGTATATAACTGACATCGGACAGCGTGGAAACCCTGTAGATTACTAACATCATACATCGGGAATTAATGTAGATTACTGACATCATATATCGTGAAATCTCCGTATATTACTGACATCAGACATCGTGAAATATCTGTAGATTATGGACATCAGACATAGTGAAATGTTTGTAGATTATTGACAGCAGACATCGAGAAATCTCTGTAGATCATTGACGGCAGACCTGGTGAAATTTATGTAGATAACTGGTATCATACATCGTGAAAACTCTTTAGAGTATTGACATCAGACATCGTGAAATGTTTGTAGATTATTGACATCAGACATCGTGAAATATATGTAGATTATTGACATCAGACATCGTGAAATATTTATATATTATTTTCATCAGACATCGAGATATCTCTGTAGATCATTGACGGCAGATCTGGTGAAATTGATGTAGATTACTGGTATCATACATCGTGAAATCTCTGTATATTATTTACATCAGACATCGTGAAATGTTTGTAGATTACTGACATCAGACATCGTGAAATATCTAGATTATTGACATCAGACATCGGGAAACGTTTGTAGATTATTGACATCAGACATCGTAAAATACATGTAGATTAATGACATGAGACATCGTAAAATGTTTGTAGATTATTGACAACAGACATCGTGAAAGATCTGTTGATTATTGACATCAGACATCGTGAAATGTTTGTAGATTATTGACATCAGACATCGAGAAATCTCTGTAGATCATTGAGGGCAGACCTGGTGAAATTGATGTAGATTACTGGTATCATACATCGTGAAAACTCTGTAGAGTATTGACATCAGACATCGTAAAATATATGTAGATGATTGACCTTAGACATCGTGAAATATATGTAGATTATTGACCTTAGACATCGTGAAATATTTGTAGATTATTGACATCAGACATCGAGAAATCTATGTAGATTACTGACATCGGACATCGTGGAAACCCTTTAGATTACTAACATCATACATCATGAATTGATGCAGATTACTGACATCATACATCGTGAAATCTCTGTATATTACTGACATCAGACAACGTGAAATATCTATAGATTATTAACATCAGACATAGTGAAATGTTTGTAGATTATTGACATCAGACATAGTGAAATGTTTGTAGAGTATTGACATCAGACACCGTGAAATATATGTACATTATTGACCTTAGACATCGTGAAATGTTTGTAGATTACTGACATCAGACATCGTGAAATATCTAGATTATTGACATCAGACATCGAGAAATCTATGTAGATTACTGACATTGGACATCGTGAAATATATATAGATTATTGACCTTAGACATCGTGAAATATTTGTAGATTATGTACATCAGACATCGAGAAATCTCTGTAGATCATTGACGGCAGACCTGGTGTAATTGATGTAGATTACTGGTATCATACATCGTGAAATCTCTGTAGATTATTGACATCAGACAGCGTGAAATGTTTGTAGATTATTGACATCAGACATTGTGAAATATATATATATTACTGACCTTAAACATCGTGAAATGTTTGTAGATTATTGATGTAGATTATTGACATCAGACATCGAGAAATGTTTGTAGATTATTGATGTAGATTATTGACATCAGACATCGAGAAATATTAAGATTATTGACATCAGACATCGTGAAATGTTTGTAGATTATTGACATCAGACATCGAGAAATATTAAGATTATTGACATCAGACATCGTGAAATGTTTGTAGATTATTGACATCCGACATAGTGAAATATTTGTAGAATATTGATATCAGACATCGAGAAATCTATGTAGATTACTGACATTGGACATCGTGGAAACCCTGTAGATTACTAACATCATACATCGTGAATTGATGCAGATTACTGACATCATACATCGTGAAATCTCTGTAGATCATTGACGGCAGACCTGGTGAAATTAATGTAGATTACTGGTATCATACATCGTGAAATCACTGTAGATTATTGACATCAGACATCGAGAAATCTCTGTAGATCATTGACGGCAGACCTGGTGTAATTGATGTAGATTACTGGTATCATACATCGTGAAATCTCTGTATATTACTGACATCAGACATCGTGAAAGATCTGTAGATTATTGACATCAGACATCGTGAAATATTTGTAGATTATTCACATCAGACAGCGAGAAATCTCTAGATAATTGACGGCAGACCTGGTGAAATTGATGTAGATTACTGGTATCATACATCGTGAAATCTCTGTATATTATTGACATCAGACATCGTGAAATGTTTGTAGATTATTGACATCAGACATCGTGAAATATATATAGATTATTGACCTTAGCCATCGAGAAATGTTTGTAGATTATTGATGTAGATTATTGACATCATACATCGTGAAATCTCTGTATATTATTGACATCAGACATCGTGAAATGTTTGTAGATTACTGACATCAGACATTGTGAAATATCTAGATTATTGACATCAGACATCGTAAAATGTTTGTAGATTATTGACATCAGACATCGTGAAATATATGTAGATTATTGACATCAGACATCGTGAAATATTTGTAGATTATTGACATCAGACATCGAGAAATCTATGTAGATAACTGACATCGGACATCGTGGAAACCCTGTAGATTACTAACATCTTACATCGTGAATTGATGCAGATTACTGACATCATACATCGTGAAATCTCTGTATATTACTGACATCAGACATCGTGAAAGATCTGTAGATTATTGACATCAGACATCGTGAAATGTTTGTAGATTATTGACATCAGACATCGTGAAATATATGTAGATTATTGACCTTAGATATCGTGAAATGTTTGTAGATTATTGACATCAGACATCGTGAAATATATATAGATTATTGGCCTTAGACATCGTGAAATATTTGTAGATTATGTACATCAGACATCGAGAAATCTCTGTAGATCATTGACGGTAGACCTGGTGAAATTAATGTAGATTACTGGTATCATACATCGTGAAATCTCTGTAGATTATTGACATCAGACATCGTGAAATGTTTGTAGATTACTGACATCAGACATCGTGAAATATCTAGATTATTGACATCAGACATCGTAAAATATTTGTAGATTATTGACATCAGACATCGTGAAATCTATGTAGATTACTGATGTACTAACATCATACATCGTGAAATTTTGTAGATTATGACATCAGACATCGTGAAATATATGTAGATTACTGACATCAGACATCGTGAAATATATAATTATTGACATCATCTTGAAATATCTGTAGATTATTGACATCAGTCATCGTTAAATCTCTTTAGATTACTGACATCAGACATCGTGAAATCTATCAGACATCGTGACATGTAGATTACTACGACATCATATATCGTGAAATTGTGTAGATTAATCATTCGTAGATTACATGACATCAGACATCGTGAAATCTGTGTAGATTATGACATCAGACATCGTGTAGAATTGATTATTATTGACATCATCGTGAAATATCTGTAGCATCGTGAAATGTTTGTAGATTATTGACATCAGACATCGTGAAATCTATGTAGATTATTGACATCATTCTATTTAGATTACTGACATCAGACATTGTGTAATTTATGTAGATTATTGACATCAGACATCGTGTAATTTATGTAGATTACTGATATCATACATCGTGTAATATCCGTATATTTTGACATCTTATATCCTGTTTATATAATGTTATATAATGTTTGTAGATTATTGACATCATACTTCGTTGAAATTATTACTCAGACATCATGTAGATTATTGACATCATACATCGTGAAATCGTAGATTATTGACATCAGATTATCGTTATTGACAATGTGAAATGTAGATTACTGACATCAGACATCGTTAAATCTATGTTGATTATTAACATCAGACATCGTGAAATGTATGTAGATTACTGACATCAGACATCGTGAAATGTATGTAGATTATTGACATCAGACATCTCGAAATGTTTGTAGATTATTGACATCAGACATCGAGAAATCTTTTTAGATTATTGACATCAGACATCGAGAAATCTCTGTAGATTATTGACATCATACATCGTGACATCTATTTAGATTACTGACAGCAGACATCGTGAAATATCTGTAGATTATTGACATCAGACATCCAGTAATCTTTGTAGATTATTGACATCAGACATCGAGAAATCTCTGTAGATTATTGACATCATACATCGTGACATCTATTTAGATTACTGACAGCAGACATCGTGAAATATCTGTAGATTATTGACATCAGACATCCAGTAATCTTTGTAGATTATTGACATCAGACATCGAGAAATCTCTTTAGATTACTGACATCATATATCGTGAAATGTTTGTAGATTATTGACATCATACAACGTGAAATTTCTTTAGATTACTGACAGCAGACATCGTGAAATCTTTGTAGATTATTGACATCAGACATCATGAAATCTGGAATGTAAGTATGTAAGAATGCTTGATGTTTAATATTTGTTTTGATTTTACAGCCAGTTTCCAGTCCACTCAACAGTCCAATACACTTGGAAAATCCCGAGTTTCATACCCGGTGGTATTTCAAATACTTCCTTGGAAAACGTGAGCTAAAAAATTATATATTCATAACGGAGAAAATATACTGAAAACTGAATAAAAGGCCTTACCATTTACATGCCACGGGGCACGGGAAATGGGATATTAACCTGTTACTAGTAACGTTCACATGTCAACAGAATCATCGTCCAATCTCAGTTACCAGTCACATGACGAGTTAACTGAATCATAACCTTTTACAAGTCATGTGATAAGCTAACAGGATTTTTGTGATGCTAGTCGATGTTTTTTTTTATCTGGAATCATGTGCCATCGTTCAAGTTAAGTGTCAAATTGTTATGTTCTGATAATATTTGTTAAATCGCCATGATGTTTACCTATTCATACCACAGTACATCAAAATTATGTGGGGATGGACTCCGAAAAAGAACCCTACTTACTGTCTGTCATCGTAACGGATGCTAACAATCACAATGTACCTCAGTACCGGGCCGTACTCTGGCAGAAGTCGGTAAGCTTATATCCTACTGTAATACAGGAATAGCATTTTTTGCCTATTAAAGCGAACAATGTTTTCTATCATGTTAACTACTTTCCCGGTCTTAACTCTGACTCATACGGTTGCTGGGAAAGTATTTAAAGTAGTTCTCGAGAACATTTTAAATGTTAATTTAAAAACAAATAAAACATCAATCTACGACGTTATCACAATTACTTGTAATACTAAAAATAAGAAGTGTTAGCTTATCTGCTATATTCATTTTCATTTAAGGGTGCGAAAAGAATCTGTCTTCCGTACAATCCGAGTAAACCACAGACAGTCAAAGGTATTATCAGGTATGTTATTCTCTACCAATATACAAAAAAAAAAAAAAAACAGAAATTCAAATGTATTATCAGGTAGGTAAGTACGTACCTAGATATGAACAAAAGAGAGTCAAAGGTATTATCAGGTTTGTAATTCTTTACCAATATATTAACCATAGGCAATCAAAGGTATTATCAGTTATGTAATTATGTTCCTATACATAAACCAAAGATAATGTAAGGTATTATCAGCTATGTAATTATGTTCCTATATATACAACACAGATAATCAAAGGTATTATCAGCTATGTAATTATCTACCAAACTATAAACCCAAGACAATCTAAGGTATTACCAGTATGTAATTACGTACCAATATATCAACCAGACAACCAAAGGTATCATCAGGTATGTAATTATGTTCCTATATATTTACATTTCCGGTGTGTATCCTCTATATAGACCTACCAACGAAATTGACGTTTACACTTCGGTAAACCTTACGCGTATGAATACAATATTGGTAACCGTGATCTTCCCCTTCAAAGTAGACGCATCACTGTAACACTCTTACGCAATTAATGTCAATGCGCAGTAATTTTTTTCTTCAAAGTGCTAGCATTTAATAAACCTTTATTAAATTAAATATGTTGAATAAATATGAGTATAATGATAAAAGAGAAAAAAATGTTGTAAATTTAGATAGGAAATAATTCAAATATTTGCTTACGTCTTGTGTATGACAATTATTCCCGCCAAATTGGAGTCAGCTGTTCGGCTATTCCATCAGATGTCGGGTATTTTCGCCTAAGCGTGTAATGTCCAAACAATTGAAACCGGAATTTTTTATGCAGTATTCTCAAAGAGGAAACAAAAAAAATATAGATATAAGAAATAATTTTAATTTTTTGTTATTTAATGGTGTGGTTTTTACAGATATTTTCAATGACGCGCGTTATTTCTTAAATATAAACTACAGACAATCAAAGGTATTATCAGTTATGTAATTATGTTCCTATATATCAACCAGAAACATTCAAAGGAATTATCAGTTATGTAATTTTGTACCTATACATCAACCACAGACAATCAAAGATGTTATCCGGAATGTAATTATGTTCCGATACATAAACCAAAGACAGTCAGGGGTATTATCAGGTTTGTAATTCTCTACCAATATATTAATCACAGACAATCAAAGGTATTATCAGGCATGTAATTCTCTACCAAAACATAAACCATAGATAATCAAATGTATTATCAGGTATATAATTATTGTCCTATATATAAACCACAGACAAGCAAAGGTATTATCAGGTTTGTAATTCTCTACCAAAATATCAACCAAAGACAATTTAAGGTAGCATCAGGTATGCAATTATTTATCTATATATAAAAACAGACAATCAAATGTATTATCAGGCATATAATTATTGTCCTATATATAAACCACAGACAAGCAAAGGTATTATCAGGTATGTCATTCTCTACCAATATATCAACACTATATAATCAAATGTAATATCAGGTTTGTAATTCCCTATCAATATATAAACAAAAGACAATCAAAGGTGTTATCAGGTATGTAAATATGTTTCTATATATAAACAACAGACAGTCAAAAGTATTATCAGGTATGTAATTATGTAATTATATATAAACCAGATAAAATCAAAGGTATTATCAGGTAATTAGTTATGTTCCTATATATCAACCACAGACAGTCAAAGGTGTTATCAGGTAAGCAATTATGTTCCTATATATCAACAATAGATAATCAAAGGTATATCAGGTATGTAAATATGTTTCTATATATAAACAACAGACAGTCAAATGTATTATCAGGTATGTAATTCTCTATCAATATATAAATCATATATAATCAAAAGTATTATCAGGTTTTTAATTCTCTACCAATATATAAAAACAGACAATCAAATGTATTATCAGGTATGTAATTATATATAAACCACAGACAATCAAAGGTATTATCAGGTTTGTAATTCTCTACCAATATATTAATCACAGACAATCAAAGGTATTATCAGGCATGTAATTCTCTACCAAAACATAAACCATAAATAATCAAATGTATTATCAGGTTTATAATTATTGTCCTATATATAAACCACAGACAGGCAAAGGTATTATCAGGTCTGTAATTATCTACCAAAATATCAACCAAAGACAATTTAAGGTAGCATCAGGTATGCAATTATTTATCTATATATAAAAACAGACAAGCAAAGGTATTATCAGGTTTGTAATTCTCTACCAAAATATCAAACACAGACAATCAAAGGCAATATCAGTTATGTAATTTTTTCCTATATATCAACCAATGATAATCAAAGGTATTATCAAGTATGTAATTATGTACATATATATAAACCAAAGACTATCAAAGGTAGTATCAGGTATGTAAATATGTTTCTATATATAAACAACAGACAGTCAAATGTATTATCAGGTATGTCATTCTCTACCAATATATCAACACTATATAATCAAATGTATTATCAGGTTTGTAATTCCCTATCAATATATAAACAAAAGACAATCAAAGGTGTTATCAGGTATGTAAATATGTTTCTATATATAAACAACAGACAGTCAAAAGTATTATCAGGTATGTAATTATGTAATTATATATAAACCAGATAAAATCAAAGGTATTATCAGGTAATTAATTATGTTCCTATATATCAACTACAGACAGTCAAAGGTGTTATCAGGTAAGCAATTATGTTCCTATATATCAACAATAGATAATCAAAGGTATTATCAGGTATGTAAATATGTTTCTATATATAAACAACAGACAGTTAAATGTATTATCAGGTATGTAATTCTCAATCAATATATCAATCATATATAATCAAAAGTATTATCAGGTTTTTAATTCTCTACCAATATATAAAAACAGACAATCAAATGTATTATCAGGTATGTAATTATATATAAACCACAGACAATCAAAGGTATTATCAGGTTTGTAATTCTCTACCAATATATTAATCACAGACAATCAAAGGTATTATCAGGCATGTAATTCTCTACCAAACATAAACCATAAATAATCAAATGTATTATTAGGTATATAATTATTGTCCTATATATAAACCACAGACAAGCAAAGGTATTATCAGGTCTGTAATTATCTACCAAAATATCAACCAAAGACAATTTAAGGTAGCATCAGGTATGCAATTATTTATCTATATATAAAAACAGACAATCAAATGTATTATCAGGTATATAATTATTGTCCTATATATAAACCACAGACAAGCAAAGGTATTATCAGGTTTGTAATTCTCTACCAATATATTAATCACAGACAATCAAAGGTATTATCAGGCATGTAATTCTCTACCAAAACATAAACCATATATAATCAAATGTATTATCAGGTTTGTAATTCTCTACCAATATATTAATCACAGGCAATCAAAGGTATTATCAGGCATGTAATTATCTACCAAAACATAAACCATAGATAATCAAATGTATTATCAGGTATATAATTATTGTCCTATATATAAACTACAGACAAGCAAAGGTATTATCAGGTTTGTAATTCTCTACCAAAATATCAAACACAGACAATCAAAGGCAATATCAGTTATGTAATTTTTTTCCTATATATCAACCAATGATAATCAAAGGTATTATCAAGTATGTAATTATGAACATATATATAAACCAAAGACTATCAAAGGTAGTATCAGGTATGTAAATATGTTACTATATATAAACAACAGACAGTCAAATGTATTATCAGGTATGTCATTCTCTACCAATATATCAACACTATATAATCAAATGTATTATCAGGTTTGTAATTCCCTATCAATATATAAACAAAAGACAATCAAAGGTATTATCAGGTACGTAATCATACCAATATGTAAACCATATATAATCAAAGGTATTATCAGGTATTTAATTATGTTCCTATCAATATATATGTAATGTTTCTATATATAAACAACAGACAGTCAAAAGTATTACCAATGTAATTATGTAATTATATATAAACCAGATAAAATCAAAGGTATTATCAGGTAATTAATTATGTTCCTATATATCAACCACAGACAGTCAAAGGTGTTATCAGGTAAGCAATTATGTTCCTATATATCAACAATAGATAATCAAAGGTATTATCAAGTATGTAAATATGTTTCTATATATAAACAACAGACAGTCAAATGTATTATCAGGTATGTAATTCTCTATCAATATATAAATATATATAATCAAAAGTATTATCAGGTTTTTAATTCTCTACCAATATATAAAAAAAGACAATCAAAGGTATTATCAGGTATGTAATTATGTATAAATCACAGACAATCAAAGGTATTATCAATATATAATTATGTCCCTATATATAAACAACAGACAAAATGTATTATCAGGTATGTAATTATGTAAATCATGTATAGTCAAAGGTATATATAAACCATATATCAGACAGTCAAAGGTGTATTAATTATGTTCCTATATATAAACAGATATGTAATTATGTAATTATATATAAACCAGATAAAATCAAATATATAAACCACAGGTATTATCAGGTAATTAATTATGTTTAATTATGTTCCTATATATCAACCACCGACAGTCAAAGGTGTTATCAGGTAAGCAATTATGTACCTATATATCAACAATAGATAATCAAAGGTATTATCAAGTATGTAAATATGTTTCTATATATAAACAACAGACAGTCAAATGTATTATCAGGTATGTAATTCTCTATCAATATATAAATCATATATAATCAAAAGTATTATGAGGTTTTTAATTCTCTACCAATATATAAAAAAAGACAATCAAATGTATTATCAGGTATGTAATTATGTATAAATCACAGACAATCAAAGGTATTATCAGGTATATAATTATGTCCCTATATATAAACAACAGACAGTCAAATGTATTATCAGGTATGTAATTTTACACCAATATGTAAATCATGTATAGTCAAAGGTATTATAAGGTATTTAATTATGTTCCTATATATCAACCACCGACAGTCAAAGGTGTTATCAGGTAAGTAATTATGTTCCTATATATAAACAACAGATAATCAAAGGTATTATCAGGCATAGAATTTTCTACCAATATATAAATAAAAGACAACCAAAGGTATAATCGGGTATGTAATTATGTAATTATATATAAACCACAGACAGTGTATTATCAGATATGTAATTCTATACCAATATGTAAACCAAATATCAACCACAGACAGTCAAAGGCGTTATCAGGTAAGCAATTATGTTTCTATATATAAACAACAGACAATCAAAGGTATTATCAGGTATGTAAATGTTTCTATATATAAACAACAGACAGTCAAATGTATTATCAAGTATGTAATTCTACACCAATATGTAAACCATATATAATCAAAGGTATTATAAGGTATTTAATTATGTTCCTATATATCAACCACCGACAGTAAAAGGTGTTATCAGGTATGCAATTATTTATCTATATATAAAAACAGACAATCAAATGTATTATCAGGTATATAATTATTGTCCTATATATAAACCACAGACAAGCAAAGGTATTATCAGGTTTGTAATTCTCTACCAAAATATCAAACACAGACAATCAAAGGCAATATCAGTTATGTAATTTTTTCCTATATATCAACCAATGATAATCAAAGGTATTATCAAGTATGTAATTATGTACATATATATAAACCAAAGACTATCAAAGGTAGTATCAGGTATGTAAATATGTTTCTATATATAAACAACAGACAGTCAAATGTATTATCAGGTATGTCATTCTCTACCAATATATCAACACTATATAATCAAATGTATTATCAGGTTTGTAATTCCCTATCAATATATAAATAAAAGACAACCAAAGGTATAATCGGGTATGTAATTATGTAATTATATATAAACCACAGACAGTCAAATGTATTAGCAGATATGTAATTATGTAATTATATATAAACCAGATAAAATCAAAGGTATTATCAGGTAATTAATTATGTTCCTATATATCAACCACAGACAGTCAAAGGTGTTATCAGGTAAGCAATTATGTTCCTATATATCAACAATAGATAATCAAAGGTATTATCAGGTATGTAAATATGTTTCTATATATAAACAACAGACAGTTAAATGTATTATCAGGTATGTAATTCTCTATCAATATATCAATCATATTTAATCAAATGTATTATCAGGTTTTTAATTCTCTACCAATATATAAAAACAGACAATCAAATGTATTATCAGGTATGTAATTATATATAAACCACAGACAATCAAAGGTATTATCAGGTTTGTAATTCTCTACCAATATATTAATCACAGACAATCAAAGGTATTATCAGGCATGTAATTCTCTACCAAAACATAAACCATAAATAATCAAATGTATTATTAGGTATATAACTATTGTCCTATATATAAACCACAGACAAGCAAAGGTATTATCAGGTAATTAATTATGTTCCTATATATCAACCACAGACAGTCAAAGGTGTTATCAGGTAAGCAATTATGTTCCTATATATCAACAATAGATAATCAAAGGTATTATCAGGTATGTAAATATGTTTCTATATGTAAACAACAGACAGTTAAATGTATTATCAGGTATGTAATTCTCTATCAATATATCAATCATATATAATCAAAAGTATTATCAGGTTTTTAATTCTCTACCAATATATAAAAACAGACAATCAAATGTATTATCAGGTATGTAATTATATATAAACCACAGACAATCAAAGGTATTATCAGGTTTGTAATTCTCTACCAATATATTAATCACAGACAATCAAAGGTATTATCAGGCATGTAATTATCTACCAAAACATAAACCATAAATAATCAAATGTATTATTAGGTATATAATTATTGTCCTATATATAAACCACAGACAAAGCAAAGGTATTATCAGATCTGTAATTATCTACCAAAATATCAACCAAAGACAATTTAAGGTAGCATCAGGTATGCAATTATTTATCTATATATAAAAACAGACAATCAAATGTATTATCAGGTATATAATTATTGTCCTATATATAAACCACAGACAAGCAAAGGTATTATCAGGTTTGTAATTCTCTACCAATATATTAATCACAGACAATCAAAGGTATTATCAGGCATGTAATTCTCTACCAAAACATAAACCATATATAATCAAATGTATTATCAGGTTTGTAATTCTCTACCAATATATTAATCACAGGCAATCAAAGATATTATCAGGCATGTAATTATCTACCAAAACATAAACCATAGATAATCAAATGTATTATCAGGTATATAATTATTGTCCTATATATAAACTACAGACAAGCAAAGGTATTATCAGGTTTGTAATTCTCTACCAAAATATCAAACACAGACAATCAAAGGCAATATCAGTTATGTAATTTTTTCCTATATATCAACCAATGATAATCAAAGGTATTATCAAGTATGTAATTATGTACATATATATAAACCAAAGACTATCAAAGGTAGTATCAGGTATGTAAATATGTTTCTATATATAAACAACAGACAGTCAAATGTATTATCAGGTATGTCATTCTCTACAAATATATCAACACTATATAATCAAATGTATTATCAGGTTTGTAATTCCCTATCAATATATAAACAAAAGACAATCAAAGGTATTATCAGGTATGTAATTCTATACCAATATGTAAACCATATATAATCAAAGGTATTATCAGGTATTTAATTATGTTCCAATATATCAACCACAAACAGTCAAACGTGTTATCAGGTATGTAAATATGTTTCTATATATAAACAACAGACAGTCAAAAGTATTACCAGGTATGTAATTATGTAATTATATATAAACCAGATAAAATCAAAGGTATTATCAGGTAATTAATTATGTTCCTATATATTAACCACAGACAGTCAAAGGTGTTATCAGGTAAGCAATTATGTTCCTATATATCAACAATAGATAATCAAAGGTATTATCAGGTATGTAAATATGTTTCTATATATAAACAACAGACAGTCAAATGTATTATCAGGTATGTAATTCTCTATCAATATATAAATCATATATAATCAAAAGTATTATCAGGTTTTTAATTCTCTACCAATATATAAAAAAGACAATCAAATGTATTATCAGGTATGTAATTATGTATAAACCACAGACAATCAAAGGTATTATCAGGTATATAATTATGTCCCTATATATAAACAACAGACAGTCAAATGTATTATCAGGTATGTAATTTTACACCAATATGTAAATCATGTATAATCAAAGGTATTATAAGGTATTTAATTATGTTCCTATATATCAACCACCGACAGTGAAAGGTGTCATCAGGTAAGTAATTATGTTCCTATATATAAACAACAGATAATCAAAGGTATTATCAGGTATAGAATTTTCTACCAATATATAAATAAAAGACAACCAAAGGTATAATTGGGTATGTAATTATATATAAACTACAGACAATCAAATATATTAACAGGTATGTAATTATATATACACCACAGACAATCAAAGGTAATATCTGGTATGTAATTATGTAATTGTATATAAACCACAAACAATCAAAGGTATTATCAGGTATGTAATTATGTAATTATATATAAACCACAGACAGTCAAATGTATTATCAGATATGTAATTCTATACCAATATGTAAACCATATATCAACCACAGACAGTCAAAGGCGTTATCAGGTAAGCAATTATGTTTCTATATATAAACAACAGACAATCAAAGGTATTATCAGGTATGTAAATGTTTCTATATATAAACAACAGACAGTCAAATGTATTATCAGGTATGTAATTCTACACCAATATGTAAACCATATATAATCAAAGGTATTATAAGGTATTTAATTATGTTCCTATATATCAACCACCGACAGTAAAAGGTGTTATCAGGTATGCAATTATTTATCTATATATAAAAACAGACAATCAAATGTATTATCAGGTATATAATTATTGTCCTATATATAAACCACAGACAAGCAAAGGTATTATCAGGTCTGTAATTATCTACCAAATTTTCAACCAAAGACAATTTAAGGTAGCATCAGGTATGCAATTATTTATCTATATATAAAAACAGACAATCAAATGTATTATCAGGTATATAATTATTGTCCTATATATAAACCACAGACAAGCAAAGGTATTATCAGGTTTGTAATTCTCTACCAATATATTAATCACAGACAATCAAAGATATTATCAGGCATGTAATTATCTACCAAAACATAAACCATAGATAATCAAATGTATTATCAGGTATATAATTATTGTCCTATATATAAACCACAGACAAGCAAAGGTATTATCAGGTTTGTAATTCTCTACCAAAATATCAAACACAGACAATCAAAGGCAATATCAGTTATGTAATTTTTTCCTATATATCAACCAATGATAATCAAAGGTATTATCAAGTATGTAATTATGTACATATATATAAACCAAAGACTATCAAAGGTAGTATCAGGTATGTAAATATGTTTCTATATATAATCAACAGACAGTCAAATGTATTATCAGGTATGTCATTCTCTACCAATATATCAACACTATATAATCAAATGTATTATCAGGTTTGTAATTCCCTGTCAATATATAAACAAAAGACAGTCAAAGGTGTTATCAGGTATGTAAATATGTTTCTATATATAAACAACAGACAGTCAAAAGTATTATCAGGTATGTAATTATGTAATTATATATAAACCAGATAAAATCAAAGGTATTATCAGGAAATCAATTATGTTCCTATATATCAACCACAGACAGTCAAAGGTGTTATCAGGTAAGCAATTATGTTCCTATATATCAACAATTGATAATCAAAGGTATTATCAGGTATGTAAATATGTTTCTTTATATAAACAACAGACAGTCAAATGTATTATCAGGTATGTAATTCTCTATCAATATATAAATCATATATAATCAAAAGTATTATCAAGTTTTTAATTCTCTACCAATATATGAAAACAGACAATCAAATGTATTATCAGGTATGTAATTATGTATAAACCACAGACAATCAAAGGTATTATCAGGTATATAATTATGTCCCTATATATAAACAACAGACAGTCAAATGTATTATCAGGTATGTAATTTTACACCAATATGTAAATCATGTATAATCAAAGGTATTATAGGGTATTTAATTATGTTCCTATATATCAACCACCGACAGTGAAAGGTGTCATCAGGTAAGTAATTATGTTCCTATATATAAACAACAGATAATCAAAGGTATTATCAGGTATAGAATTTTCTACCAATATATAAATAAAAGACAACCAAAGGTATAATCGGGTATGTAATTATGTAATTATATATAAACTACAGACAATGAAAGGTATTATCATGTATGTAAATATGTTTTTATATATAAACCACAGAAAATCAAAAGTAGTATCAGGTATGCAATTATTTATCTATATATAAAAAAACAGACAATCAAATATATTAACAGATATGTAATTATGTAATTATATATAAACCACAGACAATCAAAGGTAATATCAGGTATGTAATTATGTAATTGTATATAAACCACAGACAGTCAAATGTATTATCAGATATGTAATTCTATACCAATATGTAAACCATATATCAACCACAGACAGTCAAAGGCGTTATCAGGTAAGCAATTATGTTTCTATATATAAACAACAGACAATCAAAGGTATTATCAGGTATGTAAATGTTTCTATATATAAACAACAGACAGTCAAATGTATTATCAGGTATGTAATTCTACACCAATATGTAAACTATATATAATCAAAGGTATTATAAGGTATTTAATTATGTTCCTATATATCAACCACAGACAATCAAAGGTATTATCAGGTATGTAATTATGTTCCTATATATCAACCACAGATAATCAAAGGTGTTATCATGTATGTAAATGTGTTTCTATATATAAACAACAGACAGCCAAATGTATTATCAGGTTTTTAATTTTCTACCAATATATAAATCATATATAATCAAATTTATTATCAGGTATGTAATTATATATAAACCACAGACAATCAAAGGTATTATCAGGTATGTAATTCTATACCAATATTTAAACTATATATAATCAAAGGTATTATAAGGTATTTAATTATGTTCCTATATATCAACCACCGACAGTCAAAGGTGTTATCAGGTAAGTAATTATGTTCCTATATATAAACAACAGATAATCAAAGGTATTATCAGGTATTAAATTATCTACCAATATATAAATAAAAGATAACCAAAGGTATAATCGGTTATGTAATTATATATAAACCACAGACAATGAAAGGTATTATCAGGTATGTAAATATGTTTCTATATATAAACCACAGAAAATCAAAGGTAGTATCAGGTATGCAATTATTTATCTATATATAAAAAAAACAGACAATCAAATATATTAACAGGTATGTAATTATGTAATTATATATAACCACAGATAATCAAAGGTATTATCAGGTATATAATAACTACCAATATAGAGACAAAAAACAATCAAAGGTATTATCATGTATGTAATTATGTTCTTAAATTTAATTTTTTTTAATAATTTTTTTGAAGATTTTCAACAATACATGAAACATAACACATCAAACATTCCACTCACACATGGCCATTTTCACTTAGGTACAAAGGAATGTAAAAAGAGTAAAAAATGAAAGCCTGACATTAAGATTGATACTAAAGTAAGTGCTATGTTATTGTGTACCGTTTTTAGAGAAAAGGGGAAAATGAGCATAGTAGCAGTAAGAGAGATGAAGGAGAGGGAGGGAGGGGATGAGTATGGTGCAGGTAGGATCTGACAGGGGCTTTATTATTTTATTTCATTTTTGATACATTCAGCTAACAAAGTTAAAAAAGAAAATAATCCAAAAATGATTTAAAATTTCACTACAGAGTCTGAAGTAGTCTTTCCCATTTTCTCCATTCCTGTTTAAAATTGGTGTGATAATTTTCCCCATATCCTGTAGCTATGTATTTTTGAGTGTTATATGTATCTTTAATCAAATTCTTCAAAGCTGAAAGTGACAGACCAGTTTGCAGACATCTTGCCTGATAGATGTAAAGCTTTATGATAAGTAGGAATAAATTGTCAACATTAGTTTTCCTATCAAAGAAACCAAATATGAAGGATTCTTTATTAAAAGCAAATGGAATCAATAATAGATCTAACACTGCTTCAAAGTCAGTTAAAAATGCTTGTACCTCTTGACATTCCCATATCGCATGAATTATAGTCTCAATATCAGTTTTACAGTGATAACAATAAGGGCTGTCAACAAGACCAATTTTATAAAGATAAGAGTTTGTGGTTAAAATATGCTGATTGATTCTAAATTGGAGCCATTGTAGTTTGGTATTTTTACTAATTTTAAAGGGAATGGTATAGATTTTTTTCCATATATCATTATTAAAGTCAAACATTTGCTCCCACTTCTTTCTACCCGTAGATACTGTATTATTCTGACATAGAACATGGTAGAAATCCTTAGTTCCTTTTTCATGTCTAAGAAAAATTTCCAAATTCATCGGGATGTATGGATAGTCAACATTTAAATTAGTAATATCTTCAGGTAAAATGAGTTTTTTTTACAGAATTAATGATACCTTGATATGTAAGAAAATTTGTTTGGATGCCAAATTTTTGTATGAACTCTTGATGATTGTAGAAAGATTTATTTCTTTTTTCTTTTATTATATCATTGACTATTATTACCCCTTTTCTATACCATTCCCTGAAAAAAAACACTCTTGTTTTGTATTTTTATTGATTTGTTATACCAAATTGGGGATTTAAGAATATTTGTTCCACTTTGGCTTCCATAGTTTACACCCTTTTCAATTAGCTTGCCCCAACTTAGTAGCACATCTTTCCAGAATAAGTTTTTACAGTTTCTCTGACATTTTGATAAATAGTCAGTACCACAGTTAGCCATAGTGTAGCTATTTCCGTATGTTTTTACAAAAATCTGCCATTTTCCTTCTGTTGTATATAACCTTCGAATTCAAGTTAGTTTTAAGGATTCTATGAAAGATTGTAAATGTAACATTTTGAGCCCCCCTTCAAAATAGTTTTTGATAATAATGTCTCTTTTTATTTTATCTGTTTTACCATTCCATAAAAAAATTATAAAGTTCAGTATTAAGTTTTCTGATAAAACACTCCTCGGGGTTTGGTAAAAAGATAAAAAGATGATTAAGCTGTGATATCAAAAGAGACTTAATTATATGTATTTTTCCTATTGGTGTTAAAATCCTTCTATTCCATATTCTAATTAATGCCTTAAGCTTTACTAGTTTTTGTCATAGTTTAATTTTGGAATTTGGTGCAGGTCCACGTTAAAATCAATGCCCAAGACTGTAAACTTTGTAATTCCCCATTGCAAGTTCCACTCTGGAAAGTAAGTGTCATTACTGTACTTTTTACTGCCAATCCAAATAACTTGTGTTTTAGTTTTATTTACTTTTAATCCAGAATTTTTTTGCAAAACTATGTAGTTCCGAAAAAGACTCTTTCATTGATCTTTTTGTACCATCTAAGATAATAGAAGTATCGTCTGCATACTGAGATAGTAAAAAAGGAACATTGTCTACACTCATGCCTTTTATATTGTTATTAATCCTAAATCTTATAGCAAGTATCTCTACACATAAAATAAATATATAAGGTGCGATTGGGTTACCCTGACGGCAACCCCGCTTTATTTCGAAAAACTTTGAGAGATTTCCTCCCTGATTAATAGAAGATATAGCATCAGTATGTAAAGTCTTTATCTACCTTCGTAAATCATTTCCAAAATTTAAAAAAAAGCAACACTGTGTTTATAAAGTCCCAACTAACAGAATCAAAAGCCTTTTCAAAATCAATAATTAAAAGCATACCAGGAATTTCATTTTCATCTGCATACTGCATGATATCATAAATTATCCTTGTATTTTCCCCTATATACCTCCCAGCAATAAAACCAGTCTGGTCCATATTGATTAATTTGTCTAAAACCCCTTTTACTCTACCTGCTATTGAACCTGATGCTATTTTGTATATTATATTGAGTAAAGAGATTGGCCTCCAATTCTTTAAAAACTGCCTGGGTTTCTCTCCCTTTGGTAGACATGTAATTATACCCTGTCTTTGATTTATAGAAAATTTACCAGTCAAATAGCCATGATTAATAGATCTAATTACAAAATTACTTACTTTCCCCCAAAAACATTTAAAAATTTGTGCTGTAAATCCATCTGACCCAGGACTTTTATTATTTTTCATATTTCTTAAAGTACTTGAGGCTTCTTCTAAAGTAATTTTACCCTCCAGTGATAATGATTCTGCCCTATCTAGTTCAGGAATATTATTGTTATATATATCTACATATGCATCTAAATCAACATCTTCAATATTACTATTACTGGAATACAAATTTTCATAAATTTTTTTTATTTCATTTAAGATATCTTCCTGTTTTCTAATAATTTCCCCATTTTCTTTTTCTATCATTGGAATAATTTTTGATGTAAAATTTCTGTTTTCTAAATAAAAAAAAATATTTTGGAGGTTTTTCCCTCTCTTCAACCCATCTAGCTTTTGAACGAATAATATTTCCCTTCATTTTATGTTGCCTAATTTTTTTTAATGTTTTCTTTTTTTCTCCAACTAGATTTATATCTACATTGTCACTGGCCTCTAAAGAATTAATTTCTTCAATAAGATTCTTCTCATGTACGTTTTGTTGCTTTTTCTTATAAGATGAATATGAAATTGTTTTCCCCCTAATTTCGAATAATAATGTTTCTAAAAAAAGTTGATCATTAATTTGAAATTGAATTTCATTGTCAGGAATTATAGCAAGGTAATCAGGATTGTAGACAGGAAGAACATACTGTAATTTAACTTTAGAAATAAGTTTATTAATTAAATCTAGATACTCTGAGTCATGCAGTAATGAGTTATTGAATTTCCAAAGACCTTTTCCCTTTTTGAACTCATTAAACTTAAAAGATATTGAAGGTGAGGAGTGATCTGAACGATAGCCAGTTTCTATACTACATTTTTGTATATATCTCACCAAATTATATGATATTAAAATGAAATCAAGACGAGCTTGTTTTGTAGGATTAGTTCTTCTCCATGTGTACCTTCTTTTCTCTGGGTGTTGTTCTCTATAAATGTCTACTAAGTTAAGTTCTTCCATTAATTCAATTATCTTATCCCTAGCCCTTGGATTATTTATCTGTCTATAATTTTGATCATAGTCTAGGTCAGGATTCAACACCAAATTAAAATCACCACATACAATAAAATATTCATTATTAAACTCATTAATAGCATCTACTACATTATCATAAAAATGTGGCCTATCTGTATTAGGACCATATATTGTTACCAAAGTTACCTCTTTTTCGTCTATCAACATGTCTAATGGAAGAAAGTTCCCTTCTGTACCTTTCTTTTCATTCATCACCTTCATTTCAAAGTTATTATTAATTAGAATTGCGACCCCCCTTGAATTTGATCTAAATGGATTAAAATGACAAGAATATCCCCATTCAGCCCGTATAATATTTTGCATTTCCACAGTAAAATGAGTATCCTGTATACAGTATATGTTATATTTCTTATTTCTAAGATATGAAAAAACATCGCTACGTTTACTCTTGTCCCCAAGACCCTGACAGTTAGCTGTTAGTATCTTAATTTCTTCCATGATATTTGTACATAAACAAGAAGTGAAAATAAGGCACCTTGCCAGTCCTGTAACACCTAGAAATACGGGGGTAAAAGTGAAAGGAGAGAAAAGAGTGAGTGTCGACAGACAAATGACTAGCCAATGATGTTAATCTTAATTCAATTAAGTGGAAGTGTTTTCACAAAGCAGGAATAACAAAGAGAGAAAGAGAAAGAAAGAATTAGAGCAAAGGTTGATACGGAAAGGAACATATTAAGATAGTTCGGTAGTCGTGGACTCGCTGACACCTACAGCCCATGTATACGTACCTACCATCTAATGTTGACATGTGGAGCATGTGTACCGGAAGTATATCAGCTCTACTAAATATAGAGATGTATCGGACTGGAATTCCGGAATTAGAATTTGTAAATTTCAAAAACTTTGATATGCAAGAGTATGTTTCTCCTGTTCGATTTTTGAAACCCTTGTCAACAGTAGATGTAATGTAGTATTACATGAATATTAGCATGGGTTTGTTTAATATTTACAAATATGTACATAAGTATACTATCAAAGTACATGGTTGTCACTAATATTGTCAATTTGAGATCTAAAATAAGAAAGAGTAAAAAAAATTTTGTAAAGTACCATATTATAAACCAGTATACCGTTACATATTGGTTTAAACAACGCTATAACCATATCTGTTAAGCTATATATTGACACGGTTTACCAGGCTCCATAGACAGTTTTTTACGTATGTATACTATGTACTGCACCACTCAAATACCGGAAGTAGAAAGTACAACCGGAAATAGTAGACAAAACGATTTTGACAAAGTAAATGGTTGTCACTGATTGTCATAATCTTAAAATAAAAAAATAAAAAAACACATCAAAGTATAGTACCATATCATATACCAATATACTGTCTCGTGTTCTGAGAGGATATTCATATTCAATAATCCTCAGACATACCTACACATTTATAATATAGTACCGGCTATCGATTTCATTAGGCCTTTATGGCATATCAAAATTTTATAAGGGAGCATATCAAAACTGGAGGCTAATAATATTCACGGTCACCAACAAAAAACGTCCAGCCTGATCAACCGTACCGAGGGCCTAGACTGCATGTTGGTCAAAACAATGTCTGCTAAGCTCTCGGTACGGTTAACCAGGCTCCAGAAAAATATAAATATATATATATTTTTGAAACGTTTTCATTTACCATATTTAATCACATAGATAATTATATATATAATGGAAACTGAAGGTACTCATAATCATCCTTACACTCATATATTTATCTACTGCATGTACACACAGATAATATATGCCTGTGTAGCACCTTTTATCATATTATTACGACAGAATTTTGAAACCGACAGCGTATAATTGTAGACATACATATGTACATGATTATGTGCCCAGTCTGATCACTGTACCGAGAGCTTAGACTACATGTTGGTCAGAACAACATGATCCATATCCGCCAAGCTATCGACACAGTTGACCAGGCTCTAGAGACAAAGATTTTTGTGTTTTTCTCCCCACATGTACCATTTATATACTGCACTACTCAAATACCGGAAGTAAAACATGCAACCGGAAGTAGTATAAAAATAATGTTAACGTTCTGCAGTTGACAGTTTCTGGGAATATTGATCAAATTATACAGTTACTGAAAATGTCAATATCATAAGTTAAAATATATGGTACATTCCTGATATCCGTATACTGCAAAGACAGAAAATATGTAAATTATTATGGAATTCTGTATATCTAATAGAAATAGATTATATTTGTACAGAGACATCGGAGACAACACATATAGAAGGATAGTCAATATCATACATGATCACTCGTCAAGTTTTTTTTTTTTTTAGTTTTTGTCGTCCAGGAGGCATTCATCTGACAGAACCGTGTCACTAAAAAGTCTCCTTATTTTTCCGATTTTAAGCCGAGCAAACAACTTGCCATCCACACTCCATGTACGCTCAACACAGCCAAGTTCATATGCTTCTTTCAGACGCTGTTGGTTTGTTTTAGTGAGATCTTCCATAATGGCTGTACCTGTACACTTAAGTTTTTTTCTCCATTTGATAATGTCAGCTTTTTTTCTGCGTTGCACAAATTTACAAATAATTGGCCTTGACTTTCCTTCCCTGTAGATACCCAGTCTATGAGCAGTGTCTATATCTGCTTCACAGATGTTAACGTGCTCTAAAGTTCTGACTAGGTCCACAACTTTCCCTACTGTCTCTTCTACTGTTTCTTTCTTGTTATTGTCCGGAAGACCTGGGATTCTTATTGAGTTTTTTCTGCCGTGCTGCTCTAAGTCATGGCATTTAAGTTCCATTTCCTTGATTTTGACACTTGCTTTCACAACTTCTCTTTCCAGTAGAACAATTTTATGTTTAAGGAAATCATTGGTTTTTTCTAGGTCGAATACCCGGCTTTCCAAATGCTCTACTAACTCTTTGTTTTCCTGTGTGATGTCATCCCTCAGCTTCCTCATCTCAGATGCCATATCATCCTTGAGGCTTGAGACCATGTTCAAAATACTGTCCAACTTTTCCTCTGTTGACATATTTGGATTTCCTCTGAACACCTCACTGAGTCTATTTCCAGTTTTGGAGGTTCCCTTTGTGTTACTACTACTGTAACTTCTGGTTGAAGTGGCCATGATTATACAACACAGTACAATTGTGATAATAGTTTAGGCACAACACAAAATACTAGCTGAAGTCTATATATAAGCTACCTGTACATACACTGTAGTTGCCAGTGGTCCTGTACTGTGGTCAGTCAGCCATGACTATGGGTCACAGTGTAGAAGTTTTAAATGCAGTTTTTTTTTTTTTTTTTTTGCCAATTTTAAAGACAGTTTTCCAGAATTAACTCCACCAAAGGTTGAACAGTAGTTCCATATTCACCTCTGCCAAAAGTTGTACCCAAAAATTGTCTAAAACTATGAAAATCCAGAAAAAATTATCAGAGCTGGTTTTTGTGGTCCTCTGTACACTGTGACCAGTACTCACCCAATTTAAACAAGAAAAATTCAAAGGTTTTGATCAGTTATGTAAGTATCTTCCTATATGTAAATGAAGACAATCAAAGGTATTATCAACTATGTAATTATGTTTCTTTATATTAACCACAGACAATCAAAGGTATTATAAGTTAAGTAATTATGTACCTATATATAAAGAACAGACAGTCAAAGGTATTATCAGGTATCTAATTATTTTTCTATATATAAACTACAGACAATCAATGGTATCATCAGGTATGTAGTTATGTTCTTTATATCAACCAGAAACATTCAAAGGTATTAACAGCTATGTAATCATGTTCCTATATATAAACCACGGAAAATAAACGGTATTATATTGTTTGTAATTATGATCATATGTATAAACCGAAGACAATTAAAGATGTTATCCGGTATGTAATTATCTACCAAATATATAAACCAACGACAATTTAAGGCATGGAATCATGTACATATTTATCAACAACAGAAAATCAAAGGTATTATCAGGTTTTTAATTCTCTACCAATATATAAAAAAAGACAGTCAAAGGTATTATCAGGTAAGTAATTATGTACCTATATATAAAGAACAGACAGTCAAAGGTATTATCAGGTATCTAATTATTTTTTTATATATAAACTACAGACAATCAATGGTATCATCAGGTATGTAGTTATGTTCCTTTATATCAACCAGAAACATTCAAAGGTATTAACAGCTATGTAATCATGTTCCTATATATAAACCACGGAAAATAAACGGTATTATATTGTATGTAATTATGATCATATGTATAAACCACAGACAATTAAAGATGTTATCCGGTATGTAATTATCTACCAAATATATAAACCAACGCCAATTTAAGGCATGGAATCATGTACATATTTATCAACAACAAAAAAATCAAAGGTATTATCAGGTATGTAATTATTTTCCTATATATAAACTAAAGACAATCAAAGGTATTATCAGGTAAGTAATTATGCTCCTATATATAAACAACAGATAGTCAAAGGTATTATCAGGTAAGTAACTATGTTCCTATATATAAACAGCAGATAATCAGAGGTATTATCAGGTATAAAATTATCTATCAATATATAAACAAACGAGAACCAAAGGTATAATCAGGTATGTAATTATATATAAACCAAAGACAATCAAAGGTATTATCAGGTATGTAATCATGTAATTATATATAAACAAAAGACAACCAAAGGTATTATCAGGTATGTAATTATGTAATTATATATAAACCACAGACAGTCAAATGTATTATCAGGTATGTAATTCTCTACCAATATGTAAACCGTATATAATCAAAGGTATAATATTATCAGGTATTCAATTATATTCCTATATATAAACAACAGATAATCAAAGGTAGTATCAGGTATGTAAATATGTTTCTATATATAAACAACAGACAGTGAAATGTATCATCAGGTATGTCATTCTCTACCAATATATCAACCCTATATAATCAAATGTATTATCAGGTTTGTAATTCCCTACCAATATATAAACAAAAGACAATCAGAGGTATTGTCAAGTATGTAACTATGTTCCTATATATAAACAACAGACAGTCAAATGTATTATCAGGTATGTAATTCTATACCAATATGTAAACCATATATAATCAAAGGTATTATCAGGTATTTAATTATGTTCCTATATATAAACCACAGACAATCAAAGGTGTTATCATGTATTTAATTATGTTCCTATATATAAACAACAGACAGTCAAATGTATTATCAGGTATGTCATTCTCTACCAATATATAAACCACAGACAATCAAAGGTATTATCAGGTATGTAAATATGTTTCTATATATAAACAACAGACAGTCAAATGTATTATCAGGTATGTCATTCTCTACCAATATATAAACACTATATAATCAAATGTATTATCAGGTGTGTTATTCCCTACCAATATATAAACAAAAGACAATCAGAGGTATTGTCAGGTATGTAACTATGTTCCTATATATAAACCACAGAAAATCAAAGGTAGTATCAGGTATGGAATTATTTATCTATATATATAAAAAAACAGACAATCAAATATATTAACAGGTATGTAATTATGTTCCTATATATAAACCACAGATAATCAAAGGTATTATCAGGTATATGATAACTACCAATATAGAGACAAAAAGCAATCAAAGGTATTATCACGTATGCAATTATGTTCCTTTATACAAACCACAGACTATCAAAGGTATTGATCAGGTATGTAATTATGTTCCTATATAGAAAACAGACACATTCAAAGGTTTGATCAGGTATGTAATTATGTTCCTATATGCAAACCAAGACAATCAAAGGTATTATAAGGTTTGCAATTCACTACAAAAGTATAAAACAAAGACAATATAAGGTATGATTAGGTATGTAATTATGTTCCTATATATAAACCACAGAAAATCAAAGGTATTATCAGGTATGTAATTTTCTACCAATATATGAACGTATACTTTCAAACGTTTAAAGTAGTTTAAGTTATCTTATATCTTAGTTAATTTCAGCATAATGAGAACATTTTCAAAATGTCAACTTTCCCGTGTACAATCCATACCACAATAACACTATCTGTAAATTCCCTTCGCGCTACTCACACATGTGATACCACGGATCAAATATTACTATTTTTTGATAACAATGCATCAATTAGTGCATGTGCACCCCGTTCCATAAAAAACATCCACACAACAACTTATGTCAAGTTAATGCCTGAAATTCAAGTGAAAACTAGTGTAGAATCACAATAACTACATGATAAACATTTTACTCTGTCGAACATAATAATTCAGTATTGAGGATGTATATCATTAATATATGGAAACCAAAATCAATTCTACTTAACTCGAACATGTACAATCACACACTGTGACCTATGTATCTAAATCATGTCAAATTGATCGTATAAATTTCTATCAACATTTGCGTATAGCCCAAATCTCACACATATGCTACCATGGTTACAAACATATATATATAATTGACTCTGTATAATTCACCGTTTGTATATCACCATGTTGATACTAAAGTGTTTGTTTAGAACCTTGTAATACTAAGTCTGATTCAGTAGGACAAAGCAATGGTCCCAACTATTCCGCCACTCGTCAGTAAATATTTAAAGTGATCGACGAAACGTCAAACTTTAGAAGGGGTTGGGTGCTAGTGCGATAACTCAATAGATGTCGTTTTGTTCATAATTGTAATTGTATACCTGATGATTCTAGAAGAACGTCAAACTCGTGAATATTCTGAACCCGCCATTATTCGAATGAATTAAAACATGGCATGGAGGTTAATTGCAAATTTGGGGACTAAACGTCCACCAGAAAGCAGTATAGTAGCATTCTTATTGATATGTATGGTACCTTGATTTAACAGAAAGCAGTATAGTAGCATTCTTATTGATATGTATGGTACCTTGATTTAACAGAAAGCAGTATAGTAGCATTCTTATTGATATGTATGGTACCTTGATTTAACAGAAAGCAGTATAGTGGCATTCTTATTGATATGTATGGTACCTTGATTTAACAGAAAGCAGTATAGTGGCATTCCTATTGATATGTATGGTACCTTGATTTAACAGAAAGCAGTATAGTGGCATTCTTATTGATATGTATGGTACCTTGATTTAACAGAAAGCAGTATAGTGGCATTCTTATTGATATGTATGGTACCTTGATTTAACAGAAAGCAGTATAGTGGCATTCCTATTGATATGTATGGTACCTTGATTTAACAGAAAGCAGTATAGTAGCATTCCTATTGATATGTATGGTACCTTGATTTAACAGAAAGCAGTATAGTGGCATTGTTATTGATATGTATGGTACCTTGATTTAACAGAAAGCAGTATAGTGGCATTCCTATTGATATGTATGGTACCTTGATTTAACAGAAAGCAGTATAGTAGCATTCCTATTGATATGTATGGTACCTTGATTTAACAGAAAGCAGTATAGTAGCATTCCTATTGATATGTATGGTACCTTGATTTAACAGAAAACAGTATAGTGGCATTCCTATTGATATGTATGGTACCTTGATTTAACAGAAAGCAGTATAGTAGCATTCCTATTGATATGTATGGTACCTTGATTTAACAGAAAACAGTATAGCAGCATTCCTATTGATATGTATGGTACCTTGATTTAACAGATAGCAGTATAGCAGCATTCCTATTGATATGTATGGTACCTTGATTTAACAGAAAGCAGTATAGTAGCATTCCTATTGATATGTATGGTACCTTTATTTAACAGAAAACATATAGTAGCATTCCTATTGATATGTATGGTACCTTGATTTAACAGAAAGCAGTATAGTAGCATTCCTATTGATATGTATGGTACCTTGATTTAACAGAAAGCAGTATAGTATCATTCCTATTGATATGTATGGTACCTTGATTTAACAGACATTGTACTGTTATGGACTCATACCTTTTTCTTATTTCAGTCATTTTGATATTTCGCGAATAGACAAGGTACCCAAGGAACTATTTGACCCAGAGATCCAGAAAGAGTTGCTGGTACTGGAGGAACAAGAGGTTTGTATGTTACTGTGTATTCTTGATGCATTTCGCTTATTCCAAAACCAAAAATAAATTGAAACGTCCGACAGTTGTGACTTTATCATGACCACAATCATGCGATAGGTCGCACAATTTTTTCGGGTTTGGAAAAAAATGTTGGCTTATATTACGGATTGAAAATCAAACGGATAATTCGTTATTACTGAATAGTGATCACATGAACATTACAATAAATCGGTAATTACAAGTCATTTTCAATTCAACAATTTTCGAAATAATACTGGACCTGCATTAATAAGTCATATCGTATATAGTTTCACACCTGAGAGAGTGGTCAGTAGTGATGCTTCGGGAAACAAAAGTTAACCTGTATACAGGTATATACATGACAGGTTCGGATCTATACCGGCTGGGTTTACCTGCATACGGGTGTATACATGGCAGGTCCGGATCTATACCGACTTGGTTTACCTGTATACGGGTATATACATGACAGGTCCGGATCTGTACCGGCTGGGTATACCTGTATACCGGTATATACATGACAGGTCCGGATCTATACCGGCTGGGTTTACCTGTATACGGGCATATACATGACAGGTCCGGATCTGTACCGGCTGGGTCGCCCGTGTAACAAACACAACACTTAGATTTACCCGAGCATATATTCTTTGTTTAAAAGATGAATGAAAAATGAAAGTAATACAAAAATTATGAAAACAAAATTTTGGGATTTGCTGTAATTGCTGTAATATAAAGAGGCGTTCATTTAATGTTTACATACATAATGTATATATAATGTGTGATGTCCGTACACTAAGGTTGGTAACGTACATTTCTTTGTAAACAAAATACATTAAACTACGAGTACATGTACCTTTTCAGTGTGTATCTGATATATTTACAAGTGTCCAACCTATGTATCAATGGCTTAATTAGAAAAATACTTGTATTCTTATATATTTAGAAAATAAATAAACCCTATCCCACACATATTTTTTTAACAACCACTATGGAATCGCACATTTGTGCGATGGAACCGCACAACATGTGCACAAATGTGAGATAGCCTATTTCGTCAGATTTTCCTATCGTGCAGACATTTAGTGTACATTGTGCAGACATCGTGTAAACATCGTGCAGACACCGTTCAGACATCGTGTAACCCTGTATGATCCCACAACTGTACCTGCTGCACTCCCAACAACCCGGTAATTTATGAAAGTATAAGTTACAAACAAAGGATCACATGAAATTAAAATTAGTAATACATCTGAACATTTCATACTTTTGCTCGAAACCTAATAGCTCTTTAATTTTAAGTCAACGCTTCAAAGCATGACATAGAAACTACTTCCCTTCTCCTATCCTACCTGCTTCTTCAACTGTTGCCCAACTTGATGAATATTGAACTATCGTCGATCTACCAGTTACCAAAAAAATTCAAAAATAATTGGAATTGACTGTGGATTTGGTGGAAAACTACATCAGGGAGTTGGTTAACTCAGATCATTATTCGTCGTATTCACATTCTGATTTTATTAAGTCTATCATTATTTTTTCTAAAAACAACACCGTTTAAACCAAACTGATGATTTGGTATTCCTTAACACAGAGTCAACAGACACACTAGTAAGTAACACCTTTCTATATTAATTCAGAGTTAGAATAAGATACAGCCGAGCCAAACAATTGATAAAACTGCATCATACAGCTGTTTCGTCCTTTTAGGACTCATAAGCGATGCTAAGAATCTCAAGTTTGAAGCACAGGAGGCGACTGAGACAAATACCACGTTGATCGGAAGAAAAATCAAAAGCTAGACTGGGAGGTACAGCATCCCCATAGTTCAATATTGTTGTATATACTTTATACTTTTGAACAACGTCAAGCACATGTGTCTGTTCCAAACATTGGCACTATTCGAATGGATTTAAACATAGCATGGACGTTACGGCAAACCTCTTGGACTAAATGTCCACAAGTAGTGTCTACCACATGCAATCTCGAAGATTGCACAAAATGAATAGCACCTCGAAATGAAACAAAAGTTAGATACAATAGAGACAAATAATGAATTAAAATGTATCATACAGGTGTTTGTTCTTGAGGAACTAGCCAGTGATGCTTTGGGCCTAAATTTTGAAGTTTAGATGTTGACTAAGGAAAATACAAAGTGTTCGAAAGATGGTCAAAATTGGGATAAGGATGTGCACTAACCTCCACACTTAATTATCAAATTAGAAATGTATGGTTGTATTAGATGACGCGGCATAACTACTTAATCCATGTCTACAAACACCTGAACAATAACAGATGGTCATGCTTTTGAATTACATAATAATAGGATTATCAGTTCCTAAAGTTAACCACAATCGATATAAACCGCGCATCTTTTCCTCCTTCTGCTTCATGGATTATGCCCATCATCCAATCATGATTGCTATCTTGTGACACTTGTGAATCATTATGAAGCTTTTGTTTTGAAAAAATGTATAATGTCAACATAAGTATACCATGTATGGTCAGTCGCAGTATCACTATGACGTCACTTGACCTTGTAACCTCATTTAAATTTTCAATCATTGGTAGTGCTTTTTAGATTGTGGCATAACAAAAACAAAAATAGAAGAAAACGTTTAAAATCTCGCTTTTGTTGAATTTTGATCAGATTCACCATTTGGTTTGATTAACCGGTTGTATGTCCTCCTTGGGACAATGAGGCTTGGCCAGATTCGGGAAATATGCGAAAGTGAAATTCTTTCTTTTCTTGGAGATGAAGGTTTTATGGCAACATTTGGTACTAGTTGGAAGGTTTTGTATAAATGACGTGTCTGCATCAGTTTGGATAATGCAATTTCTGTCACGCCAAACAAGGTGAGCGCTATAGTCCCCTTGAGTTTCTTGTTCAAAACCTGGGCGTTTTGATATGATTGGTGTTGAGCAGATGGCGTCACCCGCCAATGAATAATTGCTGCATTTCCAGCGGAATCGATTTTAACGTACGAAACCATATAAGAAACAAACAAGTATGGTGATTGTCTCCTTCACTCTGCCTACCAATCGGCACAATGCCAGCCAGCATTCTCCGCTGCAATTTTCATGTCACATTGAGCAACAGTCGATGGAGGAGATCAGAACTCATCTATCCACGTTAACCAAGTAGATGATTTCTCACTCCAATTTCCTCTATTACATTAAAAATGCAGCAGTGAAGAGGAAAGGCCCAATCTACCCACGGTCAATATATCATTCAAAACATCGTATGGAAGCATAATAATGTGTATGGATATTGCATGGTGGGAGCAGGCGCATTAACTAGATCACTTTTAAAATTTGAAACTTAAATTCAATGAAAATATAACGTGTTATATTAATGCTTGATAAAGAGTATTTACTGCCTGATGGTTATGTCCATGTTACGTATTCCTTACCATTATTGAACATCGGAATCCATCAGGTGGAGGATAAACATCGGAATCCATCAGATGGAGGTAGAACATCGGAATCCATCAGGTGGAGGATAAACATCAGAATCCATCAGGTGGAGGATAAACATCGGAATCCATCAGGTGGAGGATAAAAATCGGAATCCATCATGTGGAGGAAAAACATCGGAATCCATCAGGTGGAGGAAGAACATCGGAATCCATCAGGTGAAGGATAAACATCGGAATCCATCAGGTGAAGGATTAACATCGGAATCCATCAGGTGGAGAATAAACATCGGAATCCATCGGGTGGAGGATAAACATCGGAATCCATCAGGTGGAGGATGAACATCGGAATCCTTTAGATTGAAGATCAACATCGAAATCCATCTCTCTGAGGATGAACATCGGAATCCATCAGATGGAGGATAAACATCGGAATTCATCCATCTGATGATGAACATCAAAATCGTTTAGGTTAAAGATTAACATCGGAATCCATCAGATGGAGGATAAACATTGGAATACATCAGGTGGAGGATGAACATCGGAATCCATCAAGTGGAGGACGAACATGGTAATCAATCATGCTGAGGATGAACATCTGAATTTATCAGGTGGGGGAGGAACATTGGAATACATCACTCTGAGGATGGAAATCGGAATACATCAGGTTGAGGTTGGACATCGGAGTACATCAGGTTAAGAATGAACATTGGAATCCATCAGATGGAGGATGAACATTGAAATACATCAGGTTGAAGATGAACATCGAAATCCATGAAGTTAAGGATGAACATCGGAATCCATCACACTGAGGATGTACATCAGAATACATCAGGTGGAGGATGAACATCGGAATACATCAGACTGAAGATGAACATCGGAATTAATCAGGTGGGGGATGAAAATCGGAATACATCAGGTTGATGTTGGACATCGGAGTACATCAGGTAGAGGTTGGACATCGGAATACATCAGGTTGAGGTTGGACATCGGAGTATATCAGGTTGAGGTTGGACATCGGAGTACATCAGCTTGAGGTTGGACATCGGAATCCATCAGGTTGCGGATGGACATATGAATACATAAGGTGGAGGATGAACATATGAATCCGTCAGCCTGAAGATGAACCTCGAAATCCATGAGGTTAAGGATGAATATCGGAATCCATCAGGTGGAGGACAAAAATCGTAATACATCAGTTGGAGGATGAACATCGGAATCTATCAAACTGAGGGTGTACATCAGAATACATCAGGTGGAGGATAAACATCGGAATACATCAGACTGACGATGAACATCGGAACCCATCAGGTTGAGGATGGACATATGAATACCTAAGATGGATGATGAACATATGAATCCGTCAGGCTGAGGATGAACCTCGAAATCCATGAGGTTAAAGATGAATATCGGAATCCATCAGGTGGAGGACTAGCATCCTAATCCTTTAGGTGGAGGATGAACACCTGAATACAACAGGTGGAGGATAAAAATCGTAATACCTGAGGTAGAGGATGAACATCGGAATCCATCAGTCTGACGATGAAGATCCGAATCCGTCAGGCTGAGGATGAACATCGAAATCAATTAGGTTAATGATTAATATCGGAATCCATCACTTTGAGGATGAACACCGAAATACATCACGTGGAGGATGAACATCGGAATCCATCAGGTGGAGGATGAACATCGGCATCCCTCAGACTGATGATGTACAGCGGAATACATCAGGCTGAAGATGAACATCTGAATCCATCACACTTAGAATGAACATCGTAACACATCAAGCTGAGGATGAACAGCAAAATCCATTAGGTTAAGGGTTAACATAGGAATCCATAAGATGGAGGATGAACATCGGATAACATCAGGTGGAAGATGAACATTGGAATACATCAGATTAAGGATTGACATTGGAGTACATCAGACTAAGGATTGACATCGGACTACATCAGTCTGAAAAAGAAAATCGGAATCCATCAGGTTGAGGATGGGCATATGAATACATCAGATAGCGGATGAACATATAAATTCGTCAGGCTGAGGATGAACCTCGAAATCCATGAGGTTAAAGATGAATATCGGAATCCATCAGGTGGAGGACTAACATCGTAATACATCAGGTGGAGGATGAATATCGAAATCCATGAAGTTAAGGATGAACATCGGAATCCATCACACTGAGGATGTACATCAGAATACATCAGGTGGGGAATGAACATCGGAATGCATCAGACTGGAGATGAACATCGGAATTAATCAGGTGGGGGATGAACATCGGAATACATCACTCTGAGGATGAAAATCGGAATACATCAGGTAGAGGTTGGACATCGGAGTACATCAGGTTGAGGTTGGACATCGGAGTACATCAGGTTGAGGTTGGACATCGGACTACATCAGTCTGAAGAAGAAAATCGGAATCCATCAGGTTGAGGATGGGCATATGAATACATCAGATGGCGGATGAACATATGAATCCGTCAGGCTGAGGATGAACCTCGAAATCCATGAGGTTAAAGATGAATATAGGAATCCATCAGGTGGAGGACTTACATCGTAATACATCAGGTGGAGGATGAACATCGGAATACATCACTCTGATGATGAACATTGGAATACATCAGGTGGAGGATGAACATTGGAATCCATCAGATGGAGGATGAACATTGAAATACATCAGGTGGAGGATGGACCTCGGAATACATCAGAATGAAGATGAACATTAGAATACATCAGTTTGGGGATGAACATCGGAATCAATCACACTAAGGATGTACATCAGAATCCATCAGTCTGAGGATGAACATCGGTATCAAGCAGTCTGAGTATGAACATCGGAATCCATCAGGTGAAGGATGGACATATGAATACATAAGGTGGAGGATGAACATATAAATCGTCAGGCTGAGGATGAACCTCAAAATTCATGAGGTTAAGGATGAATATCGGAGTCCATCAGTTGGAGGACTAGCATCGTAATCCTTTAGGTGGAGGATGAACACCTGAATACAACAGGTGGAGGATAAAAATCGTAATACCTGAGGTGGAGGATGAACATCGGAATACATCAGTCTGACGATGAAGATCCGAATCCGTCAGACTGAGGATGAACATCAAAATCGTTTAGGTTAAAGATTAACATCGGAATCCATCAGATGGAGGATAAACATTGGAATACATCAGGTGGAGGATGAACATCGGAATCCATCAAGTGGAGGACGAACATGGTAATCAATCATGCTGAGGATGAACATCTGAATTTATCAGGTGGGGGAGGAACAATGGAATACATCACTCTGAGGATGGAAATCGGAATACATCAGGTTGAGGTTGGACATCGGAGTACATCAGGTTAAGAATGAACATTGGAATCCATCAGATGGAGGATGAACATTGAAATACATCAGGTTGAAGATGAACATCGAAATCCATGAAGTTAAGGATGAACATCGGAATCCATCACACTGAGGATGTACATCAGAATACATCAGGTGGAGGATGAACATCGGAATACATCAGACTGAAGATGAACATCGGAATTAATCAGGTGGGGATGAAAATCGGAATACATCAGGTTGATGTTGGACATCGGAGTACATCAGGTAGAGGTTGGACATCGGAATACATCAGGTTGAGGTTGGACATCGGAGTATATCAGGTTGAGGTTGGACATCGGAGTACATCAGCTTGAGGTTGGACATCGGAATCCATCAGGTTGCGGATGGACATATGAATACATAAGGTGGAGGATGAACATATGAATCCGTCAGCCTGAAGATGAACCTCGAAATCCATGAGGTTAAGGATGAATATCGGAATCCATCAGGTGGAGGACAAAAATCGTAATACATCAGTTGGAGGATGAACATCGGAATCTATCAAACTGAGGGTGTACATCAGAATACATCAGGTGGAGGATGAACATCGGAATACATCAGACTGACGATGAACATCGGAACCCATCAGGTTGAGGATGGACATATGAATACCTAAGATGGAGGATGAACATATGAATCCGTCAGGCTGAGGATGAACCTCGAAATCCATGAGGTTAAAGATGAATATCGGAATCCATCAGGTGGAGGACTAGCATCCTAATCCTTTAGGTGGAGGATGAACACCTGAATACAACAGGTGGAGGATAAAAATCGTAATACCTGAGGTAGAGGATGAACATCGGAATCCATCAGTCTGACGATGAAGATCCGAATCCGTCAGGCTGAGGATGAACATCGAAATCAATTAGGTTAATGATTAATATCGGAATCCATCACTTTGAGGATGAACACCGAAATACATCACGTGGAGGATGAACATCGGAATCCATCAGGTGGAGGATGAACATCGGCATCCCTCAGACTGATGATGTACAGCGGAATACATCAGGCTGAAGATGAACATCTGAATCCATCACACTTAGAATGAACATCGTAACACATCAAGCTGAGGATGAACAGCAAAATCCATTAGGTTAAGGGTTAACATAGGAATCCATAAGATGGAGGATGAACATCGGATAACATCAGGTGGAAGATGAACATTGGAATACATCAGATTAAGGATTGACATTGGAGTACATCAGACTAAGGATTGACATCGGACTACATCAGTCTGAAAAAGAAAATCGGAATCCATCAGGTTGAGGATGGGCATATGAATACATCAGATAGCGGATGAACATATAAATTCGTCAGGCTGAGGATGAACCTCGAAATCCATGAGGTTAAAGATGAATATCGGAATCCATCAGGTGGAGGACTAACATCGTAATACATCAGGTGGAGGATGAATATCGAAATCCATGAAGTTAAGGATGAACATGGGAATCCATCACACTGAGGATGTACATCAGAATACATCAGGTGGGGAATGAACATCGGAATGCATCAGACTGGAGATGAACATCGGAATTAATCAGGTGGGGGATGAACATCGGAATACATCACTCTGAGGATGAAAATCGGAATACATCAGGTAGAGGTTGGACATCGGAGTACATCAGGTTGAGGTTGGACATCGGAGTACATCAGGTTGAGGTTGGACATCGGACTACATCAGTCTGAAGAAGAAAATCGGAATCCATCAGGTTGAGGATGGGCATATGAATACATCAGATGGCGGATGAACATATGAATCCGTCAGGCTGAGGATGAACCTCGAAATCCATGAGGTTAAAGATGAATATAGGAATCCATCAGGTGGAGGACTTACATCGTAATACATCAGGTGGAGGATGAACATCGGAATACATCACTCTGATGATGAACATTGGAATACATCAGGTGGAGGATGAACATTGGAATCCATCAGATGGAGGATGAACATTGAAATACATCAGGTGGAGGATGGACCTCGGAATACATCAGAATGAAGATGAACATTAGAATACATCAGTTTGGGGATGAACATCGGAATCAATCACACTAAGGATGTACATCAGAATCCATCAGTCTGAGGATGAACATCGGTATCAAGCAGTCTGAGTATGAACATCGGAATCCATCAGGTGAAGGATGGACATATGAATACATAAGGTGGAGGATGAACATATAAATCGTCAGGCTGAGGATGAACCTCAAAATTCATGAGGTTAAGGATGAATATCGGAGTCCATCAGTTGGAGGACTAGCATCGTAATCCTTTAGGTGGAGGATGAACACCTGAATACAACAGGTGGAGGATAAAAATCGTAATACCTGAGGTGGAGGATGAACATCGGAATACATCAGTCTGACGATGAAGATCCGAATCCGTCAGACTGAGGATGAACATCGAAATCTATTAGGTTAAAGATTAATATCGGAATCCATCACTCTGAGGATGAACACCGAAATACATCACGTGGAGGATGAACATCGGAATCCATCAGGTGGAGGATGAACATTGAAATTCATCAGATGAAGGATGAACATTGTAATACATCAGGTGGAGGATGAACATCGGAATTGATCATAAGGAGGATGAACCTTAAAATCCATTAGGTTAAGGATTGATATCGGAATGCATCAGGTGGAGGATGAACATCGTAATACATCAGGTGGAGGAGGAACATCTGAATCTGTCAGGCTGAGGATGAACATCGGAATCCATCAGGTGGAGAATGAACATCGGCATCCATCAGACTGATGATGGACAGCGGAATACATCAGGCTAAAAATGAACATCGGAATCCATCAAACTTAGAATGAACATCGGAATACATCAAGCTGATGATGAATAGCAAAATCCATTAGGTTAAAGGGTTAACATAGGAATCCATCAGGTGGAGTATGAACATCGGATAACATCAGGTGAATGAAGAACATTGGAATACATCAGATTAAGGATTGACATCGGAGTTCATCATTCGTAGGAATCTGTCAGTCTGAGTATGAACATCGGAATCCATCAGGTTGAGGATGGACATATGAATACATAAGGTGGAGGATGAACATATGAACCGTCAGGCTGAGGATGTACATCAGAATTCATCAGGTGGAGGACTAACATCGTAATACATCAGGTGGAGGATGAAGATCGAAATACATCAGATGGAGGATGAACATCGGAACACATCAGTGTCAGGATGAACATCGGTATACATCAGGTTGAGGGTGAACATTTAAATCCATCAGACTAAGGATGAACATCAGAAAACATCAGGTTGAGGATGAACATCGGAATCCAACCATCTGAGGATGAACTTCGGAATACATCAGGTGGAAGATGAACATCGGAATACATCAGGTAGAGGATGAACATCGGAATACATCAGGTGGAGGAAGAACTTCGGAATCCATCAGTGCGAGGATGAACATCGGGATACACTAGGTGGAGGATGAATATCGGAATCCATCAGGTGGAGGATGAAGATCGGAATACATCAGATGGAGAATTGACATCGAAATACATCAGGTGGGGGATGGACATCGGAATACATTAGGTGGAGGATGAATATAGGAATCCATCAGGTGGAGGATGAAGATCGGAATACATCAGATGGAGAATTGACATCGAAATACATCAGGTGGAGGATGAACATCGGAATATATCAGTTGGAGGATGAACATCGGATTCCATCAGGTGGAGGATGAACATCGGAGTCCCTCAGGTGGAGGTTGAAGTTCGGAATCCATCAGACTGAGGAAGTACATCGGAATCCATTAGGCTTAAAATGGACATCGGAATACATCACTCTGAGAGTGAACATTTAAATACATCATTTTGTGGATGAACATCGGAATAAATCAGTTGGAAAATGAAGATCAGAATCCATCAGTGTCAGGATGAACATCGGAATCAATCAGTCTCAGGATGAACATCGGAATACATCAGACTTACCAGGTGTAGAAAATATCTTGGCGCCCTAATCAGGTGTAAAATGTCTTGGCGCCCTTATCAAGTGTAAAAAAATGTTTTGTTGCCTTTATCAAGTGTAAAAAGTGTGTTGGCGTCCTTATTAAGTGTAAAAAATGTCTTGGCGTCCTTATGAGAAGTATAAAATGTCTTGGCTCCCTTACCTAGTGTAAGAAATGTCTTTGCACCCTTACCAGGTGTAAAAAATGCCTTGGCGCCCTTACCAGGTGTTAAAAATGTCTTGGCGCCCTCACAGGTGTAAAACACGTCTTGGCGCCCTTACCAAGTTTTAAAAAAATGTCTTGGCGCCCTATCAGGTGTAAAAAATGTCTTGGCGCCCTCACCAGGTGTAAAATATGTCTTTGCGCCCTTACCAGGTGTTAAAAATGTCTTGGCGCCCTTACAGGTGTAAAACACGTCTTGGCGCCCTTACCAAGTTTAAAAAAATGAATGAAAAAATGCTATTGCATATATAAATAATAAAATTCCAAACATAATTTGCATCAGTAGAATTATGTTTTGCATAAATGATTAATCAAAACCGATATTTATATTCATTCGTTTAACAGAAAATGCTGATAATTTAATTGTTTTTTATACTTAAGGGTTCGGTGAATTTCAAGTTCGGAGTAGTTTATGCCGAAGAGGGACAAGCCTGTGACGACGAATTCTACAGTAATGGTAGGTCTTCTGTCATCAACAGTTTTAGCAATACCGAGTATGTCCTCACGTCTTTTGTCAGTGTCGTGTTACATACAAAATTAATCTGTCTTTCTGTTTGTTGTAGAGCAGGGAAATGCGGCCTTTGAGAAATTTCTTAGACTCCTCGGAGAAAGAGTAAAATTAAAAGGATGGGGGAAGTTCAAGGCAGGACTGGATGTTAAATGTAAGGAGATGGTAATAATATAACTGATATGTTACTGCTATCAATAACGTTTTAAAAGTTTGAGGGAAGTGACAGTTGACCATATTTCTAACACACGTATTTGACCTCTGTACCTATGCTATATCTGGCACAGAGATATGCAAACAGGTACATAATGTGTTAGATATTGATGATAATGTATGTTTACTATGTAATTCCGTTGAGCGTCCTTTGCGATGATTGTTATGCACATAATAGGGTCACAATTATAAAAACTGAGATCGCTTGATAGAATACTTTATCTTAACAGTCTAGCAATTGTCATATCGGATACGCGCAGGCTATATTTGTTGAACATTGCATTTTCCACATTTCTAGTCCATCATGCAACGGCAGTTTTTCTCAATTGATGTATATGTACTGCCAATGTCTCTAGAGTCTTTGGATTATCTAAACTTATTGTCCTGCAGTTTTATATCTAGTGAGTGGAAACATATTTGTTTTGTTTTTACTGTCAATATTGTCATATCTTCACATGTCTATATATATAATACAAGTACAAGTGTGTAACACAATTCAGCGCAAGTTTTCACCATATGGTAAATGATATCGAGTTTCGTTTATGTCGGTAGTAATAAGTTCTGAAAGCGTCATGCATTTTTTTTCCCATTAAAGACATCATCAGTATTAACCTTTGCTGTCTTGCTTTCCAACCTGTGTGTACATCATTATAAACCTTTGCTGTCTTGCTGTCCAACCTGTGTGTACATCAGTATAAACCTGTGTGTCTTGCTCTCTAACCTGTGTGTACATCAGTATAAACCTTTGCTGACCAACCTGTGTGTACATCAGTATAAACCTTTGCTGTCTTGCTTTCCAACCTGCCTGTACATCAATATAAACATTTGCTGTCCAACCTGTGTGTACATCAGTATAAACCTTTGCTGTCTTGCTGTCCAACCTGTGTGTACATTAGTATAAACCTTTGCTGTTTTGCTGTCCAACCTGTGTGTACATCAGTATAAACCTTTGCTGTCCAACATGTTCGTACATCAGTATGAACCTTTCCTGTCTTGCTGTCCAACCTGTGTGTACATCAGTATAAACATTTGCTGTCTTGCTGCCCTACCTGTGTGTACATCAGTATAAACATTTGCTGTCCAACCTGTGTGTACATCAGTATAAACCTTTGCTGACCAACCTGTGTGCACATCAGTATAAACCTTTCCTGTCTTGCTGTCCAACCTGTGTGTACATCAGTATAAACCTTTGCAGTCTTGCTGTCCAACCTGCGTGTACATCAGTATAAACCTTTGCAGTCTTGCTGTCCAACCTGTGTGTACATCAGTATAAATCTTTGCTGTCTTGCTGTCCAACCTGCGTGCACATCAATATAAACCTTTGCTGTCAAACTTGTGTGCACATCAGTATAAACCTTTCCTGTCTTGCTGCCCAACCTGTGTGTACATCAATATAAACCTTTGCTGTCCAACTTGTGTGCACATCAGTATAAACCTTTCCTGTCTTGTTGTCCAACCTGCGTGTACATCAGTATAAACCTTTGCTGTTTTGCTGTCCATTCTGTGTGTACATCAGTATAAACCTTTGCTGTCTTGCTGTCCAACCTGTGTGTACATCAGTATACACCTTTGCTGTTTTACTGTCCATTCTGTGTGTACATCAGTATAAACCTTTGCTGTCTTGCTGTCCAACCTGTGTGTACATCAGTATAAACCTTTGCTGTTTTGCTGTCCATTCTGTGTGTACATCAGTATAAACCTTTGCTGTCTTGCTGTCCAAGCTGTGTGTACGTCAGTATAAGCCTTTGCTGTCTTGCTGTCTAACCTGCGTGTACATCAGCATAAACATTTGCTGTTTTGCTGTCCAACCTGTGTGTACGTCAGTATAAACCTTTGCTGTCCAACCTGCGTGTACATTAGTATAAACCTTTGCTGTTTTGCTGTCCAACCTGCGTGTACATCAGTATAAACTTTTGCGGTCTTGCTGTCCAGCCTGTGTGTACATCAGTATAAACCTTTGCTGTCCAACCTGTGTGTATTTGTTTACGTTCCTCGACTTGTCCGTAGACATGCTGATGTCGCAAAATTACATAATTCATATAGTGACAAGTAATTATTTGTGTTTAATAGCTGATTCCACAGGAGACGAATCTGTATATACCGTGTATGAGGGCCATGAAATCATGTTTCACGCATCCACACTACTACCACATTCCAAGGAGAACAAACAGCAGGCAAGTTTATCATATTTTTTAATGTTTTCCGTCTTCAGAACCATCATAAAGAGAGACGATGTATTTAACGACATGCCATTGTGTACGATGTATTAGACAAAAAATCCCTAGTGCACGATGTATTAGACAAAATATCCCTAGTGTACGATGTATTAGACAAAATATCCCTAGTGTACGATGTATTAGACAAAATAATCCCTAGTATACGATGTATTAGACAAAATATCCCTAGTGTACGATGTATCAAAGGATTAACCTTAGTGTGCGATGTATTTAACAAAATAATCCCTAGTGTACGATGTATTAGACAAAATAATTCCTAGTGTACGATGTATCAAAGGATAAACCCTAGTGTACGATGTATCAAAGGATTAACCTTAGTGTGCGATGTATTTAACAAAATAATCCCTAGTGTACGATGTATTAGACAAAATAATCCCTAGTGTACGATGTATCAAAGGATAAACCCTAGTGTACGATGTATCAAAGGATAAACCCTAGTGTACGATGTATCAAAGGATTAACCTTAGTGTGCGATGTATTTAACAAAATAATCCCTAGTGTACGATGTATTAGACAAAATAATCCCTAGTGTACGATGTATCAAAGGATAAACCCTAGTGTACGATGTATCAAAGGATAAACCCTAGTGTACGATGTATCAAAGGATTAACCTTAGTGTGCGATGTATTTAACAAAATAATCCCTAGTGTACGATGTATTAGACAAAATATCCCTAGTGTACGATGTATTTAACAAAATAATCCCTAGTATACGATGTATTAGACAAAATATCCCTAGTGTACGATGTATCAAAGGATAAACCCTAGTGTGCGATGTATTTAACAAAATAATCCCTAGTGTACGATGTATTAGACAAAATATCCCTAGTGTACGATGTATTAGACAAAATATCCCTAGTGTACGATGTATTAGACAAAATAATCCCTAGTGTACGATGTATCAAAGGATAAACCCTAGTGTACGATGTATCAAAGGATTAACCTTAGTGTGCGATGTATTTAACAAAATAATCCCTAGTGTACGATGTATTAGACAAAATATCCCTAGTGTACGATGTATCAAAGGATAAACCCTAGTGTGCGATGTATTTAACAAAATAATCCCTAGTGTACGATGTATTAGACAAAATATCCCTAGTGTACGATGTATCGAAGGATAAACCCTAGTGTACGATGTATCAAAGGATAAACCCTAGTGTACGATGTATCAAAGGATTAACCTTAGTGTGCGATGTATTTAACAAAATAATCCCTAGTGTACGATGTATTAGACAAAATATCCCTAGTGTACGATGTATTAGACAAAATATCCCTAGTGTACGATGTATTAGACAAAATAATCCCTAGTGTACGATGTATCAAAGGATAAACCCTAGTGTACGATGTATCAAAGGATTAACCTTAGTGTGCGATGTATTTAACAAAATAATCCCTAGTGTACGATGTATTAGACAAAATATCCCTAGTGTACGATGTATCAAAGGATAAACCCTAGTGTGCGATGTATTTAACAAAATAATCCCTAGTGTACGATGTATTAGACAAAATATCCCTAGTGTACGATGTATCGAAGGATAAACCCTAGTGTACGATGTATCAAAGGATAAACCCTAGTGTACGATGTATCAAAGGATTAACCTTAGTGTGCGATGTATAAAACGACATACCCTAATGTACATCTTCTTAACCGAATCTTTACAAAACCCCACTCGTTCTTACAGTGCATTGTTACCATCTTGCGTATTTCTTCTATAATCTTTTTTCCATCCCGTCAAAATGAAGATTGGTTTTCTAGATGATATTTAATGTCCTTGTTTCTATTATAGGTGGAAAGGAAGCGCCACATTGGAAACGATATTGTAAATATTATATTTTATGAATGTGAAACCTCTTCATCTGCAAGTTTCAAACCATCCATGATGAAAACTCGCTTCACACGTATCCTTTCTCCTGCTCAAATGCGTAACGTTAATCTCATGACAGGATATATTTCGATCCCATCTATTATATTCTAATGATGCCAAGCATGTTATATCTGTTTATCTCTTCGTTATTTTATACAAACAAAGAAAGATTGCTCTCTTGGTGTGCATACATTCATGTTTTCCGTTGGTCGTTTAATTGATCTGGTTGCATATAGGCTACATTGAATTTATGATCCAGGTGTGTACATATAGACAGATTTCTTTTTTGTTACTTGTAAGATGTACTGATGTGTATACGTTGAAGCTGTTTTCCACCAGTCATACAATTGATTTAGATGAGTACATGCATGCTGATTTTCATCATTTGTAAGATTTACTTAGTCCTCAGAATTACTTTAGCATATGTTGTATTTAAACGATAGAAATCATTGTAATTCTTTATATCTTAGTTTGTTTTTCATAACACACGATTATCTGACGAGAAAGATGTGCATGTCATGTTTTTTACATTTAGCGTTGTTGTTTTATTTTTACCGCTTTTTTAAAGTATAAGATCGATTTTTAGCAAATTTGACCAGTATTGCAATTAGTGAAGAAGAAGTATATTCTGGTTAATTAGAATCTGGTAATGTGTTTTGATCCCTATCGAGCAAAAACATGTAGCTATAGAAATGACACGGTTATCCACTGATATCGATAAATTTGCATCGAGTAAAGAATTTGCTCTTTCGTATCCTTACCAAGCTCTCGTATACTATAATTTTAGGTGACCGACAAGCGTATGGACCTTCTTCTGCTACAGGAAGATAGTCATAGTTTTGTTTTGAATGAATTTGCCTTAACTCTCCCACCAGACATCTTTGCTTTAGTGACCTACATTAAAGAGGATGATACCTATCGGTAAGTTGTATCTAGCAAGTGATAGTATATTAGCGTAAACACGTTTTTCCTATGGGTGAGTATTGATTTCTTATCTGAGAACTGCTTAAGCTTGCTGCCTGGCTTCTTCCGACGTTTTATATTTCGTCGGAAGAAGCAGTAAACACAACCCTTTACCATGTCCTCAAAGAGTCTTTAAGAACATTGTATTCCAAGAAATGAAAACAAAAGTTTTCCAAAAAAGGGGTTAAGACATAAATGTCCATACAACATCAAATATATACTTGCACAAGAATATTAACGTTCACTGCAACCGTATCATACTGCATACATCAGCTCGTTCGCTGAAAGGCCGTAATAGTGGATGTAAAACTTGTTAACAAGAATTAAACACTGCACTCCACCGTTTAAATCTTGTTACATCAAAATCAAATGTAACATAGATTCAAAACTCCATCACTTAATAAGGTTTACAAACCGCATTATATTATAACACAGATAAAACATCTCGTCATAAGATAACAAATAGCAAAGTTTAGAAAGCGTATTCCACAAAAAATGTTAATTAGCAATTTAGTTAATATTTAAATCACAAAACACAAAATACTTTCATTTGTTCAGTTTGAAATCAAATGGTTTACATTATAAACATAATCGGCAGGGCTTAATGTATGAACCGAGTTTTTCCCTAGCAATGATCACTCTGTGAACAGGAGGCCTAATGTACAATATTTACATATAAAGAAATACACTGAAAGTTTACATTCACACTGTTAACATATCACGTATTTAAAAAACGAATATGAATGCTTAGTTGTTAAAACCCAGAGTAGACATGAATACACTTACCATATTTGGATGTCGCGTCTACCTACACGGCCCCTTGTAGTTCAATCTGATTTAGTTGACATTCAAACCTTCCTTCAAACAAAATTCTTTATAATATATGGTCACAAACTCGTATTGTTGTTGTTTGTACGTTCACAAGAAATCATTTGGCATGGAATATACCATTCATGTCGAGTAACGTTACTCAGGCATTAACATTTGGATAGCTTCCGACCGAGTGTTGTAGAGTGATGCAGTGGACCGAATCACCACTCGCTTCACAACAGATAAAATGCCAGAACGTTTCACTTACATTCCAGAATATAAAACCTTGGTAGGTTTGTTTATGATCTTGTACTCTAATCACTGAAAATGTTTTTTTTTTCCGAAACAAATAATGTAGTGGAACATAACCCGAAACTTTATTGACGGAAAGAAGTACGAGTCAATTCATGGTTCTGTATTCAAATTTATGGAAATGATTCGCCGTTCCAAAATCGTTTTATCTCTTTACCTTAATTATGAACACATAAATAATACAAAAGTTCATCATAAATATTGATCGAAGTAGAAGCTGCATTGTAAATGTTTTTGCATTTATACGCATTGAAACAAAAGATATAACTTTAAATACCTTGTAAAGTTGCCTGTGTTATAACACAAATGTCTCCAAACTCCCTTGTGTACATGGCAACATGCTGGCAGCAGGTAAACAAGCGGTTATATACTGGATTTCTATGCATTTATCTGTTTTAGGGTTAGGGATTGCCTATCAAGTCGTTATTCTTTTGACATAAGCTTCGATTAGCACAATGTAATTTTATGTAAAGGCAGGTATTCAAACTAAAAGATGGATTGTTGTTAACTTGCCTTATTTTGGATAATTTCAGCTTACACGTCTACTCCGAGGAGTCTGTGCCATTATTCGGACCTCCATTGCCATCACCACCGGTGTTTTATGACCATCAAGAATTCAGAGATTTTCTTCTCGTTAAGTGTTAGTATATATAATATCAATTAATTTATTGTAGATACACACAGTCGTCTTCTCATCGTAACTGGATAATACAAAATAGTTATATATTTTTTTTATATTCTTACGACCGACATGAAAAAGTAAGTTGGCGCTGATGTGAAACCTTGTGTAAACATATACGTCAATATTAGATTGGCGATTATTTATTAACACATAAATGATACAGAAGAGGATTACTTATCAAAACATAGAAAAAACAAACAAACAAACAAACAAACAAAATTTGTTCTTATATTCACTCTTGTTCATCGGTCGTATTTCACAGACTCTTGTTTATCTACAACAGACGACGCATGCAAGCAGAAAATTCACGCGTTCTACTGCAGCCTTGCGAAGATATCACATGCATGCTTATTTACCGACACGTAGATAAATATTGGCGCTGATTAACCCACAAGTCGGTAGGCACATTAATTACCACAGATAACGGATGAGCGCTTATTTACCATCACGTACATAACATAAAAACATTTATTTTCATAAGGCTTCAATCTGGTGCTTATCTATTTATATGTAAATTAAACAAGGGGACATATTTAACTATATTTAACTATATTTAAGCTATACATGGTTGATTATCCACCTATACGTGGATAACTAAGGTGTTACCTATACAAAATCTTCTGAAAATACACATAACGCTTATTTACCTATATGTAGAAAATTCATTGGAATTGACTGCATGAAGGTAATACAAGCGCGGATATTTACCTTCACATGCATGTAGATAAACTTTACTTATACATAGATAGATAACTCTTAGATGCTTGAATAGCACATCGGTACTTAACAACTTGCATATAGATATCATATTGGTATTTATGTTACCTACAACAGGAGAGCAAATCAGCGGTAATTTGCATACAATTATTCGCGAATGAGGCCATTTACTTCCTGCAGCTTGTCTCGCTGTACATTGAGAGGACATTGGTGGTTATTACATTTACCCGTATACAAACTAACCAAATCAAACACTAAATTCTAATGTACTGTGGTTTTCATCTATCTATGTATTTATTTATAGCTATTTCATATTTTAGTAATCAACGGAGAAAAAGCAGCTGTGAATAATCCACTTTTTGCTCAGAAGAGGGAAAGAACTATCGAGATGTTGTTAAAAAATATCTACCAAGATTTCATGACGGAGTGTAACAAGGTAAAACACTGTATCTACTATGATTCCTTGACGGCGTATAACAAGGTAAAACACTGTATCTACTAAGATTCCTTGACGGCGTATAACAAGGTAAAACACTGTATCTACTAAGATTCCTTGACGGCGTATAACAAGGTAAAACACTGTATCTACTAAGATTCCTTGACGGCGTATATCAAGGTAAAACACTGTATCTACTAAGATTCCTTGACGGCGTATAATAAGGTAAAACACTGTATCTACTAAGATTCCTTGACGGCGTATAACAAGGTAAAACACTGTATCTACTAAGATTCCTTGACGGCGTATAACAAGGTAAAACACTGTATCTACTAAGATTCCTTGACGGCGTATAACAAGGTAAAACACTGTATCTACTAAGATTCCTTGACGGCGTATAACAAGGTAAAACACTGTATCTACTAAGATTCCTTGACGGCGTATAATAAGGTAAAACACTGTATCTACTAAGATTCCTTGACGGCGTATAACGAGGTAAAACACTGTATCTACTAAGATTCCTTGACGGCGTATAACGAGGTAAAACACTCTATCTACTAAGATTCCTTGACAGCGTATAACAAGGTAAAACACTCTATCTACTATGATTCCTTGGCGGCGTATAACAAGGTAAAACACTGTATCTACTAAGATTCCTTGACATCGTATAACAAGGTAAAACACTGTATCTACTAAGATTCCTTGACGGCGTATAACAAGGTAAAACGCTGTATCTACTAAGATTCCTTGACGGCGTATAACAAGGTAAAACACTTTATCACATACTTGTGTAGACTTACTATATAAATACAACAATTTTCTGTGCATATTTTCTGTCGACTTGTATCGCACAAGTGTGATGCAAGGTGTTGTATCGCCACAGTAGCCGGAACTACTTTTTTATGAATGAACAGAGACTTGCGCGCGACGAATACCTGCACGTGCTATGATCATGACGTCAATGTCGCGACTACACTACAGTGTATCTGTGGAGAATTTGTACATTTGGGAAAAATAATATTATAGAATGTAATTAATAAATGGTGTGTTTGCTTATTTATTTACTATAATTATATTGAAATAGTCTATATGAACATTTGCTGTCGCTAAACGGCAGTAGTTTTAGTTGCAGTATGCGTTAAAAATCAAATAATTGATTTGGATGTAAGGAGAATTTTGTCCTGTCCGTCGAACTCAACTGGTTGAAAAAAAACCAAAACTATGCCGTGGCTACTAAAGCTGTAATTTTATTTCAAATAAATAGAAATTTTAGAATGATAAAAGTATGTGATGAAATAAAAAAAACATCCTTGTGTATTGATCTGACGAGTCGGATCGCCCTCGTTTGTTGCGTGGAGGGAAATATCACTCGTGTGCGAATCGCCCTTGTTTGTTGCGTGGAGGGAAATATCACTCGTGAGCCCCCAGATCTCTCCTTGGATATATAAACTGTCTGTCAAGTATAACAACATGTTAGCTGATGGAGATTTCAGGCCCCCAGAACTCTCCGTGGATATATATATATACTGTCTGTCATGGAGAACATCATGTAAACTGCTGTAGATTTTCAGCCTGCGGATCTCTCCGTGGATATACATATTCTCAGTCGTTGATCAAAACATGGAGATTTTCGGCACCCAGATCTCTCCGTGGATATACATACTGTCTGTCATAGATAACAACTTGTAAAACTGCTATAGATTTCCAGCCCCCAGATCTCTCCGTGGGTTAAGTTACCATCTGTCATAGATAACAACATGTAAACTGCTGTAGAATTCCAGCCCCCAGATCTCTCCGTGGGTTAAGTTACCGTCTGTCATAGATAACAGCATGTAAACTGCTGGAGATTTCCAGCCCCAGATCTCTCCGTGGGTTAAGTTACCGTCTGTCATAGATAACAACTTGTAAAACTAATGGAGATTCCCAGCCCCCGGATCTCTCCTTGGATATATATATTCTCAGTCGTTGATCAAAACATGGAGATTTCCGGCCGCCAGATCTCTCCGTGGATATACATACTGTCTGTCATAGATAACAACTTGTAAAACTGATGGAGATTTCTGGCACCCAGATCTCTCCGTTGATATATATTTTCTCAGTAGTTGATCAAAACATGGAGATTTCCGGCCGCCAGATCTCTCCGTGGGTTAAGTTACTGTCTGTCATAGATAACAACATGTAAACTGCTGGAGATTTCCAGCCGCCAGATCTCTCCGTGGGTTAAGTTACTGTCTGTCATAGATAACAACATGTAAACTGCTGGAGATTTCCAGCCCCCAGATCTCTCCGTGAACTGGTAAGAGTGATCTCCCCTGGTATGGCGGTGTTTTCATTTCATCTTGATTCCGAGGAGTTTTTCTCCAGAATCTGTTGTTAGCAGTAAGACTTTTGACTTCTGGTGACCCTCGAGTGGGATGTGAAACTGTCTGGTATTCTGAATTTTGTAAGATTGGCTTTGAAAATGTGACTTTAGAACCACTCAACATTCATCGCTTCATGTTGCTATTTATATATATATATATATATATATATATATACACACGAACTCTACCTGTATGTACAAGTACGGTCATCGCCAAAACTTCGTCATGTTCTGCTGACCACACACAAAGTTGTAACCTGTAAAGGCGCACGGTGGATAATTCATACTCCCCACTATTAGCCATTGACCTACGTTTACTATTGAATGTGTTGTGAAATTTGTTGTAATTATCATGGCTGCAGGAACTGAGCCATCTAAAAATACTTTTTCTTCAGAATCGTCGTTTGACAGTGCCCTGTTCAGCCTTCCGAAAACAGAATATGTTTCGAAACTCTTTGAAATTGCCGGGAACACGGAAAGCAAAATTTCATGGTATCGAGCCATTCTTTATGATCGCGCGAAGGACATTGACTGTTGTCCTGTGTCACGTCTTGTGACACGCAAAACTACTACAAAGAGCTCAGCCCAAGAGAAGTATGCTAAAGATTGTCATGCATTACAACAATTTCTAGATGGCGAGTCGGTGTCAGAGTCCGATATTTTTTCATCGTCTCAATGTTGCGGGTGCACCCCTAATCTGGACACATCTAGTATGAATGTAACTTTAAATAACTTGGAAGACTGTCCCTTAGCGAAGCACTCTGATATCGAGTTCTTAAAGGTTGAAATGACCAGCCTTTGAGCATTGCTTCATGAATCAAGAGAATCTTCGAAAAATCGAATTGACTCTGTGATTGAGACACAAAAGGGCTTTGCCCAAGACATTTCCAGCATCAAGGCCCAACTTTGCCAGGCTTGTGACTCAATTACTAAAGTCCTTGACGTAGGGAAGTTTACGAAATCTTCTAAGTCTAACGTAGAACTCCCTGAAAGTCTTCTGGTTGTTGCGTCAAAGGTATCAGCTCTAGACAAGTCTCGAAATTCAGTCACCTCTGAGATTTCTAGTATTTCCAAGTCGATTGAAGACAACAGTCTTGGAATCTCTCGTCTAAATGATGACCGCTTTGGCAGTGCCACTTCCCTTCACAATGACATTAGAACGATTAACGGGAAAATGTCCGTGCTAGAGCACGATCTCGGCAAAGCTACATCACGCTTTGGCAGTGCCACTTCCCTTCACAATGACATTAGAACGATTAACGGGAAAATGTCCGTGCTAGAGCACGATCTCGGCGAAGCTATATCACGCACTTTGATAGCATTGATAGCATTTCCTCTCTGAAACCTCGAATCCGGCAAGTTGAAATTGATATCAAAGAGGTTTCTCAGAAAGCAAAGCAATCTACAGATAATGCGGTCCAAGCTTTTGCACAGGAACTCAGTACGCAGCTGACCTCTATGGAAGATTTTGTTGCAAATTCTGTTCAGAAGTCTTCCAAGAACATCCCCGATTCATTGCCTGTTCACTACGATAACTCTCATAGAATACCGCGTTCAAGTGATCCTCCTAGGGATGTTCCTAAGCGTGAGTTGTCCCCACGTCCTCCAGAATGCCCTGTTCAACTCTCCCAGCATTCTGCATTTTCCAAGCACTCCCACCCAGAGGTGGTGGGACCACAACCGTCGTTAAAACGAGTTCAGGTTGCCAGCCGTCCTCTACCTACCGATGTTGACAGGCAGTCTGCAGATCCAGCTCACTCTGCAACCTCAAGTGGATTCGTCGCTGTGACACGGAATAAAACTACTCGTCTCTTTCTCAGTGGAATGTCGTCGGAAAGATGCTCTGCTGACGACATCAGATCATTTCTGGAATCTCGAGATGTCAAGGTCACGTTTGTTCGTTTGCTTAAAAGCAAGCGGAAATATTCTGTCTCTGCCCGCATCAACGTAATCTCCGCTGATGTTCCGAAGACAAAGGTAACAGGATTTTGGCCAAAAGGCATCCGCTGTCTAATAACCGATTCCATGGTTACACAGAAAATACGCAGGCAGACACTGATAATTGTGATTAGTACTTCATTCTACCTCCTATTGTACTTTACTTTACCGGTGCTGATGAATGTGAGGATATTGTCCTGGAACGTAACCGGCATTATGTCGGCTGCTTCCCACGTACATGACGCTCTTAATAAAGAACACATAGACCTTTGTGGTATCTCCGAGCACTGGCTCTTCGAAGAGAATAGGCACCTCTTTCAGAGCATTCACAGAGACTATGATGCGTTCGTCATCTCAGATTTTTCATTACATCCATGTGCGGAGCGACGGTCGCGCAAAGGTGGCGTTGCAATATTATGGCATAGAAGACTATCCTGTCGTGTTACAGTGGTCGAGTCTGATGACGACAGAATAGCTATTATTAAACTTATCACAAACAATGGCGTTTCTTTCTGATCCAGGTGTATCTTCCTAAGTCTCGCTATGGTATTGACATTTTTACAGACTATGTCGATAGACTTGATGATTTGTGCACTAGTTTCTCTTTGGAGGGCTCCGTTGTTCTAATGGGGGACTCCAATGCCCGTCTTAGTGGCCCACGCATTCCCTTATATCAAAACTCACGAGGTCGCTTGCTCCAGCGATGTATCGACCGACATCAGTTGTGCGCGCTGACAACGACCGACATATGCGTTGGTCCGTTACACTCATATGTACATTCCGAGGATGGTTCGTCATCATTGATAGACCATATTATTGTAAATTCCTCAAATGTTGACCTCGTGAGGAGCTGTGCCGTCTTAGACCACGATTTTCTCGACGTGTCTAATCACAGACCCTTATTAGCGGAGTTACGGATTCCTCACTCCACTCAGAATGAAACATGTGAAACTATCTCTTGGATCTCGTATAGATCGGTTCCTGCAGGAGATTCTAAAAACGTTGATGTTTATCGAGACAATCTGGACGTAAGCATCATCAACTCAGCGTTATGGAACACACAAGAACTGTGCTCAAAGGATGATGTTGACATATTTACCAGGAAGCTCATGAACTGCATTCGGTTAACGTCCGATCGCGTATTGCCTAAACGAAAGTTTTGTAAATTCCTGAAGCCATACTGGAATGGTCAACTGAAGGAGTTACATCGTAATAGGTGGAGGCTTCGCCAGGTTTGAGTCTCTGAGGTACGGCCTCGAGGTTCTAATACCCGTTCCTTTAGGCTTTATAAAGATTCTAAACGCTTATTCAGGAATAAACACCGGCAGATATCTGAAAAACATATTGTAGACCTTAATGACGAAATAGAGAAATGTGCTGACGCTGATCAGAAGTCCTTTTGGTCCCTCATTAACAAACGCCGCAAGTCCTCCGCTGGAACTGTCGGTGCAGACATGAACTTTAATGGAGTGACGATTAGGGATCCAGCTCTTTTGGCCCTTCACTGGGGGAATTATTTTGAAGACATTTATTCAAAGTCTAATTGTAATAATTTTGATTCACGTTTTGAAAAACGAGTTAATGAATCCATTGTCAGTAGTTTATGTTGTGACATCGATGATAATTTGGCATTTGACTGTGTTTGGCATAATGGCCTTTTTTACAAACTCTCCAAGCTTGGTCTTAAGTCTAAATACTTGAATGTGATTATTTCACTTTATTCAGACATGTTTAGTGCAGTAATTTACCAAGGTTTTGTTTCTAACTGGTTTAAAATATGCCAAGGTACGCGTCAAGGGAGCATCATTTCTCCGTGGCTGTATACAGTCTTCATCAATGACCTTTTAAATGAATTATGTGCTTCAAAACATTCTTTATCAATTGATGGTGTAAATGTTACATGTCCAACTCAGGCAGACGACATTACGTTGTTGTCTCTTTGTAAGCGCGGTTTGGACAATCTCATGGACATCTGCTACGACTACAGTTGCAAATGGCGATTTAGTTACAATGCGTCAAAATCCACAGTGATTGTTTTTAACGAAAGCAAGAATGTCTTTTCAAAAATTACTAGAAATTGGAATCTTGGCCCAGATTCCGTGTCTCAATCTACTAATTGTAAGCATGTTGGAATTTTTTATGAACAAGTACAAACCTGGTTGTCCAGATGTCGACGAGATTGTCCACAAATTGCGTGGGCAGTGTTTTGCCTTACTCCACTGTAATTTATTTGGTACGGGCATCAACCCTTTAACAGCTGCAAAGTTATATAATTCAGTTGTAATGCCGAGCAGTATCTTTGGATGTGATATGTGGTCTTCACTTTCTGAATCTGAATGGACACGTCTCGAAACAGTTCACCATTTTTGTGCTAAGTTTATGCAAGGTTTTTCACGGCGCACCAGGTCCGACATTGCCCTTAGTATGTTAGGACTTCCATCTTTACGACTGTATATTGAGTCATCAAAACTTTCTTGCTGCCTTATGTAGAACTGATACACGTTTAGCCGTTACGAAATTGTTCTTACAGAGACTTTTCCAAATATTTTTTGGTTTACCCGGTTAAGGAAATGACATTATTCTAGATATATGGAATTTATTTCACAAGTATGATTTGCAGGACGTTCTGTACCATTTTTTGCAATCAGGCGTTTTCCCGTCAAAACACCGCTGGAAATACCTTACAAAAGGCTACTTGAATAGTATATATTCTTCTGGGTGGAGTGAACGCCTTAATAGCTGTGAGGATTTTAGTAGATTTAAACATTTACAGCGAGAGATAAGCCCATCTCCACTTTGGTACCTCTCAAAATGTTTCCCACAGTTAAACAAAACATGTAAAACAGTTGCAAAGCTATGGAGCATTCCGCCTAATTGCGAATTATCATGTGCTCAGTATCAGCTCTTAGTTGAGGATGCAGTTGGTCATTGTATTTTAGACTGTTCCAGTGTCACGCTTTTAAATCTTCATGACCTCTTTTTAACTAAAATAAAAAATTACTATCCGGTTAATGTTTATGCAACACTTGTGATTTCGTGTAGACAGATTCAAATTGCTACTATCTTAGGTAGCCCTCCCGTCGTTATTTCTGATTTATTCCAGAAGAATGATTTGCTCTTGGCTACATTTTCAAAAGACTGTTGCATTTTTGCCGAAAAGGCATGTCTTCTTACATTTTGTTAAGATAAACCTCAAATTCCTCTATGTAGCAATTTGAGTCCTTCTCCTAGTTTTCTCGTTTTCCTTATCTATATTTTTCTTTTTAGTTTCATTGAAAATTAACTATGTTATTTCCATGATTATGTAATATTTCATACAATGTCTGTAACTCTTCTTTTATGGAGGAATAAATATATGAATAAATGAACTTGTCAGCTGCTGGAGATTTCTGGCCCCCAGATCTCTCCATGGATATACATATACCGTCTGTCATAGATAACAACTTGTAAACTGCTGGATATTTCCAGCCGCCAGATCTCTCCGTGGGTTAAGTTACCGTCTGTCATAGATAACAACATTTAAACTGCTGGAGATTTCCAGCCCCCAGATCTTTCCGTAGGTTAAGTTACCGTCTGTCATAGATAACAACTTGTAAAACTAATGGAGATTCCCAGCCCCCGGATCTCTCCATGGATATATATACTGTATTCATGAAGAACAATATGTAAAGTGATGGAGATTCCCGGCCACCAGATCACTCCGTGGATATATATACTGTATTCATGAGAAACAACATGTAAACTGATGGAGATTCCCGGCCCCCGGATCTGTCCGGGGATATATATAACGTTTGTCAAGGATAACAATATGTTAACTGATGGTGATTTCCGGACCCAAGAACTCTCCGTAGATATATATACCGTCTGTCATGCATAACATCATGACAACTGCTGGAAATTTCGGCCCCCAGATCTCTCCGTTGATATATATATTGTCTGTCATAGATAACTTGTAAAACTGATGGATATTTCCGGCCTGCAGATCTCTCGGTGGATATATATATCGTCTGTCATGGATAACAACTTGTCAACTGCTGGAGATTTCTGGCCCCCAGATCTCTCCGTGGATATATATATACCGTTTGTCACAGATAACAACTTGTAAAACTGATGGAAATTCCCGGTCCCCAGATCTCTCCGTTGATACATATACCGTCTGTCATGGGTAACAAGATTTAAACTGATGGAGATTTCCGACCCCCAGATCTCTCCGTGGATATATATATTCTCAGTAATTGATCAAAACATGGAGATTCGCGGCCCCCAGATCTCTCCGTGGATATATCTACCGTCTGTCATAGATAACAACTTGTAAAACTGATGGAGATTTCCGGACACCAGATCTCTCCGTGGATATACATACTGTCTGTCATAGATAACAACTTGTAAAACTAATGGAGATTTCCGGCCCCACAGATCTCTATGTTGATATATATATACTAAACAAAAAAAGAAAGGTAACACTACTTTATTCTGTGATCAATTAATTAACCTCTTCATAAATCCTTACCAATCATGTACGAATAAAAGAATTGATCATTTCTGATAAAACTGCAGTCATGGTTCATTATAAAACTTTGCGTTCAGTTGATTTTATTCGACTGTAAAGGACGTTGGGGTCAATTTCAAAGGTAACACCATTAGTAACGGGTATGGCCACCGTTTGCGAAGTAAACAGCATTGCAGCGTCGTCGCATGGAACTCGTAAACCGGCGGATAATTCGAGGAGAGATGTTGTTCCATTCAGCGATCAAGGCTTGGGCCAACTCCTGCAAGTTTGACGGCTGATTTTGACGTTCTCTCACACGTCGCCAAAGAGCGTCCCAGACATGCTCAATCGGTGACAAATCAGGTGATTTAGATGGCCAATCTACCACCTGTACGTTATTCTGTTGCAAGAAAGTTCTGCTGACGCGACTGGTGTGCGCTGGTGAGTTATCCTGTTGAAAAATGGCGCCAACTCCATGGCGTCCTAAGAATGGCAGAACCACAGGTCTTAAAATTTCGTCCCGATATCGAATGCCGGTTAAATTGCCATTTAACACAACAAGCCTGGTACGATTATACTTCCAAAGTAGTCCCGTTCTGCGACGCAGCAGTTCGCAAAACGCTCCCCTCGTCGCCTCCACACTCTGCGCCTTCCGTCACCGTGTTGAAGACAAAACCTGGACTCATCTGAAAACAGAACATTGTTCCATTGTCGTAACGCCCAACGACAGTGAACACAGGTCCAGTTACTCCGATTATTACGGTGACGTCGCAACAAATTGGGTCCAGTGTAGGGATGCCGCGCTTTCAATTGGTAGGCCCTCAACCTGTTGCGGACTGTTTGGGGAGACACACGACGGCCAAACAATGTCCTTGTAGTCTCTACTGCGGTTACGAATCGATTGCGCAAGTGTATCAATCGTATACGACGGTCATCCCTGGCGGTCGTTTTACTGGGTCGGCGGCTTCGGGGACGATCGGATGTTCACCCAGTTTGGTTTAAACGACTTACCAACTGGCAAATTGTCTTAACACTGCAACAAAATGCCGTGCAACTCGACGGCGAGACTCCCCAGCCTGGATCATGCCTACAGCCCTTTCTCTCTGTATTTGTGACAGCCGGGGCATAATGATAACGTTGATAGATAGCAAGATTCGGTGATTCCTAAGTCCTAAGGATCTAAGGAACAGTTGTCAGTTTGAATGTTTATGAAATTCAAGCGAAGATACAAGTTAGTCGCAGAAAACCTCGTGCAGCTCTTTCGCTAATACAGACTTTCACGCTTGAATAATTTTGGTAACGCCCTTGGATTTTGTAATGTAAAACATTACCATTTTCCAATATTGCCAAACGTCAATTTGTTTTCATTCATTTACAGGTATTCACCAAGAAAACATGTTAACCTTTCTTTTTTTGTTGAGTATATACCGTCTGTCATAAATCCTTACCAATTATGTACGAATAAAAGAATTGATCAATTCTGATAAAACTGCAGTCATGGTTCATTATAAAACTTTGCGTTCAGTTGATTTTATTCGACTGTAAAGGACGTTGGGGTCAATTTCAAAGGTAACACCATTAGTAACGGGTATGGCCACCGTTTGCGAAGTAAACAGCATTGCAGCGTCGTCGCATGGAACTCGTAAACCGGCGGATAATTCGAGGAGAGATGTTGTTCCATTCAGCGATCAAGGCTTGGGCCAACTCCTGCGAGTTTGACGGCTGATTTTGACGTTCTCTCACACGTCGCCAAAGAACGTCCCAGACATGCTCAATCGGTGACAAATCAGGTGATTTAGATGGCCAATCTAACACCTGTACGTTATTCTGCTGCAAGAAAGTTCTGCTGACGCGACTGGTGTGCGCTGGTGAGTTATCCTGTTGAAAAATGGCGCCAACGCCATGGCGTCTTAAGAATGGCAGAACCACGGGTCTTAAAATTTCGTCCCGATATCGAATGCCGGTTAAATGGAAATTGGAACCTTAACATTGTTCCATTGTCGTAAGGTCCAACGACGGTGAACACAGGTCCAGTTACGCCGATTATTACGGTGACGTTGCAACAAATTGGGTCCAGTGTAGGGATGCCGCGCTTTCAATTGGTAGGCCCTCAACCTGTTGCGGACTGTTTGGGGAGACACACGACGGCCAAGCAATGTCCTTGTAGTCTCTACTGCGGTTACGAATTAGCTCTTTCGCTAATACAGACTTTCACGCTTGAATAATTTTGGTAACGCCCTTGGATTTTGAAATGTAAATATTACCATTTTCTAATATTGCACAAACGTCATTTTGTTTTCACTCATTTACAGGTATTCGCCAAAGAAACATGTTTTCTTGAGTATATACCGTCTGTCATAGATAACAACATGTAAACTGATGGAGATTTCCGGCCCCCAGATCTCTACGTTGATATATATATATAGATATATATATATACTGTCTGTCATGGAGAACAACATGTAAACTGCTGTAGATTTCTGGCCTCCAGATCTCTCCGTGGATAACAATACCGTCTTTCTAGGATAACAACATGTAAACTAATGGAGATTTCTGGCCTCCAGATCTCTCCGTGGATAACAATACCGTCTTTCTAGGATAACAACATGTAAACTGATGGAGATTTCTGGCCCCCAGATCTCTCCGTGGATATATATATAGTGTTTGTTATGGATAACATGTAAACTGATGGAGATTTCCCGCTCCCTGGATTTTGTTATGACATCTGTCCATCATAGATAAATGTGAACCTTTTTTTTCTCCCAAAATTCTCCTAATTATATATATATTTATTTATATATATATATTATCGTGCATAACATAAAGTTTTTGAAAGAAGTGATCGCTTCTCAATGTTTCTCTTTATTTCTATCGTTGTTATGTCTGTCTGTCTAGGATAAGACAATGTCGGAGGTTTATCCTGTGATCGTATTTGTCTGTTACTGACAACAGGAAGTTGTACTAGTCACATTGGAATTGTCAACAGTGTTTTGTCTTATTTCCGTGCATGTATACGGTTGATGTTGTAGTCTTATTGAGAAACGTGTTATGTCTTCCTATATTTGTTAATGGAGTATTTCACAACGGTACATCAACTACCCCTAACTGTTGAATAATAGCAAGATATTTCATTAAGTGTATCAATGCTTATATATATACATATCTCAACACTCTTGTTGAAATAGGAAGACCTTAATGCCATCAATATCTTTTAGTTATACCGCAGAGCATTCAGTGACGTTCTACAAGAATCCCATAGTTCCCGCCATAAGGAGGACGCACGCAGAGTCGAATTTGTCAGAGTTGGACAGGTGCGTATAAAGTTCATTATGTGGTGTTGAAAAACTAACGTTTTCTTATATCATAATAAAAAAAAACGTAAATTGTTTAAACAGGAAACAGACGTTTGGTATGTAATGTCAGTAGACATACGTTTGATAAGTAATGTCAGTAGATAGACGTTTGGTATGTAATGTCAGTAGAGAAACTTTTGGTATTTAATGTCAGTAGACAGACGTTTGACATGAAATGCCAGCGACAGACGCTTTATATGTAATGTCAGTAGACCGACGTTTGATATATAGTGTCAGTAGACATACATTTGGTATGTAGTGTCAGGAGAACGACGTTTGGTATCTAATGTTTTAGACAGACGTTTGGCATATCATGTCAGCTGACAGATGTTTGGTATGTATTGTCAGTAGACAGACGTTTGGTATCTAATGTCATTAGACAGATGTTTGGTATGTAATTTTTAAGACAGACGTTTGGCTTGTAATGTCAGCTGACAGATGTTTGGTATGTATTGTCATTGGACAGACGTTTGGTATGTAATGTAATTAGAAGAAGATGTTTGATATGTAATTTCAGTAGACAGACGTTTGGTATGTAATGTAGGCAGACAGACATTTGGTATGTAATGTTAGTGTAAAGAAGTTTGGTATGTAGTATCAGTAGACAGACGTTTGGTATGTAATGTCAGTAGACAAACGTTTAGTATGTAATGTCAGTAGACAGACGTTTGGTATTTTGTGTCAGTTGACTGGTATGTAATGTCAGTAGACAGACGTTTGCCATATAATGTCAGTAGACAAACGTTTTATTTATAATGTAAGCAGACAGACATTTGGTATGTAATGTCAGTGTAAAGAAGTTTGGTATGTAATATCAGTAGACAGACGTTTGGTATGTAATGTCAGTAGACAGACGATTAATATGTAATGTCAGTAGACAGACATTTGGTATTTTGTGTCAGTTGACTGGTATGTAATGTCAGTAGACAGACGTTTGGTATGTAATGTCAGTAGACAGATATTTGTTATGTAATGTCAATGATAGAAATTTGGTATATAATGTCAGTAGACAGACATTTGTTAAGTAATGTCATTATACAGACGTATGGTATGTAATGTCAGTAGTCAAATGTTTGGTATGTAACATTAGTAAACAGACGTTTGATATGTGATGTCAGCAGACAGATGTTTGGGATTTAATATCATTAGACAGACGTTTGGCATGTGATGTCAGTAGACAGACGTTTGGTATATTATGTTAGTAGACAAATGTTTGGTATGTGATGTCAGTAGAAAAACGTTTGTTATGTAATGACAGTATACAGACGTTTTGGTGAGTAATGTCAGTAATCAGACGTTTGGTATGTTTTTTTAGTAGACAGACTTTTGATATGTAATGTCAGTTGACAGATAATTGGTATGTAATGTCAGTAGACAAACGTTTTGCATGTTATGTCAGTGGATAGACGTTTGGCATGTAACGTCAGTAGAGAGACGTTTGATATGTAACATCAGTATAAAGATGTTTGATATGTAATGTCAGCAGACAGACATTTGGTATGCATTGTCAGCAGACAGACGTTTGGTATGTGATATTACTAGACATACTTTTGGTATGTAATGTCAGTAGACAGACGTTTGGTATGTATTGTTAGTAAACTGACGTTTGATATGTAATGTAAGCAGACAGACATTTTGTATGTAATGTTTTTAGACATAATTTTGGCATGTAATTTCAGTAGACAGACGTTTGGCATCTAATGTTGGCAGAAAGATGTTTGGTATGTAATGTCAGTAGACAGACTGTTGGTATGTAATATCAGAATACAGACGTTTGGTATTTAATGTCAGCATACAGACTTTTGACATGAAATGTCAGCAGACAGACTTTTGTCATGTAATGTCAGAAGACAGAAGTTTGGTATGTATTTTCAGTAGACATATTTACAGTTTGTAATCATTAGTAGACAAACGATTTACTTGCAATGTCAGTAGAGAGAAGATTGGTATGTAATATCAGTAGACAGACCGTTGGTATGTCATATCATGAGACAGACATTTGATATGAAAAGTCAGTAGACCGACATTCGATATGTAATATCAGTAGATAGACGTTTGAGATGTAATGTCAGTAGACAGACGTTTGGTATGTAATGTCAGTAGAAAGACGTTTGGTATGTAATGTCAATAGACAGACGTTTGGTATGTAATGTCAGTTGACAGACGTTTGGCATATTATGTCAGTAGACAGACGTTTCGTATGTATTGACAGTAGAAAGATATATGGTATGTAATGTCAGTAGATAGACCTTTGGTTTTTAATGTCAGTAGACAGACCTTTGGTATGTAATGTTTTTAAACAGACTTTTGGCATATTATGTCAGTACACAGACATTTGGAATATAATGACAGAAGACAGATGTTTTGTATGTATTGTCAGTAGATACATGTTTGGCATGTTATGTCAGCAGACAGACATTTGGAATATAATGTCAGAAGACAGATGTTTGGTATGTAATGTCAGTAGACAGACGTTTGGTATGTAATGGCAGTAGAGAGACGTTAGGTATATAAGGTTAATAGACTGATGTTTGGTATGTAACATACGTATACAAACGTTCGGTTTGTAATGTCAGTAGACACACCTTTGTTATGTTATGTTTTAGACAGACTTTAGACCTGTATTGTCAGTAGACAGACGCTTGGCATGTTATGTCAGTAGACAGACGCTTGGTATATTATGTCAGTAGTCAAATGTTTAGTATGTAATGTCAGTAGATAGACGTTTGTTAATTAATCTCAGTTGACAGAATTTTGCGATGTAATGTCAGTAGACAGACGTTTGGTATGTAATGCCAGTAGGGAAACGTTAGGTATGTAAGGTTAGTAGACTGACGTTTGGTATGTAATGCTAGTAGACAAACGTTTTAATTGTAATGTCATTAGACAGAAGATTGGTATGTAATGTCAGTAGACCGACGTTTGGTATGTTAAGACAGTAGACAGACGTTTGGTATGTAATGTCAGTAAATAGACCTTTGGTATGTAATGTTTTTAGACAGACTTTTGACATGTAATGTCAGTAGACAGATGTTTGGAATATAATGTCAGAAGACAGACGTTTGGAACATAATGTCAGCAAACAGATGTTTAGTATGTAATGTTAGTAAACAAACGTTTGGTTTGTAATGTCAGTAGACAGACCTTTGGTATGTTATGTCAGTTGACAGACGTTTGGCATATAATGTCAGTAGACAGACGCTTGGCATGTAATATCATTAGACAGACTATTTGGTATGTAATGTCAATAGACAGACGTTTAGTATGTAATGACAACAGACAGACATTTGATACGTAATGTCAGCAGAGTGAGATTTGGTATGTTATGCTAGTAGACAGACGTTTGGTATGTAACATCATAAGAGAGACATTTGCTATGTTATTTTATTAGACAGAGTTTTGATATCTAATGTTTTTTAGAAAGACGTTTTGTATGTAATGCCAGTAGGGAGACATTTGTTATGTAATGTCAGTAGACAGACGTTTGGTATGTAGTGTCAGTGGACAGACATTTGGTATGTAAAGTCAGTAGTGAAATGTTTGGTATGTAAAGTCAGTAGTGAAATGTTTGGTATGTAAAGTCAGTAGTGAAATGTTTGGTATGTAAAGTCAATTGACAGACTTTTGGTATGTAGTGTCAGTAGACAGACGTTTGGTATGTAATGTCTGTAGACAAACGTTTAATTTTTAATGACAACAGACAGCCATTTGATATGTAATGTCAGCAGAGTGAGATTTTGTATGTTATGCTAGTAGACAGACGTTTGGTGAGTAACATCATTAGACAGACGTTTGCTATATTATTTTATTAGACAGATGTTTGGGATGTAATATCAGGAGTTTTGATATGTTATCTTTTGAGACAGACGTTTGGGATGTAATGTCAGTAGACAAACGTTCGAGAAGTAATGTCAGTAGACAGACGTTTAATATGTAATTTCAGTAGAAAGAGGTTTGGTATGTAATGTCAGTTGACAGACATTTGTTATGTAATGTCAGTAGACAGACGTTTGGCATGTTATGTCATCAGACAGACGTTTGTAATGGCAGTAAACAAATGTTTGGTATGTAATGTCAGTAGACTGATGTTTGGTTTTTAATGTCAGTAGACATATCTTTGGTATGTAATATCAGTAGACAAACGTTCGAGAAGTAATGTCAGTAGACAGACGTTTGGTATGTATTGTCAGTTTACTGACACTTGGTATGTAATGTAAGTAGGCAGACGTTTGATATGTAATTAAAGTAGAAAGAGGTTTGGTATGTAGTGTCAGTTGACAGCCATTTTCTATGTAATGTCAGTAAACAAATGTTGGGTATGTAATATCAATAGACAGACGTTTGGTATGTAATGTCAGTTGACCAACTTTTCATATGTGATATCGGTCGATAGACGTTTGATATGTAATGTCAGCAGATAGACTTTTGGCATGTAATGTCAGTAAGCAAATGTTTGGTATGTAATTTAAGTAGACAGATATTTGGTATGTTATGTTAGTAGTCTAATGTTTGGTATGTAATGTCAGCAGAGTGAGGTTTGGTATGTTATGCTAGTAGACAGACGTTTGGTGTGTAACATCATTAGACAGACGTTTGCTATGTTATTTTATTAGACAGATGTTTGGTATGTAATATCAGGAGTTTTGATATGTTATGTTTTTAGAAAGACGTTTAGTATGTAATATCAGTTGACAGACGTTTGGCATGCAATGTCAGTAGACAGACGTTTCGTATGTTATGTCAGTTGACAGATGTTTGGCATGTAATGTCAGTAGACAGACGTTTGGATTTTAATGTCAGTAGACATACCTTTGGTATGTAATGTCAGTAGACAGATATTTGTTATGTAATGTCAATGATAGAAATTTGGTATATAATGTCAGTTGACTGACATTTGGTATGTAATGTAAGTATACAGACGTTTGATATGTAATTTCAGTAGTCAAGAGGTTTGGTATGTAGTGTGAGTTGACAGACGTTTGGCATGCAATGTCAGTAGACAGACGTTTCGTATGTTATGTCAGTTGACAGATGTTTGGAATGTAATGTCAGTAGACAGACGTTTGGATTTTAATGTCAGTAGACATACCTTTGGTATGTAATGTCAGTAGACAAACGTTCGAGAAGTAATGTCAGTAGACAGACGTTTGGTATGTATTGTCAGTTGACAGACATTTGGTATGTAATGAAAGTAAGCAGACGTTTGATATGTAATTTCAGTAGAAAGAGGTTTGGTATGTAGTGTGAGTTGACAGACGTTTGGCATGCAATGTCAGTAGACAGACGTTTCGTATGTTATGTCAGTTGACAGATGTTTGGAATGTAATGTCAGTAGACAGACGTTTGGATTTTAATGTCAGTAGACATACCTTTGGTATGTAATGTCAGTAGACAAACGTTCGAGAAGTAATGTCAGTAGACAGACGTTTGGTATGTATTGTCAGTTGACTGACATTTGGTATGTAATGAAAGTAGGCAGACGTTTGATATGTAATTTCAGTAGAAAGAGGTTTGGTATGTAGTGTCAGTTGACAGACGTTTGGCATGCAATGTCAGTAGACAGACGTTTCGTATGTTATGTCAGTTGACAGACGTTTGGTATGTTATTTTATTAGACAGATGTTTGGTATGTAATATCAGGAATTTTGATATGTTATGTTTTTAGAAAGACGTTTGGTATGTAATGTCAGTTGACAGACGTTTGGCATGCAATGTCAGTAGACAGACGTTTCGTATGTTATGTCAGTTGACAGACGTTTGGCATGTAATGTCAGTAGACATACCTTTGGTATGTAATGTCAGTAGACAAATGTTTGGTATGTAATTTCAGTAGACAGACGTTTGGCATGTGATGTTAGCAGACAGAATTTTGGTATGTAATGTCAGTAGAAAGACGTATGGTCTGCAATGTCGGTAGACAGACCTTTGATATGTATTTTTTTAACAGACTTTTGGCATGTTATGTCAGTAGACAGACATTTGGAATATAACGTCAGAAGACAGATGTTTGGTATGTAATGTCAGTAGTCAAATGTTTGGTATGTAATATCAGTACACAGACGTTTAATATGTAATGTTAGCAGACAGACTTTTGACATGTACTCTCATCAGACAGACGTTTCGTATGTAATGTCAGTAAACAAATGTTTGGTATGTAATATCAGTAGACACACGTTTGGTATGTAATGGCAGTAGAGAGACGTTAGATTAAAAAGGTTAGTAGACAGACGTTTGGTATGTAACATCATTAGGGAGACGTTTGGTATGTTATGTCAGTAGATAGACGTTTGGTATGTAATGGCAGTAGAGAGACGTTAGATTAAAAAGGTTAGTAGACTGATGTTTGGTATGTAACATACGTATACAGACGTTTGGTATGTAATGACAGTAGAGAGACGATTGTACTGTTTCACAGTCTTTAATAACGAGTATACAAACCCCCGGAGAGGGTGAAAACCTACAATCAAACAATGAATCTTAATTAAAACCTTGAAACTGGACATTTGTATGCATATTGTTTAACCGTTGACTGAAATCTCGGCAGAGTTTGTGATTGACTTGATCGACAGTTCATGACACTTGTTACAAGGTAAACTGACATGATATGTACGCGTTACACCACTAAAACACGTAATTGAACTAGAAACAAAATATAGAAGGAATGTTCACTCACTCTTTGGGTTGTAACCCCTTCAAAATCCTATTTCGATAGGCAAAACATGTGCCAACTTCGGTGGATGTCGATAAAATGAAACAAGTTTACTCAACCCGCGCTCTGGCGGTTGGTTGCGCGTAAGCGAACCGACTTCAAACGAACCAACACTGAACCCGAACCGAATGTTACTTTACACTTCCCTCCTGAGTTTACCTCACCAAATTATAATATAGATGATAGTTCTTTAAAAACACAAAGTTAACAAGTTTGAGTCATTCTGAACACAAAAGCACTAATTGCGTAACTGGACGGAAGTAAGTCGCTGGTCCGGAGTCTCGCATCACACGAACAGCTGCTTTCCTCACTAGGCTGTCTGAACTAGGAAATATCTTCTCGACAAGACCGACGGGCCACTGGTTGCGAGAGACACAGGATTCCATCAACAGAACCACATCTCCTTCCTGGAGGTTTTTGCGTTCTTGCTTCCATTTTGGCCGTGACTGAAGATTCTGAAGGTACTGGCTCCTCCACCTTTTCCAGAACTGATTGGCTAACACCTGCACCTGCTTCCACTGAGATTTATACATATCCTGAAGTTGGAGTTCCTCAAAGGGCGCCACATCCTGCTTCACTTTCTGAGTTAGAAGCGTGTTCGGAGACAGTATGCTTGGTGAATCAGGGTCACTTGAGACAGGCGTGATAGGCCTGCTGTTTATGATGGCACACACTTCTGCCATAAGTGTGCACAAAACGTCATGGGTAAGTGGTTTCCCTTGAACCTCGCGCAACATCGAGTCTAAGATCCTCCTGACAAGGCCAATCATCCTCTCCCAGGCCCCTCTCATGTTAGAGGCGTGGGGAGGGTTGAACTTCCACACAACCCTGTGTTCGAGAAGAAAGCTCTGGATGTCAATATCCTCTACGTTTACTGTGCACATACCTAGTTCACCTGTTGCCCCGACGAAGTTTGTGCCACAGTCCGACCGGAATACCTTGACTGGTCCACGAAGTGCCATGAATCGCCTAAGCGAGTTGATGAATGAGGCCGAAGAGAGTTCTTCCACCACCTCGACGTGCACTGCCCTGGCGACAAGGCAAGAGAACATTATTGCCCATCTTTTAGAGTTGGCCGCTCCACCTCTAGTGCGTCGTGTGGTCACCGACCACGGCCCAAATGCGTCAACTCCCACATATGTGAAGGGAGGACTTGGGGTCATACGGTCAGGTGGAAGATCCGACATTTTCTGATGTTCGACCTTTCCTCTTAGTTTCTTGCATTTGACATAGATACGCAACAGGGACGAGATCAACCTTTCCCTCCAATGATCCAGAAGCCAGCTGCTCTCAGTGCTCCTTCCGTGAATGTTCTTCCCTGATGTTGAACGGAGCTGTGGTAGTGATGGATAAGCAAGGTAGCAATGTGGTGTCCTTTGGGCACGATCACGGGGTTAACCTCGCCACTCGCGAGATCCTTGGATCTGTTAAGTCGGCCTCCTATTCTAAGGATGCCATGTTCATCAAGGTAAGGTGAGAGTGGTAGGAGTGGGCTACTGGAGTTGAGTCCTTTACCATCACGTAGACATTTTATCTCCAAATAAAAGGAATCAAGCTGTGCTTGTTTAATGATGACTCGCTCCGTCTCTTGGAACATGTCAACGTTCTTGTGTATAGTGCACCAATGCCAGCCACTGCAGTGGTCTTCGTTCCTAGAATGGGTGCGTGCGATGTGTTTCAATAGGGCAATAGCTCTAACCAGACGACCCCATGAGGAAAATCTTTGAAACCGCGTTCCGTCCAAACGCGGAGTTTCGCTGGAAGATGTTTTGAGAGAGGTGACGTCAGGCCTTACCTCTTTATCGGTCTCTACTTGAAGAAGGGGGTAGGTCACTTCTGCAATTTCCTCCTCAAGAAGTCCAGGGCCCTTCACCCATGGGCTAGCTTGAATGTCCTTTGCATGTACAGATCTCGTAGCCACGTCTGCAGGATTGCTAAGGGTGGAGACATGAGTCCACTGATTCGGCATAGAGAAAGCCCTTATCTTCTCGACGCGGTTCGACACATACACATAAAACCTCCTTTCCTCGTTGTGAATATAACCAAGAACGACTTGACTGTCTGAATAGAAACGGACGCTGTCTAGCTTAACGCCTAGTTGCTCGATGACAGTTTGAGCTATTTCAACAGCAAGTACTGCCGCACAAAGTTCTAACCGAGGGATCGTGTGACCCTTTCGTGGCGCGACCTTAGCCTTCCCATAGACGAAGCTGACCTCTGTGATGCCACTTATTTGGAAGGTCTTCAGATAGGATGCTGCAGCAATAGCATCCTGGGATGCGTCGGCAAAGGTGTGGAGCTCCCTCCGAGAAACATCGGTATGAGCAAAGGTGGAGTAGACTCGTGGAATCCTTATATCCTCTAGAGAAGCGAGATAATCTCGCCACGTCTTCCACTCCGCCTCGCGGTCTGGTGGCAAAGGCTCGTCCCACCCACCAGATGAATTACACGCCATCAGATCCCGAAGAATGAGCTTTCCTCGAATCACCACCGGTGCAATGAGTCCCAGTGGATCAAAAAGACTGTTGACAGTGGAGAGCACACCCCGACGTGTGAAGGGCTGCACATCTGGACACACTTGATAGGTAAAGGTGTCATTGTTCACGTTCCATACAAGACCTAGACTTCTCTGAAGAGGAATGACGTCCTTCCCTAACTCTAGGCCCTTTAGTCCTTTGGCCAGGTCATTTGGGTGAAAGGCATCAAGCACCTCCTTGCTACTGGAAGTTATCTTGTGTAATCTCAGATTGCCTTCGCGTGCTAGTGTCGACTGAGTGCGCTTCATGAGATCAATGCCTGTCTTGACGTCATCAGTTGAGACAAGTCCATCGTCGACGTAGAAATTTTGCGACACAAATTCCTTGATATCAGAGTCCGCGCGCTCAACAGATTTCCTTAGTCCAAAGGTGGCAACAGCCGGGGAGGGACTGTTGCCAAATACATGCACAGCCATCCTGTATTCAATTAACTCAAGTTCAGGATTATTGTCTCTGTGCCAGAAGAATCTAAGATAATCCCTATGTCGTTCTTCTACGCGGAAACAATAGAACATGTGTTCTATGTCGGCGGTAAGGGCAATCGATCCTTTTCTAAAGCGTAGTAGAATACCTAAAAGGCTGTTCGTTGAGTCAGGCCCTGTGAGCAAAACGTCGTTCTGCGACACGTCTCCAAACTTCGCCGAAGAGTCGAATACACCTCTGATAGTGTTTGGCTTCTTTGGGTTATATACTCCGAACAATGGAAGATACCATCTCTCCTGGTTGTTAGCGAGATCAGGAGCAATTTCCGCTTGTCCCTTGTCCAGAATTTTCTGCATGAATTCCACCATGTGCTGTTTCTTATTTTCATCCCTTTTCATGCTAGCTAAGAGGGAATTGGCTCTCTTCAAAGCTAAAGGACGATTATCTGGAATCCGCTTCCTGTTGACCTTGAAGGGAATGCCTTGTCACTTCCGGGGAAGGAATCTCCTGTCTCATGTTGGGTATCGCGTCACATTCAATGATGTCAGGAAGTTCTGTCTTGAATGTCCCATCCACCGACTCAATGATGTAACCAGATGCCAACCTGCCTGTGGTAACATGGCTGCCAGAACAGGATGACATGGCGTATTCCAGATCTGGTCCATTTTCATCGAAGTGGTTGAAAAGTGACGATCGTCCAAGTGATCTGTTGCTCTGGTCATCAAGAATAGTATACAACCGCATGACCTTGCTTGGATAATCCTTATGGTAAATCTGGGCTAACACAACCTTACCACATGATTTTCTTGTATTTTCCCTTTGGCCACATACTTGGGTACAAATGCCCACAACGGCACCTTGAGTCCTTAAACTGGAGTCTCCTTGTGTCTGACCCTCCCCTCCATGAGCTTTGGAGGCTGACTCTTTGACATCAACGTGAAGTGCTGAAGGATGGTCCTTACTACCACATGTGTCGCACTGAACGGACGCGGTGCAACTCTTAGCTAAGTGCTTCTGAGGACCACAGCACCTGAAACATATTCCATTTGAAAAGAGGAATTCCTTTCGTTCTTTGACGGGTTTGGAGCGGAAAGAACGGCACTTGTTTAATGAGTGATTAGTGTTATGAAGTGGACAAGTGTCCTCTGTCACACTGGGGGCACCAGTTTCAGTCTTTCTTGTTGTTATCTTTGTTCGTGCAGTCTGATCTCTCGACTCTTTGTTGACATCTGGGATAGGGACGTTGTATTCAAAACTGGGGTCGTTCCTTACTCTTGCTAATTCCCGCAAGAACCTATTGAAATGTGAAAAGGGAGGGTATGTGACTTGATGCTTCTCCTTGTACTTCACAGCCTCTGTTGTCCACTTTTCTTGGATGTATGTAGGGAGTTTGCTGACAATGGGGTTCACGCCTGATGATGAATCGTAGTAAGCAAGTAGTACCCTATATCTTGGGTCCTCCTTCAACGAGGCTATCTCTGACACAATGTCTGATAACTCAAACAAGCGGTGATGATCCTTGTTGCTTATCCTTTGGAAGGAACTTAATTTCTTTTTAACAGACGCTTCAACCGACTCTGGACTTCCATATTTGTCCTGTAACCTCTCCCAAATGAGTTTCACTCCGTTTCCGGGATTGCTGGCATTAGCGGCTCGTAACGTGAGTGCAAACTTTTAGGACTCCGGCCCTAACCATTTAACCAAAAGATCAATTTCCTCTAGCGGTGATAGACTTAAGTCGCTGACAATTGCACTGAAACTGGCCTTCCATGTTCTGAAATGTTCCGGCACATCATCAAACTTGGTAAATCGTAGTAGGAGTAGATCTTTCTTGGCCAGATACTTAGTAAATACAGAGCACATATCCAAGTATGGAGAGGCAGTGGAATAGGTTTGAGGCGATGAGGTGAGCATGGCAGGATGTGGGGCAGGGGGGAGAGTGGTGTGAAGACTGTCAAGCTGCTGAGGTGTGCTGGGAGGAATCTGACTTATCACTGCCTGATCCTCATGAGTTGACAAAGGAGTACTGGTAACAGTTGGAGCTGCCATTCTGTCTGTAACACAAGTCTTTGCCGGACTGTTAACCTGATACAACACCGGATCCCTAGGATGGTATGGAAGAGCATGAGGGTCCAATCCAGGAGAAGGTTGGTGTTGTAGGTCCGTATTATTATGAGGCTGCCACCTGGGAGGCAACCTGGGAACAGGGTTGAGCCAGTTTAATTCCAAATGTAACGGAGGGATGGTTTTATGAAGGCCATTATCCCTTTTATTATCAGGGTTGTCGGGTTCCTCCTGGTCTGATTGTTGTTCAGCTATAAAATTTGAAATCCTCTCATGTTTTTCTGGAGCTGTCTCTTGTTTTATAGATAACGCCCGAAATGACGAGTGTGAACATATCGAGTTACCTGTGAAATCCATAACCGCCTTGAATTCAGCCTCAGCTTCATCAGCTTCTCTCTGTGTATGAAGGATTGACAAATCAGCCTGTAGGATAGCTTGTTTCCTCGCAATCTCAGCCTCTTGTTTAACAAACCTAAGTTTGACCTTTGACCTCTCCGCCCTAGCCTTAGTCTTAAGGAGAAGGGTCATAACTATACTTGAGGTAACAGAACCGGATTTTCTTGAGGTGGTATGTGCCTCCGAAGCAGAGTCAAGAACCTGAGAATACATATCATCTCTTGCCTGTGTGGGATTTCTGGTGGTGTCGTGTGTCTGAGACGCAGAGTCAAGAGCTTGGGAGGATGGGATCGTGTTATCCTGTGCCTGTGTGGGCTGCTGTAGGTTTTGTTTCATGGACATTTCACTAAGGAATTTTAGGACTTTGTCATCGATGCTTGACTCAATAAGTCGTTGACATGCTAACTGCCTTTCGCTGTCATGCGATCTTACCCTGACGAGGTAAGTTGTGAATTATGTAGATAATACTGTGTATCGACAGTGTGCCTGCTTAAGTCTCTTAAGGAATTTCTGAACATTATCATTGTCTGTGCTGTCTAACCTGTCAAGATTTGACAATAGCGAGTCAATTTCGTGTTTAATGGCAGATAACCTTCCCACATGGAACGTAACAAATTCATCGTATGCTGTTTGACCCTTCTCAGATAGTTGTCTGACTCGTGTTAGTCGATTGATTTCCATTCCCTCCACGCTCTGGGCTGTATGGCTCATCGTAGAACCGATCTGTGGGGCTGGATTACCTAGAGTTTTCACTGTACTGTTTCACAGTCTTTAATAACGAGTATACAAACCCCCGGAGAGGGTGAAAACCTACAATCAAACAATGAATCTTAATTAAAACCTTGAAACTGGACATTTGTATGCATATTGTTTAACCGTTGACTGAAATCTCGGCAGAGTTTGTGATTGACTTGATCGACAGTTCATGACATTTGTTACAAGGTAAACTGACATGATATGTACGCGTTACACCACTAAAACACGTAATTGAACTAGAAACAAAATATAGAAGGAATGTTCACTCACTCTTTGGGTTGTAACCCCTTCAAAATCCTATTTCGATAGGCAAAACATGTGCCGACTTCGGTGGATGTCGATAAAATGAAACAAGTTTACTCAACCCGCGCTCTGGCGGTTGGTTGCGCGTAACCGAACCGACTTCAAACGAACCAACACTGAACCCGAACCGAATGTTACTTTACAACGATAGGTATATAAGGTTAGTAGACTGATGTTTGGTATGTAACATACGTATACAGACGTTTGGTTTGTAATGTCAGTAGACACACCTTTGTTATGTTATGTTTTAGACAGACTTTAGACCTGTATTGTCAGTAGACAGACGCTTGGCATGTTATGTCAGTAGACAGACGCTTGGTATATTATGTCAGTAGTCAAATGGTTAGTATGTAATGTCTGTAGATAGACGTTTGTTAATTAATCTCAGTTGACAGAATTTTGCGATGTAATGTTAGTAGACAGACGTTTGGTATGTAGTGCCAGTAGGGAAACGTTAGGTATGTAAGGTTAGTAGACTGACGTTTGGTATGTAATGCTAGTAGACAAACGTTTTATTTGTAATGTCATTAGACGGAAGATTGGTATGTAATGTCAGTAGACAGACGTTTGGTATGTAATGCCAGTAGGGAAACGTTAGGTATGTAAGGTTATTAGACTGACGTTTGGTATGTAACATACGTAGACAGACGTTTGGTTTGTAATGTCAGTAGACAGACCTTTGGTATGAAATGTTTTTAGACAGACTGTTGGCATGTAATGTCAGTAGACAGACGCTTGTCATGTAATGTCATTAGACAGACTATATGGTATGTATTATCAGTAGGCAGACATTTATCATGTTATGTCAGTACACAGATGTTTGTTTTGTAATGTCTATAGACAGACGTTTAGTATGTAATGACAACAGATAGACATTTGATATGTAATGTCAGCAGAGAGAGGTTTGTGCTAGTAGACAGACGTTTGGTATGTAACATCATTAGGGAGACGTTTGGTATGTTATGTCAGTAGACAGACGTTTGGTATGTAATGCCAGTAAATATACCTTTGGTATGTAATGTTTTTAGACAGACTTTTGACATGTAATGTCAGTAGACAGCTGTTTGGTTTTTAATGTCAGTAGGTTTACGTTTGGAATATAATGTCAGCAAACAGATGTTTGGTATGTAATGTTAGTAAACAAACGTTTAGTTTGTAATGTCAGTAGACAGACCTTTAGTTGACAGACGTTTGGCATATAATGTGAGTAGAAAGACGCTTGGCATGTAATTTCATTAGACAGACTATTTGGTATGTAATGTCTGTAGACAGACGTTTAGTATGTAATGACAACAGACAGACATTTGATACGTAATGTCAGCAGAGTGAGATTTGGTATGTTATGCTAGTAGACAGACGTTTGGTATGTAACATCATTAGAGAGACATTTGCTATGTTATTTTATTAGACAGAGTTTTGATATGTAATGTTTTTAGAAAGAGGTTTGATATGTTATGTCAGTTGACAGACGTTCGAGAAGTAATGTCAGTAGAAAGACGTTTGGTATGTATTGTCAGTAGACAGACGTTTGCTATGTGATGTCAGTTAGCTGACCTTTGATATGTAATTTCAGTAGAAAGAGGTTTGATATGTAATGTCAGTTGACAGATATTTGTTATGTAATGTAAGTAGACAGACTTTTGGTGTGTAATGTCATTAAACAGACGTTTGGTATGTAATGTCAGTAGACAGACGTTTGTTATGTAGTGTCAGTAGTCAAATGTTTGGTATGTAATATCAGTAGACAGACGTTTAATATGTAATGTTAGCAGAGAGACTTTTGACATGTATTCTCGTCAGACAGACGTTTCGTATGTAATGTCAGTAAACAAATGTTTGGTATGTAATATCAGTAGACAGACGTTTGGTATGCAACATCATTAGAGAGACGTCTGATATGTTATTTTAGTAGACAGACGTTTGGTATGTGATGTCAGTAGACACACATTTGGTATGTAATAGCAGGAGACAGACATTTGATATGAAAAGTCAGTATACCGACCTTTGGTATGTAATGTCAGTAGACAGACAATTGGTATATAATGTCAGAAGATAGACGTTTGGGATGATATGTCAGTAGACAGATGTTTGGTATGTAATATCAAGAAACAGAGACTTGGTATGTAATGTTTTTAGACAGATGTTTGGTATGTGATATCAGTAGACAGACGTTTGGTATGTTATGTCATTAGACAGACGTTTGGTTTGTATTGTCAGTAGATAGAAATTTAGTATGTAATGTCAATAGACAGACGTTTGGCATGTAATGTCAGTAAACAAACGTTTTATTTGTAATGTCAGGAGACAGACTTTTGATTTGCAATGTCAGTAGCCAGATGTTTGGTATGTTATGTCAGTAGACAGACGTTTGGTATGTTATGTCAGTGGACAGACATTTGGTATGTAAAGTCAGTAGTGAAATGTTTGGTATGTAAAGTCAGTAGTGAAATGTTTGGTATGTAAAGTCAGTAGTGAAATGTTTGGTATGTAAAGTCAGTAGTGTAATGTTTGGTATGTAAAGTCAGTTGACAGAAATTTGGTATGTAAAGTCAATTGACAGACTTTTGGTATGTAGTGTCAGTAGACAGACGTTTGGTATGTAATGTCTGTAGACAGACGTTTAATAATGACAACAGACAGACATTTGATATGTAATGTCAGCAGAGTGAGATTTGGTATGTTATGCTAGTAGACAGACGTTTGGTGTGTAACATCATTAGACAGATGTTTGGTATGTAATATCAGGAGTTTTGATATGTTATGCTTTTAGAAAGACGTTTGGGATGTAATGTCAGTAGACAGACGTTTGGTTTTTAATGTCAGTAGACATACCTTTGGTATGTAATGTCAGTAGACAAACGTTCAAGAAGTAATGTCAGTAGACAGACGTTTGATATTTAGTTTCAGAAGATAGACGTTTGGTATGTTATGTCAGTAGACAGACTTTTGGTGTGTAATGTCAGTAGACAGACGTTTGCTATTTGATGTCAGTAGTCAAATGTTTGGTATGTGATATCAGTAGACAGACGTTTAATATGTAATGTTAGCAGACAGACTTTTGACATGTAATCTCAGCAGACAGACGTTTGGTATGTAATGTCAGTAGACAAACGTTTAGTACGTTATGTCAGTAGACAGACGTTTGGCATGTAATGTCAGTAGATAGACCTTTGGTATTTAATGTTTTTAAACAGACTTTTGGCATATTATGTCAGTAGACAGACATTTAGAATATAATGTCAAAAGACAGATGTTTTGTATGTATTGTCAGTAGATACATGCTTGGCATGTTATGTCAGCAGACAGACATTTGGAATTTAATGTCAGAAGACAGATGTTTGGTATGTAATGTCAGTAGACAAACGTTTGGTATATAATGTCAGTAGACAGACGTTTAGAAAATAGTTTCAGCAGACAGATGTTTGGTATGTAATGTTAGTAGACAAACGTTTGGTTTGTAATGTCAGTAGACAGACGTTTCGTATGTTATGTCAGTTGACCGACGTTTTGCATGTAATGTCAGTAGACAGCCGTTTGGTTTTTAATTTCAGTAGACATACCTTTGGTATGTAATTTCAGTAGACAAACGTTCGAGAAGGAATGTCAGTAGACAGAAGTATGGTATGTATTGTCAGTAGACAGACGTTTGCTATGTAATGTCAGTTGACTGACATTTGGTCTGTAATGTAAGTTGGCAGACGTTTGAAATGTAATTTCAGTAGAAAGAGATTGTGTATGTAATGTCAGTTAACAGACATTTGTTATGTAATGTAAGTAGACAGATGTTGTTATTTAGTTTCAATAGATAGACGTTTGGTATGTTATGTCAGTAGACAGACTTTTGGTGTGTAATGTCAGTAGACAGACGTTTGCTATTTGATGTCAGTAGTCAAATGTTTGGTATGTGATATCAGTAGACAGACGTTTGGTATGTAATGTCAGCAGATAGACTTTTGGCATGTAATGTCAGTAGATTTCCGTTTAGTTCTTATTTCAGTAGATAGACCTTTGGTATGCAATGTTAGTAGAAAGAGGTTAGGTATGTAATGTCAGTAGACAGACAGTTGGTATGTAATGTCAGCAGACCGACATTTGGTATGTTATATCAGTAGACAATCTTTTGGTATATAGTGTCAGTAGATAGACGTTTAGTTTTAATTTCAGTTTACAGACGTTTGGTATGTAATGTCAGTAGAAAGAGGTTAGTTATGTTATTTTAGTAGACAGACAGTTGGTATGTAATGTCAGCAGACCTATGTTTGGTATGTAATATCAGTAGAAAGAGGTTTGGTATGTAAGGTCAGTTGACAGAAGTTTGGCAGGTAATATCATTAGACCACTTTTGATATTTAACGTCAGTAGACAGACGTTTGGCATGTTATGTCAGCAGACAGACTTTTGGCATGTAATGTCAGTACACAGAAGTTTGGCTTGTAATGTCTGTAGACAGATGTTTAGAATGTAATGACAACAGACAGATATTTGATATGTAATGTCAGCAGAGAGAGATTTGGAATTTGATGTTATTAGACAGACGTTTGGTATGTAACATTATAAGAGAGGCATTTGATATGTTATCATAGTAGAGAGAGGTCTGGTATGTAATGTCAGAAGATAGAGGCTTAATATGCTATGCTTGTAGACAGGCGTTTGGTATGTGATGTCAGTAGACAGACGTTTGGCATGTGACGTTAGTAGACAAACATTTGATATTTAATGTCTTTAGACACACGTTTTGTATGTTTTGACATTAGAAAGACGTTTAGCATGTATTGTCAGTAGACAGACGTTTGGTATGTAATGTTAGTAGAAAGAGGTTAGGTATGTTATTTAAGTAGACAGACAGTTGGTATGTAATGTCAGTAGACCGACGTTTGGCATATAATGTCAGAAGATAGATGTTTGGGATGTTATGTCAGTAGATAGATGCTTGGTATGTAATGTTTTTAGACAGACATTTGATATGCTATTTTAGTAGACAAATGTTTTATTTGTAATTTCAGTAGACAGAAGTTTGGTATGTTATGTCAGTAGACAGACGTTTGGTATGTTATGTCAGTAGACAGCAGTTTGGTATGTAATGTCAGTAGACAGACGTTTGCCATATAATGTCATTAGACAAACGTTTTATTTGTAATGTCAGTAGACAGAAGATTTGTATGTTATGTCAGTAGACAGTCGTTTGGTATGTAATGTTAGTAGACAGACGTTTGGTTCTAATGTCAGTAGACAGACATTTGGTATATAATGTCAGTAGACAGACGTTTTGTATGTAATGTCAGCAGACGGACGGATTTAGTATAGAGACTATTTACACTAGTATGTGTATAAGTCAATGTCAAATACAGCTAATCATTTACTAAAAGTAGTGTAGAGACTTTTGTTCTGCAATATTGCTGTTGCATTATTTTCGATAGATTTATTCAATTTGTTGTATTTTTGCAGACATTAAAACTCAAAACTATAATAAAAGGAGATGCTCCAACGAGTTTGATTACTACCGGAATCCTTAAAAGAGAGGTAAGTCGGACAACATTCTCAAAGAAGGGGAAATTATTATATACCTTGATATTAGAGATAGAAGAAAGAACCTCTTCATCAACAGAGAGGAAAGCCGTTGTACCTCGTCAATAAATGAAAGGAAATTCGATGAACCTGGTCTGTTACAGAGATGTAAGTCAAATGTACATTGTCATTATCAGAAAGGTAAGTCGATGTACCTAGTCATTAACAGAGAGGTAAGTCCCATGTACCTCGTCATTAAGAGAAAGATAAGTCCCAGGTACCTCGTCATTTTCAGAGAAAGGTTAGTCCCATTTAACATTGAATGTACCTTGTCATTAACATATAGGTAAATCGATGTACCTTGACAGAGTAACAGAGAAGTTTGGCGATGTACTTCGTCATTAACAGAGAGATAATTCGATGTACCTCGTCATTAACAGAGAGGAAAGTCGATGTACATGGTCATTAACCTGAGAGGAAAGTCCATGTACCTGGTCATTAACACAGAGGTAAGTCCCATGTACCTCGTCATTAACATAGAGGTAAGTTCCATGTATATCGTCATTAACAGAGAAGTAAGTCCAATGTATATCGTCATTGACAGAGATGTCAGTCGATGTACCTCGTCATTAACAGAGAGATAAGTCCCATGCACCTCGTTATTAACAGAGAGATGATTCGATGTACCTCGTCATTAACAGAGAGGAAAGTCGATGTACATGGTCATTAACCTGAGAGGAAAGTCCATGTACCTGGTCATTAACACAGAGGTAAGTCCCATGTACCTCGTCATTAACATAGAGGTAAGTTCCATGTATATCGTCATTAACAGAGAAGTAAGTCCAATGTATATCGTCATTGACAGAGATGTCAGTCGATGTACCTCGTCAGTTACAGAGAGATAAGTAGATGTACCTGGTCAACAACAGAGAAGTAAGTCGATGTACCTCGTCATTAAAAGAAAGATAAGTCGATGCACCTGGTCATTAACATTGAGGTAAGTCGATCCACATCGTCATTATCAGAGAGGTAAGTCGATTAACCTCGTCATTTACAAAGAGGTAAGTTGATATACATCGTCATTTACAGATAGATAATTCGAGTTACCTCCTCATAAACAGAGAGGTAAGTCGATGTACCTTATCATTAATAAAATTGAAAGTTGATGTATCTCGTCAAAAAAAGAGAGGAAAGTCTGGTCTGTAACAGAGAGGTAAGTCCAATGTACCTCGTCATTAACAGAGAGGTTAGTCGATGTTCCTCGTCATTAACAGAGAGGTAAGTTCCATGTAACTCGTCATTTTCAGAGAGGTTAGTCGATGTATCTGGTCATTAACAGAAAAGTAAGTCCCATGTTCCTCCTCATTAACAGAGAGATAAGTAGATATACCTGGTCAACAACAGACAGGTAAGTCAATATACCTCGTCATTAACAGAGAAGTAAGTCGATGTATCTGGTCATTAACAGAAAATTAAGTCTCATTTATCTTGTCATTAACATAGAGATAAGTCCCATGTACCTCGTCATTATCAGCGAGGTCAGTCGATGTATCTGGTCATTAACAGAAAAGTAAGTCCCATGTATCTCGTCATTAACATAGAGATAAGTCCCATTTACCTCGTCATTTACAGAGAGGTAAGTCGTTGTACCTCGTCAATAAAAGAGAGAAAAGTCGATGAAACTGGTCTGTAACAGAGAGGAAATCCGATATACCTCGTCATTAACAGAGAGATAAGTCGATGCACCTGTTCATTAACATTGAGGTAAGTCGATGCACATCGTCATTATCAGAGAGGTAAGTCGATGAACCTTGTCATTTATAGAGAGGTAAGTACCTTGTACCTCGTCATTAACAGAGAGTTAAGTTGATGTACATCGTCATTTACAGATATATAATTCGAGTAACCTCCTCATAAACAGAGAGGTAACTCGATGTACCTTATCATTAACAATGTCGAAAGTTGATGTATCTCGTGAAAAAAGAGAGGAAAGTCTATGAACCTGGTCTGTTACAGAGAAGTAACTCCAATGTACCTGGTCATTTACAGAGAGGTTAGTCGATATACATAGACATTTAAAGAGAGATAAGTCGATGTACTTCGTCATTATCTGAAATGATAGTCGATGTACCTCGTCATTAACAGAGAGGTTAATCTGATGTGCATCGTTATTTACAGAGGGGTAAGTCGATGTACCTCTTCAATAAAAGAGAGGAAAGTCGATGTATCTGGTCATTAACAGAGATTATTCGTTGTACCTCGTCATTAACACATGGTAAGTTATATGTACCTAGTCATTAACAGAGAGGTTAGTCGATATACCTTGTCAATAAAAGAGAGAAAAGTCGATGAACCTGGTCTGTAACACAGAGATAAGTCCCATGTACATGGTTATTAACAGAGAGGTAAGTCCCATGTACCTGGCCTTTAACATAGAGGTAAGTCGTCATTATTAGAGATGTAAGTCTCATGTACCTCGTCATTTACAGAGAGGTAAGTCACATGTTCACCCTCATTAACAGAGAGATAAGTAGATATACCTGGTCAACAACAGAGAGGTAAGTCAATGTACCTTGTCATTAACAGAGAGGTAAGTCGATGTACATCGTCATTAACATAAAGGTTAGTCGATGCACCTCGTCATTAACATAGAGGTAAGTCGATGTATCTCGTCATTATTAGAAAGGTAAGTCCCATGTACCTCGTCATTTACAGATAGATAATTCGCGTTACCTCGTCATTATTAGAGAGGTAAGTCTCATGTACCTCGTCATTTACAGAGGGGTAAGTCCCATGTTCCCTCTCATTAACAGAAAGATAAGTAGATATACCTGGTCAACAACAGAGAGGTAAGTCAATGTACCTCGTCATTAACAGAGAGGTAAGTCGATGTACCTCGTCATTAATAGTGAGGTAAGTTGATGTACATCGTCATTAACAGAGAGGTAAGTCGATGTACATCGTCATTAACAGAGAGGTTAGTCGATGCACCTCGTCATTAACATAGAGGTAAGTCGATGTATCTCGTCATTATTAGAAAGGTAAGTCCCATGTACCTCGTCATTTACAGATAGATAATTCGCGTTACCTCGTCATTAACAGATAGGTAAGTTGATTTAACTCGTCATCAACAGAGAGGTTAGTCGATGTACCTGTTATTGACAGAGAGGAAAGTCGATGTTCCTCGTCATTAACAGACAGGTACGTCCCGTTTACCTCGTCATTAACAGAGAGGTCATTAATGGAGAGATAAGTCGATGTACCTGGCCTTTAACATAAAGGTAAGTCGATGTACCTGGCCTTTAACATAGAGGTAAGTCGATGTATCTCGTCATTAACAGGGAGGTAATTCGATGTACCTGGTCATTAACAGAGAGGAAAGTCGATGTACCTGGTCATTAACAGAGAGGAAAGTCGATGTACCTGGTCATTAGCAGTGAGGTAATTCGATCTATATCGTCATTAACAGAAAGGTTATTCGATGCACCGCGTTATTAACAGGGAGGTAATTTGATGTACCTCGTCATCAACAGATAGGAAAGTCGATATACCTCGTCATTAACAGAGAGGTACGTCCCGTTTACCTCGTCATTAACAGAGACGTAAGTTGATGTACCTCGTCATTAATGGAGAGATAAGTCGATGTACCTGGCCTTTAACATAAAGGTAAGTCGATGTACATCATCATTAACAGGGAGGTAATTCGATGTACCTCGTCATTAACAGAGAGGAAAGTCGATGTACCTGGTCATTAACAGAGAGGAAAGTCGATGTACCTGGTCATTAGCAGTGAGGTAATTCGATCTATATCGTCATTAACAGAAAGGTTATTCGATGCACCGCGTTATTAACAGGGAGGTAATTTGATGTACCTCGTCATCAACAGAGAGGAAAGTCGATATACCTCGTCATTAACAGAGAGGTACGTCCCGTTTACCTCGTCATTAACAGAGAGGTAAGTTGATGTACCTCGTCATTAATGGAGAGATAAGTCGATGTACCTGGCCTTTAACATAAAGGTAAGTCGATGTACATCGTCATTAACAGGGAGGTAAGTCGATGTACCTGTTATTGACAGAGTGGAAAGTTGATGTACCTCGTCGTTAACAGAGTGGTATACTAACACACCTACTAGACAAGCAATCGAAACATTCTGTCGTGGTATACCAAGTAATCGAAACATTCTGTCGTGGTATACTAACACACCTTCTGGCCAAGCAATCGAAACATTCTGTCGTGGTATACTAACACACATACTAGCCAGGCAATCGAAACATTCTGTCATGGTATACTAACACACCTACTAGCCAAGCAATCGAAACATTCTGTCGTGGTATACTAACACACCTACTAGCCAGGCAATCGAAACATTCTGTCATGGTATACTAACACACCTACTAGCCAAGCAATCGAAACATTCTGTCGTGGTATACCAAGTAATCGAAACATTCTGTCGTGGTATACTAACACACCTTCTGGCCAAGCAATCGAAACATTCTGTCGTGGTATACTAACACACATACTAGCCAGGCAATCGAAACATTCTGTCGTGGTATACTAACACACCTACTAGCCAAGCAATCGAAACATTCTGTCGTGGTATACTAACACACCTACTAGCCAAGCAATCGAAACATTCTGTCGTGGTATACTAACACACCTACTAGCCAAGCAATCGAAACATTCTGTCGTGGTATACTAACACACCTACTAGCCAAGCAATCGAAACATTCTGTCAACACACCTGGTATTTTGTCGTGGTATACTAACACACCTACTAGCCAAGCAATCGAAACATTCTGTCATGGTATACTAACACACCTACTAGCCAGGCAATCGAAACATCCTGTCGTGGTATACTAACACACCTACTAGACAAGCAATCGAAACATTCTGTCGTGGTATATTAACACACCTACTAGCCAGGCAATCGAAACATTCTGTCGTGGTATACTAGCATGCGAACTTTCTTGGCTAATATAACACTCCGCTACAATGTATATAAGAGTGGTATAGTGTATAGCTGGTGTAGAAAAGAGGCATATTCTACAACAGTACACTTACACAGAAACGCAGTACTCTGCATTAGTATCGATTTTTCTCTGACATTTGCCCATTTAGCACAACACTGTGGAGATGTTTTTTGGTTCGCGAACTCGCTCAGTAACCAAAACATTCTGCAATGGTATACTATAACAAGTCGCTCAGAAGGGTTTTCAGGGTGGCATACTCCTATACAACACGCAGTAATGTACTTTTACAGCAATATTTTTGCAGCAAATAAAACACGCTACAGCGCCAACTCCTTTGACATAAAACATTTATCTGTTGTGTAAAAATTACATTTAGTGAATTATGGGTCTAGTGCACATCACCATCCATATTCTGACATTATCTTCATTAAGTTAGGTTTCAAACAGTTTAAAATTCTAAATATGAATTGATAGGCGCTTTCCACATCTCTGTCTTTCGTATGATCTTTGAATCAGTCTGAACAGATTGTGATATGTTTAATAGGACAAAAGAATGTCGCCCTGTCCGAAGAATTGTGAAATCAATCGAACGCTTTTAACCCATTCGATTCAGTGTGCTATTAGTATATTCTGCAATCTCATTTGTCGCCTGATTTGTAATTTGTAGCCCTGGGAACCACAGCATATATATATGGATTTCCAGCATCCTATTCATTGTGGCGATTCATGGGGTAAGTGGTTTTCTTAAGATATTAGATATATAATGTTAACAAATTAACCATTTCAAATATTAGTTTTCTTTTACCTATCAATTTCCAATGATCTGTTTCTGAAATGTTAATATTACAGGTGACAAACTGGTGCTTGCTACAGATGCTGGAACAGTTGTACTTGAAGGTATGTGTTACATTATGGAAATTGTGAAAGGTTAGGCCAACCTTTACGAAGATTATATATTTGTGTCAGTCTTTTCTTAGAATTTCTAAATCCGATACATACAAACATGTATGGACATAGGAAGGTTAGATCAGGAAAAAATAGGTTCAGAATGCACTCTATGAAAAGTGGGACCTCAGTGACTTACACCTGTGTGTGTTAAACTGGTTCTAATACAATCTCTTCTACCACATTTAAATGAAACAATTTCTATGAAATTTTATCTTCATTGTGTGTCAATATTTTAACTGTTATTTTGATACCGAAAAAATGTTAAAGATAGAAATGTTTATAGCTAGTTACATTTGTGGTAACTCACAACACACCAAAAACTTCGTGCGGCGCACATTGTGCAAACATTGTGCGCATACACGCGTTATATAGTGTCGTGCATAAAACTGTGCGATAGGACAGCACGTATTTTACGGTTTGATGAAAATGGTTAGATAACATTACGAATTGAAAACCAAACGAAAAACTAATGTAGTTTGACTAAATAGAGATCACATGAATATTAAAATTGATCAGTGATATTACAAGTCATTTTCTATTCAATTTTCGAAATAACACTGAACCATGTATTAATTAGTTTATCGTATATATCACACCTCAGTCAGTGGCGAGCGGTGTGTTTCAGGCATCATGATGTACCTGTATAGTGGTATAGACATGGTAGGTCCAGAACCACACCGGCTAAGTCACACGTGCAACAAAACAGTTTAGATTTACGTTAGGATGTATTTTTTAATAATAAAATGATAGAAAAAATGAGAGTTATACAGGAGTAACGAAAATAAAGTTTCTTTTCTGACCGTTTGAAATTTTAGACGATTCATTGCCAGGACAAAAGAAGACGTCAATTTAATGTTTACGCATAAAATATATGTATAATGAGTGCCTGTACACCAGGACATGTGGCACTTAACTATTCAATATATCTACATGTGCCCAAGTATAATTGATAAATTGATTAGAAAATCCACTAAGTTGTACTCTTATACACTTAGAAAATAAATAAACACTATCCCACAATTGTCTCTAAGTCATTTATAAATTTATATCTACTATCATAAAATCACACAAATGTGCGAAGACTTATTTCGTACAGTTTTTTTTTTTCTATCCTTCCTACATCGTGCAAAAATCACCCATCGTTTAACGCTGTGTGGTCCAACAACGGTGGAAAATGACTAGTTTTGACACGCTAATTTACAAAGTTACAAAAACCAGTCTGAGAAGTTGACTGATGATTAATCATTCTTTTTCAACATCGAAATTTATGAAAAAGTAACAACCGGTAAATTTCTAATTTGACACGTTTGCCTTACAAAACAAAAATAAAGAAAAAATCAAATTAAACGAAGAAGAAGTATCCAGCTTCGTTTTCATGCTCTCGGTATAATGTGTGTCTTCAAGTAGGTTGTTTACGTGAATGGGGTGGAGTTTGGTGACATCTACCTTCGTTCAAAGTTACATGAATAAAATTTGTAAAAATACTTACAATATTTAATTTAGGATTGAATTTAAAAGATTTAGTCAGCTAATCTATAAATGTCTCGCTATTCCATATCAAGTAAAGATCTTTTGATTGAACAGTCTTCAAGCTTTACCCAGTTGATCATGTTGCGTCTAGAAAGATTCGAGTTCATCAGGTACCATTGCGGCAAAGCCAAACGGGATTACATGCGCTCGGCAAGGCGACAGTCCCTGTCTTCCTGCTTTAGTTTGGACTCATACATTAGTTACCATATAACATAAAAAAGAAACTTTCATTACTTTAAGCAGTTCTGTGGTGTTGAGGCAATAGTTTGAAATGAATTGCTCATCTTGCTGTGTCTGACATGAAAGAATATAAACAGGCATGTACACAGAAAACCCTGAACCTCAGGTCAAACACATCACTTAACCTCGGTCAACAATTAAATTGTCATCATTGCTGAGACACAAGTCCAGGTTCTCAACCGTTGTGAGTAATTTTGTCATGATCTTTGCATCTTTTCATTAATAAAAAGGGCCCATTAGTATCTAGTGCATACCGGGTTTGAACGACATTGCTCATAAACTTGACATAGGTGCTTTTTTGCCAACAGTATGCTGATCTTTGAAAAGGCTGATCGGCTATTTTTAGTTCGTAAGACCACACAAGACATCACGCTAAGAACATGAAATGCTAATCTGCAACTTTACACAGAGGAAACTAGGCGTTGAATTTACAAGAACACGATTCTCAATTGATATATTGGAGAATATGTTGTGGGTTTTGCGTTTGCTAAAATGTGCTTGCAATCCTCTTAAACGAGGTGGTCAACATCAACGTCAACATTGGTTGGGCTACTTGCAGATAGTGCATGTCTCAGTTTATGGTCACCTGACAAGCTCTGTCTTGAGATGAGTATTTTTTGTAATGCTTTTCCTGTCAGGTCGCTTGTTAAAGACGGGCTAAGGCAGTCAGCAAACATTGTTCATAGTAAACATGTGCATCAAAAAGACACCACAAATAATGGAAAATATAATATCTATTTTGGCACGTCGATGCATGTAGCATATACCAAGGCTCTCTTTTCCACAGGTGAGAATATTTTGTTTGAAATCCTCTCCATAAAAGAAACACTCATCAGAAATTAAGAATAGCTGGTTCGTCATATGGAGTGTTAACACTATTAGGCTCACCAAACAGTGTTTGCAATGGTCTTTATCTGAGTTAGCACTTCTAATATTTTCTACACATTACACTTTCACACTGACATTTTTAGCAGTCAGTATTCCCTGCAGCCGGTAATACAGAGTCAAATCTACATGTATTTGAGTTCAGGACCTTTAATATAAATCTTTAAGTCAGATTTTGCAACTCCATCTGGTGTTATACAAGGAGGTATGTTACGAATATCAGTAGTGATATTGACTACTCAATGATCTACATATGGCGAAAAAGCAAATAAATACAAGTAGGGTCTAAATGTTGACTCCAATTATGGAAAAGAAAAGCAATGCATTAAGATTAATCAAGTAATGGGATTCCTTATTTCAGAGGGTTTGCCGCCCAGAACAATATTTGACAGGACAGTTTTGGTGAAGCAATTAACTATTGTTGAAGCGCACGGACTCCTTGTGCTGAGAAGTGAGAAAGGTAATATAGCATGTGTAATAATCGTTTTATTTTTTGTAAGATGTAAGGTTATGAAGTTTGTTTAAGTATGTAGAATACTATTTCATAAATGATGACTATTTGATTTTTGCTATTACATAATAACTGCTCAAGCGTAAAAATGAACCTGGCGTGATCACTACATCATTACACCTAAATTTGCCTTCTCATATTTTCTCTCCATCCTTGACTACTTTCTCCGTAATTAAGTAATAGGTAAACTAGGCTGCCGACACTCGTTTTCAACATTTTCGAGACTTCAGTGTAAATGGAAGGCAATACTTATTTAGAACTTTAGGGATGTGGAAGGTCGTATTCGTAGTGAGAATTCGAGTAATCTGAGAAGACAGAATTTATAGTTTGAACTTAGGTATTAAAGGAAGGCCATTACTTGTATTCCCAATGGTGATAAGCCCAGACAGTTTTACAAAACTTGGCGACCTATAACATTATCAAATATAGTTTATAAGATAGCCTCAGGATGCATAGCATATAGGATTAGAACAGTTTTAGATAAGTTAATTTGTGAGGATCAAACAGAATTTCTTTCAGGTCGCTATATTGGAGAAAATATTATACTTGTGTATGATATTATGCAATATGCAGACGAAAGATATATCCCAGGTATGTTATTAATGTTAGATTTTGAGAAAGCGTTTGACTCAGTATCATGGAAATTTATTGATAATGTTTTGAATTATTTAAATTTTGGTCCTGATATTCGAAAGTGGATTAGATTGTTTCACACTAACGTTACTGCAACTGTAAATCAGGGGGTAATTTATCTTCTTTTGTAAATATCAAAAGAGACTGTCGTCAAGGCGACCCAGTTGCACCATACCTTTTCATACTATGTGTTGAAATACTTTGAATAAGACTTAGAAATAACAATGAGATTAAGGGTATCAATGTGAATAACTGTCCAATTCTGCTTTCACAGTATGCAGATGACACTTCACTTATTTTAGACGGTTCAGAAATGTTTTTAAAATAATCTATTGTCGAATTGAAATATTTTGCGAAGATATCTGTCCTCTTTGTAACTTGGAGAGAGAGGCAATCATTCATACTTTGTGAGAATGTGAGAAACTCAGAATTGTTTGGTTAATGTTAAAACTCTTCTTGATGCACTATTGATTCCATTTTCTTAAAATAAGAAAAGCTTTATTTTTGGGTAACTTCAGATTATGACAATGCTATAGGAAACTCAGTAGATGATGAAATTCTGATCGTTTATTATTGTAATGATAATCGTGTGTGAGGGTGTGGAAGATGTGTGACGGTAGAATGATAAATGACGAGTGTGTTGATAAATATACCGTGAAGATAATGACTTCTACTGATGATGATGTTGATGATATTGATGATGGTGGTTGATGATGATGATGATGATGATGATGATGATGATGATGATGATGATGATGATGGTTGATGATGATGATGATGATGATGATGATGATGATGATGAGGTTGTGGTTTAATGATGTTGATTTTGGTGCTGCTGCTGCTGATTATGGTGATGACGACGACGACGATGTTCTGATTGAAGTACATGTGATAGGAAGCCGTATTGATATTCAAATACCTGTGATTGGAAGGTCAACGACCTGTTTAGATACCTGCGATAGGAAGTCATATTCCTACTGAGATACCTGTGTTCGAAAACAATATTCCTACTGAGATACCTGTGTTAGGAAACAATATTCCTAATGAGATACCTGTGTTAGGAAACAATATTTCTACTGACATACCCGTATAGGAATCCATATCTCCAATTTACTGTCTTGAGAAGTTCTTTATTCATTTGGGTATACTCGCTATTTTAAAAGTATTTTTTAATTTTCAATAGATAAAACAATATCCAGATCGCACCTTTATTTGCATGCTTGTTACTAGTAAATGGCATCAGTCATCTAAATCTCTCTCTGTTTAATTACAGGGAAAGATAGCAAGGTCCATGTTTTTCGATTGTTGGATTTTGAAGGAGAATATAACGAACACACTATTCGAACAAGGCTAGATTGCCGAGAACATAGGCTCGACAGAACCAAGGGTAAGTAACAACAAGCGTCACACTCGACAGAACCAAGGGTAAATAACAGGAAGTGTTATACTCGACAGAACCAAGGGAAAGTAACTCGACTGAAAATTAGGTAACAACTTGATATCACACAACAGATAAAATGTTTTTTTTTTGTTTTTTGTAATAATGCTTTTTAATAATGTCTGTTTTGCAAAACTTTTAAGTCATTTCATTTTTAGCTGTTGCAAGATCGGATGCTCATATAAGACACAGGTCCCTTAATGCTCCTTATTTGGGGCTGGTTATAATAGACAAAAGGATACCAAAATGTCAACAGAATCAAATGAAACGCATATTGGCAAACACACCCAACTTGCACAAACTTTTAAGTCATTTCATTTTTAGCACGGACACTTTATCTATGCAAAACACATTTTTAAGTCAATGTATCAGGTTTTTGCGGAGTCGTCTTCGTCTTCAGAAACCCTCAAGGTAAATCTTTGTCAACACAAATATTAATGCTAAACGAAAGTAAGGTAATTAAAATCATAACCAATGCCTTATTAACACAACCAACATACATGGTTGATATCACACAACAGAAAAATGTATACCAATTTGGAGTTTGATATTACACAACAGAAACAAAATGTCAAACGAGCATCAAATACATCCACTTGATATCACACAACTAAACAACAGATATACAAGGACAGCTTATGAAAGTGTAACATAATTTTATCACACAAAGAAATAACATGTATACTACCGAACATCAAAAACACATCAAACTTGATAACACACAACAGAAAGAAATGTAAAATAACGAGCAAGAAACACATCCAACTTGATATCACACAACAGAAAGAAATGTATACTAACGAACATCAAACATACTCAACTTGATATCACGCAAGAAAAACTGCATTTGTACTAACGAGAACCAAACAAATATATTATATCACAACGCAGTCATGTTGTAATAACACATTCAGACAACAGTTATTTAAAATAACGGTAAATCTTTGTCAACACAAATATTAATGCTAAACGAAAGTAAGGTAATTAAAATCATAACCAATGTTACATGTATCCTAATCCAACATACATATCCAACTTGATATCACACAACAGATAAAATGTATAATAACGAGCATAAAACATATCCAGCTTGATATTACACAACAGAAACAACATGTATACTAACGAGCATCAAATACATCCACCTTGATATCACACTACAGAAACAACGTGTATACTAAGGAGCATAAAACACATCCAACTTGATATCACGCAACAGAAACAACATGTGTACTAACGAGCATCAAATACATCCACCTTGATATCACACAACAGAAACAACATGACTACTAACGAGCATCAAACTTATCCAATTTGATATCACACAACAGAAAGTAATGTATACTTAACAAGCATCAAACACATTCAACTACAACAGAAAATAACAAGCCTGAAAAACATACAACTTGGTATAACACAAGAGAAATGACATTTGTACTATTGAGCATCAAACTCATCCAACTTGATATCAAAAGACAGAACAGAACATCAAACTTGATATACACAACAGAGCATCAAACATTTGTATATCAACTATCAAACAACAGATACTAACGTCAAACACATCCAACTTGATATCACAAACAGAAAGAAACAACAGTATACTAAAGAAACATAATACATTTAACTTGATATCACACAACAGAAGCAACATCTATACAAACAAGCATCAAACACATTCAACTTGATATCTCACAACAGAAGTAAATGTTAAACAAAAACAGAAAGAAATGTAAACTTCAATCATATCACACAACAGAAACACATGTATACTAACGAGCATCAAACATATCAAGATTGATATCACACAACAGAAGAAAACATCTAAACACACCAACTTGATATCACACAACAGAAGCAACATCTATACAAACAAGCATCAAACACATAACAACTTAAATATCGCATCAAACACATCCAACTTGATATCACACATGTGTATACTAACAAGTATCAAACACATTCAACTTGATATCACACAACAGAAATTAATGTATACTTAGGAGCATCAAACGTATCCAACTTGATATCACACAACAACTTTATAACAACATATGTATACAACGAGCATCAAACAAATATAACTTTATATCATACAACAGACAGAACATGTGTACTAACGAGCATGAAACACATCCAACTTGATATCACACAACAGACACAACATGTGTACTAACGAGCATGAAACACACCCAACTTGGTATCACACAACAGAAACAAATATACTAACAGTCAAACACATGATATCACACAACAGAAACATATACAACAAGCATCAAATACATCCAACTTGATATCACACAGAAGAAAGAAACATTCAACTTGATATACACAACAGAAACAACATCAAACGACATCAAATACATTCACCTTGATATCACACAACAGAAAGAGCATCATCCAACTTGATACTAACGAAACAACATCAAACACACATCAACTTTACAACGGAACCAACAGGCAAACTAACGAGCATCAAACACGTCCAGCTTTATATCGTACAACGAACCAACAGGTAAACTAATGAGCATCAAACACGTCCAGCTTTATATCGTACAACGAACCAACAGGAAAACTAACGAGCATCAAACACGTCCAGTTTGATATCGTGCAACGAAACCAATAGGTAAACTAACGAGCATCAAACACGTCCAGCTTTATATATCACTACAGAACCACCAGGTATACTAACGAGCATCAAACACATCCAGCTTCATATCGTACAACGGAACCAACAGGTAAACTAACGAGCATCAAACACGTCCATCTTTATATCGTACAACGGAACCAACAGGAACATCAAACACATTCAACTTGATATCACAGGTAAACTAACGAATCAAACATCCAGCTTTATATCTAACGAACAACAAAACTAACGAGCATCAAACTTTGATATCACACAACAGAAAATAATATAACCAACAGCAAACTAACGAGCATCAAACACGTCCAACTTGATATCACACAACAGAACCAACATGTAGCATCAAACACATTCAACTTGATATCACACAACAGAAACAATATGTCTAAATATCAAACTTATCCAACTTGATATCACACAACAGAAATAATGTCAAATAACGAGCATGAAAAACATTCAACTTGATATCACACAAGAGAAATGACATTTGTACTAACGAACATCAAACACATCCACTTGATATCACACAACAGAAACAAGAAACAAAAATGTATACCAAAGAATATCAAACAATTTCAAACTGATATCACATAACAGAAGCAACCTGTGTATTAACGAGCATCAACACTTCAAACATGATACCACACAAGGAAAAGAAATGTAAAATAATGAGCAAGAAACACATCCACCTTGATATCACACAACAGAAGAAACATATATACGGACAAGCATCAAACACATTGAACTTGATATCACACAACAGAAACAACATGACTACTAACGAGCATCAAACTTATCCAACTTGATATCACACAACAGAAAGTAATGTATACTAACTAACATCAAACACATTCAACTTGATATCACACAACAGAAGCAACATCTATACGAACAAGCATCAAACACATTCAACTTGATATCACACAACAGAAACAACATGTATACTAACGAACATCTAACTTATCCAACTTGATATCACACAACAGAAAGAAATGTAAAATAACGAGCAAGAAACACATCCAACTTGATATCACACAACAGAAACAGCATGTATACTAACGAGCATCAAATACATCAAGCTAGATATCACAAAATTAAAAAAAAATGTATACTAACGAACATCAAACACATTTAACTAGATATCACACAACAGAAGCAACATCTATACAAACAAGCATCAAACACATTCAACTTGATATCTCACAACAGAAGCAACATCTATACGAACAAGCATCAAACACATTCAACTTGATATCACACAACAGAAACAACATGTATACTAACGAGCATCAAACACATTTAACTAGATACCACACAACAGAAGCAACATATATAAGAACACGCATCAAACACATTCAACTTGATATCGCACAACAGAAACAACATGTGTACTAACGAGCATCAAATACATCCACCTTGATATCACACAACAGAAAGGAATGTATACTAACGAACATCAAAAATACATCTAACTTGATATCACACAACAGAAAGAAATGTATACTAACGAACATCAAACACATCCAACTTGATATCACACAACAGAAACAACATGTCTACTAACGAGCATCAAATACATCCTCCTTGATATCACACAACAGAAGAAACATATATACGAACAGGCATCAAACACATTCAACTTGATATCACACAACAGAAACAACATGACTACTAACGGAGATCAAACACATCGAACTTGATATCACTCAAAAGATAAAATGTATTAAAACGAGCATGAAACACATCCAACTTGGTATCACACTACGGATAAAATGTATACTTACGAGCATCAAACATATCCAACTTGAAATCACACAACAGAAGCAACATATATACTAACAAGCATCAAACACATTCAACTTGATATCGCACAACAGAAACAACATGTGTACTAACGAGGATCAAACACATCGAACTTGATATCACAATACAGAAATTAATGTATACTTAGGAGCATCAAACGTATCCAAATTGATATCACACAAAGAAAGAAATGTATACTAACTAACATCAAACACATCCAACTTGATATCACACAACAGAAACAGCATGTATACTAAAGAGCATCAAATACATCAAGCTAGATATCACAAAACTGAAAAAATGTATACTAACGAACATCAAACACATTCAACCTGACACCACACAACAGAAACAACATGTATACTAACGAGCATGAAACACATCCAACTTGATATCACACAACAGAAACAACAAGTGTATTAACTACCATCAAACACATCCAACTTGATATCACAAAACAGAAACAACATATATACTAACGAGCATCATACACATTCAACTTGATATGACACAACAGAAAGAAATGTATATTTACGGGCATCAAACACATTCAACTTGATATCACATAACAGAAACAACATGTATACCAAAGAATATCAAACACACCCAACTTGATATCACAAAATAGAAACAACATATGTGGTAACTAACATCAAACACTTCTAACTTGAGATCACACAACAGAAGCAATATGTATAACAACGAATATCAAGCACATCCAACTTGATATCACACAAGAGAAACAAAAATGTATACTATGGTGCATCAAACACATCCAACTTGATATCACAAAACAGAAACAACCTGTGTATTAACGAGCATCACCACCTTAAACATAATACAACACAACAGATAAAATATAAACTAACGAGCATCAAACTTATCCAACTAGATATCACACAACAGAAACAACAAGTGTATTAACGAGCATCAAAACTTCAAAAATAATATCACACAACAGATAAAATGTATACTAACGACCATCAAACACATCCAACTTGATATCACAAAATAGAAACAACATATGTAATAATGAGCATCATACACATTCAACTTGATATGACACAACAGAAGGAAATGTATATTTACGGGCATCAAATACATTCAACTTGATATCACACAACAGAAACAACATGTATACCAAAGAATATCAAACAAATTCAACCTGATATCAAAAAACAGAAGCAACATGTGTATTAACGAGCATCAACACTTCAAACATAATACCACACAACAGATAAAATGTAAACTAACCAGTATCAAACTTATCCAACTTGATATCACAAAACAGAAGCAACATGTGTATTAACCAGCATCAATACTTCAAAAATGATATCACAAAACAGATAAAATGTATACTAACGACCATCAAACACATCCAACTTGATATCACAAAATAGAAACAACACATGTGGTAACTAACATCAAACACTTCTAACTTGAGATCACACAACAGAAGCAATATATATAACAACGAATATCAAGCACATCCACCTTGATATCACACAAGAGAAACAAAAATGTATACTATGGTGCATCAAACACATCCAACTTGATATCACAAAACAGAAGCAACATGTGTATTAACGAGCATCAAACATATTAAGCTTGATATCACACAACAGAAACAACATGTGTACTAACGAGCATCAAATACATCCACCTTGATATCACACTACAGAATCAACGTGTATATTAAGGACATCAGACATATCCAACTTGATGTCACGCAACAGAAACAACATATCTACTAACGAGCAGCAAATACATCCTCCTTGATATCACACAACAGAAGAAACATATATACGAACAGGCATCAAACACATTCAACTTGATATCACACAACAGAAACAACATGACTACTAACGAGCATCAAACTTATCCAACTTGATATCACAAAATAGAAAGAAATATATACTAACGAACATCAAAACACCTCAAACTTGACAACACACAAGAGAAAGAATGGACAATAACAAGCAAGCAACACATCCAACTTGATATAACACAACATAAATAACATCTGTACTAACGAGCATCAAACACATCCAACTTGATATCACAAAGCAGAAACAATATGACTACTAACGAGCATCAAACCTATCCAACTTGATATCACACAACAGAAGGAAATGTATACTTACGAGCATCAAACACATCCAACTCGATATCACACAACAGAAAAAAATGTATACTAACTAACATCAAACACATTCAACCTGATATCGCAAAACAGAAACAACTGTATACTAGCGAGGATCAAACACATCTAACTTGATATCACACAACAGAAAGAAATGTATACTAACGAACATGAAGCATATCCAACTTGATATCACGCAAGAAAAACTAACGAGCACCAAACAAATCCAACTTGATATCACACAAAAGATAAAATGTATTAAAACGAGCGTGAAACACATCTAACTTGATAACACACTACGGATAAAATGTATTCTTACGAGCATTAAACATATCCAACTTGAAAGCACACAACAGAAGCAACATATATACTAACAAGCATCAAGCACATTCAACTTGATATCGCACAACAGAAACAACATGTGTACTAACGGGGATCAAACACATCGAACTTGATATCACACAAAAGATAAAATGTATTAAAACGAGCGTGAAACACATCCAACTTGATATCACACTACGGATAAAATGTATTCTTACGAGCATTAAACATATCCAACTTGAAATCACACAACAGAAGCAACATATATACTAACAAGCATCAAGCACATTCAACTTGATATCGCACAACAGAAACAACATGTGTACTAACAAGGATCAAACACATCGAACTTGATATCACACAACAGCAATTAATGTATACTTAAGAGCATCAAACCTATCCAACTTGATATCACAAAATAGAAAGAAATATATACTAAAGAACATCAAAACACATCCAACTTGATATCACAAAGCAGAAACAATATGACTACTAACGAGCATCAAACTTATCCAACTTGATATCACACAACAGAATGAAATGTATACTAACTGACATCAAACATATCCAACTTGATATCACACAACAGATAATATGTCAAATAACGAGCCTGAAAAACATTCAACTTGATATCACACAAGAGAAATGACATTTGTACTAATGAACATCAAACACATCTAACTCGATATCACACAAGAGAAACAAAAATGTATACCAAAGAATATCAAACAAATTCAAACTGATATCATATAACAGAAGCAACATGTGTATTAACGAGCATCAACACTTCAAACATGATACCACACAAGGAAAAGAAATGTAAAATAACGAGCAAGAAACACATCCAACTCGATATCACTCAACAAAAACAGCATGTATACTAAAGAGCATCAAATACATCAATCTAGATATCACAAAACTGAAAAAAATGTATACTAACGAACACCAAACACATTCAACATGATATCACACAACAGAAAGAAATGTATATTTACGGGCATCAAACACATTCAGCTTGATATCACAAAACAGAAACAACATGTATACTAAAGAGCATCAAATACATCAATCTAGATATCACAAAACTGAAAAAAATGTGTATTAACGAGCATCAACACTTCAAACATAATACCACACAACAGATAACATGTAAACTAACGAGCATCAAACTTATCCAACTTGATATCACAAAACAGAAGCAACATGTGTATTAACCAGCATCACCACTTCAAACATGATACCACACAATAGATAAAATATAAACTAAAGATCATCAAACACATCCAACTTGATATCACACAGCAGAAAAAAAAGTATACTTACGAGCATCAAACACATCCAACTTGATATCACAAAACATAAACAATATATGTATTAACTAGCATCAACACTTCAAACATGACATTACACAACAGATAAAATTTATACAAACGAGACTCAAACTTATCCAACTTGATATCACAAAACAGAAGCAACATGTGTATTAACCAGCATCAATACTTTAAACATGATATCACACAACAGAAGTAAATGTATAATAACGAGCGTAATACACATTCAAGTTGATATCACACAACAGAAATAAATGTATAATAACGAGCGTAATACACATTCAACTTGAGATCACACAACAGAAACAATATGTATAACAACGAATATGAAGCACATCCAACTTGATATCACACAAGAGAAACAAAAATGTATACTATGGAGCATCAAACACATCCAACTTGATATCACACAACAGAAACAACAAGTGTATTAACGAGCATCAACACTTCAAACATAATACCACACAACAGATAAAATATAAACTAACGAGCATCAAACTTATCCAACTTGATATCACACAACAGAAACAACAAGTGTATTAACGAGCATCAACATTTCAAAAATGATATCACACAGCAGATAAAATGTATACTAACGACCATCCAACACATCCAACTTGATATCACAAAACATAAACAATATATGTATTAACTAGCATCAACACTTCAAACATGACATTACACAACAGATAAAATTTATACAAACGAGACTCAAACTTATCCAACTTGATATCACAAAACAGAAGCAACATGTGTATTAACCAGCATCAATACTTTAAACATGATATCACACAACAGAAGTAAATGTATAATAACGAGCGTAATACACATTCAAGTTGATATCACACAACAGAAATAAATGTATAATAACGAGCGTAATACACATTCAACTTGAGATCACACAACAGAAACAATATGTATAACAACGAATATGAAGCACATCCAACTTGATATCACACAAGAGAAACAAAAATGTATACTATGGAGCATCAAACACATCCAACTTGATATCACACAACAGAAACAACAAGTGTATTAACGAGCATCAACACTTCAAACATAATACCACACAACAGATAAAATATAAACTAACGAGCATCAAACTTATCCAACTTGATATCACACAACAGAAACAACAAGTGTATTAACGAGCATCAACATTTCAAAAATGATATCACACAGCAGATAAAATGTATACTAACGACCATCCAACACATCCAACTTGATATCACAAAATAGAAACAACATATGTACTAACGAGCATCATACACATTCAACTTGATATGACACAACAGAAGGAAATGTATATTTACGGGCATCAAACACATTCAACTTGTTATCACACAACAGAAACAACATGTATACCAAAGAATATCAAACAAATTCAACCAACCTGATAACACAAAACAGAAGCAACATGTGTATTAACGAGCATCAATACTTCAAACATGATATCACTCAACAGAAGGAAATGTATACTAACGAGCATTAAACGTATCCAACTTGATATCACAAAACAGAAACAACATGTGTTGTAACTCACATCAAATACTTCCAACTTGATATCACACAACAGAAACAATATGTATAACAACGAATATCAAACACATCCAACTTGATATTACACAAAAGAAACAAAAATGTATACTAAGGTGCATCAAATACATCCAGCTTGATATCACAAATCATAAACAACATGTGTATTAACGACCATCAATACTACAAACATGATATCACACAACAGATAAAATGTATAATAACGAGCGTGATACACATTCAACTTGATATCACACAACAGAAATAAATGTATACTTACGTACATCAAACACATCCAACTTGATATCACACAACAGATAAATTACAAAATAACGAGCATCAAACATATCCAACTTGATATCACACAACAGAAGGATATGTCTACCAACGAGCATCAAACACACCTAACTTGATATCAGACAACAAAAACAACATGTATCAAACATTCAATTGATATCACAAAACAGAGAAAAAAATGGGTACTAACGAGCATTAAACTTATCCAACTTGATATCACAAAAGAAAAACGACATTAGTACTAACGAGCGTGAAACAAACCCAACTTGTTTGATATCACACAAAAGATAGAATGTACAATAACGAGCATCAAACACCTTCAACTTGGTATCACACAATAGAAACAGCATGAATACTAAGGAGCATTAAACACATCTAACTTGATGTCATGCAACAGAAAGAAGTATATACTAACAAGCATCAAAGGCATCCAACTTGATATTACACAACAGAAACAACATGGGTACTAACAAGAATCAAACACATCCAATTTGATATCACACAACAGAAACAAATATATACTAACAAGAAACAAAGGCATCCAACTTGATATCACACTACAGAAACAGCATGGGAACTAACAAGCATCAAACACATCCAACTTGATATCACACAAAAGATAAAATGTATAATAACGAGCATAAAACTTATCCAACTTGATATCACACAACAGAAAGAAATGTATACTTACGAGCATCAAATATATCCAAATTGATAGCATAAAACAGAAACAACATGTGTATTAACGAACATTAACACTTCAAACATGGTATTACACAAAAGATAGAATGTACAATAACTAGCATCAAACACCTTCAACTTGATATCACATAACAAAAGCAGCATGTATACTAACGAGCATCAAACACATCTAACTTGATTTCACACTTCAGAAACAAAAGGAATACTAGGGAACATCAAACACATCCAACTTGATGTCACACAGCAGATAAAATGTATAATAACGAGCATCAGACCTATCCAACTTGATATCAAAACAAAAGAAAAAAATTGTATACTAACGAAAATCAAACACATTCAACTTGATATCACACAACAGAGACAACATGAATACTAAGGAGCATCAAAAACATCCAACTTGATGTCACACAACACATAAAATGTATAATAACGAGCATCAAACCTCTCCAACTTGATATCACACAACAGAAAAAAAATGTGTACTAACGAGCATCAAACACTTTGAACATGATATTGTTCAAGGATATATAATATTTACAATCATTATGACGACCCTAAAACTTTCCAATCATTGTCATCAATCTGCATCTTTTGAAACCCTGTGTTGCAAATTAGTCTGTCGGTTGCCAACATTATGCTCGAAAATCGGGATATTACTAGCAAGCCTTTTCTGATCTTAATATGCATAATTTAATAGCCTAGGTGTGAATAGATTGTTTTTTGCAGGAAATGCTATATTCTCGATGAATATTGTTGAATGAAACTTTCTGAGAAATATTGCTTGTTATGTACTCTCCTTTATAACAAATAAAATTACTCGAAGACACTTGTTATCTTTCCGGACTTATATATTGATGAATTTTCGAAACATATCGGCTTATTATTGCAGCGATGCCAACGGTTGCCATGACACCTCTCTAATAGGTGTTCATTAACGCAAATGTGACTATGTGCCGTAGGTGTTGTGTGCAAACTGATAATTATACATGAGTTATGTATACTTAAATTGCAGGTTGTCATATATACGCCTTAAGTAGGCCTGGAACTAGTCATCTACGTATGGTGGTAGCGGTACAGAGACGTTTACTGCTGTTCACTTGGAAGCATTCTGCTGTCTGGTCTGCCTGGTGTCCTACTGTTGATTTCGAAATAGCAGACGGTTTCAGCTTTGTAAGGGTATGTTTAACAACACCACTTAGACCTGTTAACAAAATTGTGATTCCAACGCGATGAAATAAGGAAAAAGGGCAGAAGGGTTCAGAATGGTCAGTGCCCTCTACTTCATAAACAAACAATACTTCATAAATAAACAAAAAAATAAATCAATTTTGGTCAATAACGCTATATGTTTTGGTATAAGGTAGGTTACTGTCTAGTAATAAGGAAATAGAATTAGAAAAATGAAAATTATAATGCATATCGAATAGCTTAATAAAAAGCTTTCCTGTTGTTGTCTTTGTAAATAAATAATAGAGGTGATAATGTATATTTAGTCTATTGTAGGATATTTTGACCCTTCCTTATATAAAAGAAATGCAAATCAATGGGTATAAATTGGTGAGAAAGATTATCAATATTTGAATGCCTGTGTTGTGTACAATCTATAATATGAATTAAAATGGCATAATGGTTATGTTTGTTTTATCAAACCGGCGTTATCAATATTGAATCATTATTATTTACCAATGTCTGTTCCTCCTCTTAAAGATGGTTTCCAGATTTAAATACGTTTTTCTAAAATTGGTTTTTACATTACAGCAGTGAATTTTAAGTATATGTATTTTAACAATAGGAGTAATAAGCATATTTCATCAAAGATTTACTTTTTTTTCTAATTCAATCTAAACTATTCTTTGTAAATATAAGTTGAAACCAATACCCAGAATAAAACGCATCAATTAGCAAAAGTTTGGGATGACATGTTAGACAGAGATCATACACATAGTACTCTAAGATATTCATGTAACTTAAGCAACACTATTTGAAGAACATTGAATGTCTAGCACGTCTTTTTTTTCTAATTATAGCCTACATACAATTTATTGCTTACGGATATAGAAAAAAGGATATAACAGTGAATCGAATAAGAAAAGTGTGATAATATACTAAATCTTATCATAGCATAGGGTTTACAATCAGGAAAGTGATAATATAACGGGTAATGGCATATCTAATATAGGCCTTTTTATTTTTTGTTATTTAATTATTATTTTTACAATTTTCCAGTGACATTTGTACAAGAGAACATATTACGGTATCAAGCTTCAACCTCCTGTACACTGTACACAGTCTATCATCGTTTGCTTTGTCATCTCTTTCGATAGGAATCTTTCACATATTTGTAGTTTAGTTACAGTTAATCTCTTATGTTTTATTGACTAACATATTATTCGACTAATTCTGTAGCAGTATGTGTATGATATATTAACATGACTAATTCTGTAGCAGTATGTGTATAATACAATAACATGACTAATTCTGTAGCAGTATGTGTATGATACAATAACATGACTAATTCTGTAGCAGTATGTGTATAATACATTAACATGACTAATTCTGTAGCAGTATGTGTATAATACATCAACATGACTAATTCTGTAGCAGTATGTGTATAATACATTACCACGACTAATTCTGTAGCAGTATGTGTATAATACATTAACATGACTAATTCTGTAGCATTATGAGTATAATACATTACCGTGACTAATTCTGTAGCAGTATGTGTATAATACATTAAGATGACTAATTCTGTAGCAGTATGTGTATAATACATTAACATGACTAATTCTGTAGCAGTATGTGTATAATACATAAACGTTTTCCTGACATGTTTAGACGCGTCTGCTTTCTCTGGTAGGAATTATATACAGATGAGCAGCCATCCTTGGTAACACTGATAGACGGAAATAAAGAAGACAACCAAATATGTGTGGGATATAAAAATCAATTCGACCTTATCAATGAAAAAAATGGCGATACCCTGCAGTTGTACCATGTCGAAGCCAATAAGGTAATGGATTATCTCCTGGTATGTAACATGATTTCTTTATCATTGACTTAAAATATACCATAATTAAAATCTTAATCTAAATCAGAATTTAAAAAAGTACCTCTCAAATTCAATTCCCATCTACTGAAATTGTATTTTTAATTTGTCTGGTTTCATCTTTGATATAGGTGAAACTCGTATCTGCTCTGGATATATACGAGGATGAAGAAGCAGAACTACTTCTGTGCTACAATCGTAAGTTTAGCATCACTGAAAATACCTTCTCTGAAACTTTCAATTCACCATGCAAGACAATGATTTACAATTTTATTGGAGCATATGAAAGTTCTATAAACTAAATATGGTCATATATAAGGGATGATATCTGTGAAGTGTACCATGTGCCTTCTGGTATTCCGTAAGGGACTCCATTATATCATTACGTCAGGGACAGGGTATATAGTAATCACTTTTCACGTGTTTGCGAGAATGCGTGCGAGTGTGCTTGCGTCTGTGATAACCTTGCTCATAAGATATCTTATGCACCCTGAACATATTTGGTTCATATTCACACCATGGCATCCTACCATCAAGATCGACACCTTATAAAATCTTGATGGTCATTAGTCAAGGTTAAAGTTAAACTTCGACAACTTTTTTCACTTCATTTTCCCTTCTGTATACTATGTCATGTGATTATGGTATCCCTTAAAGGAATATCATGTTACTTAAGGTACCCATTGAATACTCACTTACTTCTGTTATGCCCTTTCTGAATTAATTTCTTCTGTGTAGCATATCGTGTGACATCTGGCATCTTGTAAAACACTTGCCTCTTATGTGCAACATATCAAATGACCTTCTGGTAACATGTAGCGAACATTATTACTACTCAGTAACGCAACAAGTGAGTCCATGTAAAACGTAAAATTACAAATTATGTTTCTGCCTCATTATAGTGCGTAGCTGCGACATAGATATATAAACTTGTTCCATTGTACTGTGTATGTCGGACCGTTAAGATATTCGGCTTTTATTTTATCAGAATCAAGCCTAATGAATTTGCGATAGGAAAGTATCCTGACTATATTCAAGGTCACAGAGGCCCGGGTTTTAAACATGCATGAGCGATCTTAATCGGATTAAAGAAAAGGAATCTTTCAGAAATTCCGATATTAACTAGTATCGCAGGCCTACCAATTGAAATCTATTACATGTAGGGATCTATATATTATAATGACCCAAAGAAGTCTTAACGTCCAGAAAGACAGGACAGACACCAGTAAACTTATGTTGTTTTTTAATTTCAACAGATGTGAGTCATTTCCAAAAGTTAAGTGAGGAAACATCACATGATTTTGACTTTCACTGGAACAGCGAACCACAGGCGATCGGTAAGTAACATATATGGTATACAAAAATTATACTTGGGTATTGCTTGCGAAACATGGCAACATGATCATAATTCAAACTTAAATTCTGTAAAACTAGGGGAAAAAACTGGATTTGGGCACACTGATTGCACATTCAACACTCAAATATGTTATTGCCTAAACCAGCGAGCCTCGGGCTATTGGTTGGTGTCTGCAAGCAATCACTTACCATTAAATGAAACGTTTTAATGCAGAAACATGATAGACGGTGTACCGGAAAAACGGCAAACGATATTAAATGTAAATAAGATTAACGATCCGTGAAATGAGGACAAAGCGTTAAGAAAAGAAGGACTGATATTTCCATCAATCCAAAACGCACGCGAACAAGCAGTGAACAAATGACAAGGTGTTTCATGATAATAAACTGAATATTTTAAGATTGATGAAATTGGCGGACATAAAACTAAGTTTTTATTAACCTGTATACAAGAAACCATGATAAATGAATTTATCTATATTTTCTAGTATAACCTGAAACTAGCTCTCTAGATATTGATGTATATTTCACCTGTCGTGTACCCATCATTACACAAAAAGTTAAAGAACAATAGTAACAATTAAATGTGTGTATTACATTGAGTGTGAAATGACAACTAAGTGTTTGTATTAGTAGTATCAGCGAAAGTTTTAAAAAGAAAATATCCGACAGTTTATGTTATGTGCAAGAATAACAACGAGATGTTTACATTTATTCCATGTACCTGGTGAAGGTATTGAAGGAAATCATGTATAGAGGTGAACAACTCAATCATGTACCTGTCGGAGTTATTGAGTATGGAATATATATTAATGTTTACTTCACTTATGTGTTCTTGCCGAAGGCATTGAAAAGAAATAACAACCACAGCTTAACGTCTCTACCACGTAAGTTTCGGAAATATTGAATATGAAAAAAACTACTAGAGGCTTACGTCGCTTTCGTGTACCTGCCTGAGACATTTACCATGAAATAACAGTTAGTTAGAGGTTTACTTCTCTGACGCATGTCCGTCGTAGATATTAAGTCGTAACTGTTGGGTAAATAGACTATCCGTAAAATATCTTCGTGTAGCTATTGATAATATATCATTCCAATGTCTATTTTAGTGTGTGCCTTTCCCTACGTCATGGCGTTTACACAAGACACAATAGAAATTCGTCTGATCATTAACGGTAACTTGGTCCACACCATGACTCTTCCTGACCTCAAGCTTTTCACATCAAAGGTATATATGCAAATTTCACGATACTAATCGTTTACATTTAATCGTGCACATTTACATTTTAACATTTTGCGAGGGCTACTTTAGCATCCTTGTACTAATGAAGACGGTTAAAGATGGTCACAACACATGCTACAGTGTCTGTTAGTGGCAAAAAAACAACTTACATTTCGTGATAGACATCAATTTCGCAAACCGTCATTGTGCGTAGAAGAAACTGTTTGCTTCTGAATCTTTAATGGATGACGATGACGCGTTGTGTCAATTGAAGATCACTCTGATATATATTTTACCTCTGACCTAAATAAAAGAAACAGCTTTCCGTGCCTATCAAACACACTTCTGATCACAGGACCTTCATACCTAGTATTTGATTTAGCTTTTTGAGGCGGTTTGTCTTGTGTCAGGAGTAGGCCACTCTGACCTAATTCTGACATTTGACCAACATCAATGAAAAAGTGTGTCCCGGCTGTGTTCTATTTCTTTCTATACTACTTATCACTGTTGCGCCATACTCTTTGAAATGGATTACCGAGTCAATGTGTCATGTTCAGTGTATCAGAAGTAGGTACATTAATGAAATACAGCATACAGGTTGGTCTTTGCATGTTTTCATGTAAACTGGTTTACTTTTATTTTACCATTCCAGTGCGACATATACTTCGCTTCAACTGTTGGAACCGGCTTATCACCGACCGAGAAAACGAGAGGGGAAAAAGAAAGTGCCTCCTACTCACCTCCTCCATCGCCATCAGGTAAATAGACCAGATAAGATATCTGTGTCGTTCCTGTGTTCAGGATAAAGCTACAGGAAACCTAGAACACATTTAATTGTTAATGAACTCCATACTCATTATTGTTTACATTTTAATATAGACAATATAACAAATAAACTATATTAAAGCTAGACTGATCCTGTTAAATAATACCACCATCGTCCCCTCCCTCTCAAAAAAGAATTCAATGAAAAGTTTCAATATGGGACTGAAGCTTGAACTGATTTACTAACCTTATAGCGAAATTCAGCTTATGATCTTCAGGCAGGCAAATGGTAAGTAAAGAGAGGGAAATCGCATGAAAACTCTTCGGTAAAAGGAAGATTCATAGCATTTCTAATATATGGGACTTTACAACCCGGAGATACTTCATATTGAAATCTAAATCCTGAGACAGAATATATCCAGAATCAGAATAAGACATAGTAAAAAGAAAAGCGGAACGTGTTTATCTTAATGAATCGACACATCGGCTTAGAAACTGAAGTATCTTATGAAAATTCTTCTCATACTGCGGGCTGTCCGATAATGGTCCCAAACATGGCTCCGATGTTTTTAATGTAACGAGAGAAACATCGATTTATAATCACTATGGTGAACAGTAGAAATATATCTGATCCCCTCCCTCCACCACAGAAAAAAAGAGTACAATGTAATAAGACAGACGGCTATTAAACTAAATTTGGCGTATTGATTATGATATGCATATAGGTCATTTTTAATGAAACGGTGCTATTTCTCTTTGTTCTGGACATAAATAATCTACACTTGATCTTAAACAACACTTTCATCAACGTGATTACCGACATCATGAATGAGTAAAGTTATGTTCTGAATGTCTGAGTGGTTTGTACCAAAATAATCTTAAGTTATGAATGTCGGATGGGTTTGTACCAAAATAAAGTTATGTTCTGAATATCTACCTGGTTTGTACCAAAATATTGTTAAGTTCTAAATGTCTACTTGGTTTGTACCAAAATATTGTTATGTTCCGAATGTCTACCTGGTTTGTACCAAAATGATGTTATGTTATGAATGTCTGCTTGGTTTGTACCAAAATATTGTTATGTTCTGAATGTCTGCCTGGTTTGTACCAAAATATTGTTATGTTATGAATGTCTGCTTGGTTTGTACCAAAATAAAGTTATGTTCTGAATGTCTACCTGGTTTGTACCAAAATATTGTTAAGTTCTAAATGTCTACTGGGTTTGTACCAAAATATTGTTATGTTCCGAATGTCTACCTGGTTTGTACCAAAATAATGTTATGTTATGAATGTCTGCTTGGTTTGTACCAAAATATTGTTATGTTCTGAATGACTGCTTGGTTTGTACCAAGATAATGTTATGTTCTGAATGTCTGCCTGGTTTGTACCAAACCAAAGATATGTTCTGAATGTCTGCCTGGTATGTGCCGAAATAATGTTATGTTCTGAATGTCTGAGTGGTTTGTACCAAATTAAAGATGTGTTCTGAATGACTGTCTGGTTTGTACAAAAATAAAGATATGTTCTGAATGACTGCCTGGTTTGTACCAAAATAAAGATATGTTCTGAATGACTGCCTGGTTTGTACAAAAATAAAGATATGTTCTGAATGACTGCCTGGTTTGTACCAAAATAAAGATATGTTCTGAATGACTGCCTGGTTTGTACCAAAATAACGATATGTTCTGAATGTGTGCTTGTTTTGTACCAAAATAATGTTGAGTAATTAATATAAAAAATATTTGATGAAGTATAGGGGTATTGCTTCACATCATCTTAGATTGTGATAGATCTCAACGAAAAAAAAGAAACTCCTATTCCCAAAGAGTAGATGTTCTTATAACACAACTAGATGCAGATTAGAGCGTGACGTTTCGATGCCTACACTGTCGCCTTCATCTTATAACACAACCTGTAGAAGATCAGAGAGCGACGTTTCGAAGACTAAATGGATGTTCTTTGAGTCGGACCCCAAATCTTCTGCTGTTCTTGAATAATATTTTGTATACACATTCTGCGACGTTTTCTTTGAGTGTTTTATCCTGAGGCTGGACTAGGATATTTCAGCTCCTCCAGGCAGTTGGTTTGTTTCCCTCTAAAGGATTGCTGTGGACATCGGTCTCCTTGGGCGGGAAGAGCAAGCTCGTTAGCGTGAACCAATTAGTTGAGGTCCTTCTTTTATGAAATGCCAAGATTCTCTCGCATTTTCATTTGAAACATCCTTGTGTGACGGGGAAGCAATGTTGTATACACGGTGGGTCTCGCCTACGCTGAGCTGAAGAACCGGATCTTTAAAGGGGAAAATAGATTATACATAATACAAGTATTCTATAAGATCTGAACCCCCTCTGAGTAGAGAGGTAGAATGCAATTATGAAATAAGTGTAAATTGTTTTCCCTTTAGTTTCGGTGAAGCAATTTCAGAAAAATACAGCCAGCTGAGTGGTACGGGTGCTATGGGCCTCTTTTCTTAGAATGTTCTTTCTGTAACCAAGCTTGTTGTTAATAAGCATTGTGTGTTTCAGGTAAGAGCCGTGTGAACTCACAAAGTATCTTCAAGATTCCGCTCTCGTGCCTTGCTGGGCAGATGCAAACTGACAAGTCACCTCATGGATCTCCATCGTCACAATGTGCCACTCTTCTGGCTCCAATCCTAAATAATGGAGACAAGTCACCCCTACAGTCTAAACGGAGTCCTCTAATCCGAACGAAATGTGTTAACACACAAGACAAGGTCAGTTTCCATATAGATACAATATCCAATTATTTTCAACTTTGTTTATTAAACTAAAAATAGAAATGAAAAATAAACATCTTTCAAAATTTCAGTACATTAATGGTATATAGAAATCGAAAGGCTTATTAGGTCTTCATGTTTAATACGATCGCAGCTCCGTATAACAACAATCCTTAATTTAAAGTTATTTAATAATAGGTATTTAAAAACCCATATGGTCTTATGTATAATACGATTATAGGTCTGGATAATAGCAACCTTTAATTAAACATCTATTGGAATTTATAGGTTTCTCGGGTCTTCATGTTTGATATGGTTATGGAATTAATAATAGAATCCTTTACAAGATAAAAATGTGAGTTTGTTTGTTTGGTTTTTTGTTTGTTTTTTGTTTTTGTTTTTGTTTTTGTTTTGTTTTTGTTTTTTTTCGTAATCTAATGAAAACCTTTTCTGTCCTGCTAATATTCATTATTACTTAGTAATAGAGGTTTTTTTTTAACTACCTTTTTTTATAATTTTTTTTTTTTTTTTTTTTTGAAGATTTTCAACAATACATGAAACATAACACATCAAACATTCCACTCTCACATGGCCATTTTCACTTAGGTACAAAGGAATGTAAATAGAGTAAAAAATGAAAGCCTGGCATTAAGATTGATACTAAAGTAAGTGCTATGTTATAGTGTACCGTTTTTAGAGAACTACCTGTTGCATGGACTGTGTATGTTGTACAGGAGACAAACGAATTACACCTATTAGTACATATTTAGAATAAGACATATTATTGTATTTATGAATTAAACTGTATTATACAGTTGCTCTGTCCTTCTAGGACTCATCAGTGATGCTAAGGGCCTCAATTATGAAGCCTAGGAGGCGACTGAGGAAAATCAAGTAATAGATGTAGCAGTCAAGAATTAAGAAGGGGAAGGTACATTAGCCAAACTTGTATTTTTATGTAGAAAATATATTTTTAGAACAAGAAGTACGTGTGTTCATCCTAAGCTGTCACTTTGCGAATGAACAAAACGTCGCAGGCAGATCACGGCAAACCTTGGGGAAAAAAGACATGTATATTGTGTTTTGTTGCATTATAGGTAATGGTCAATTATGGTGCAAATTCATCTTTATACACGTAAGTGAGTGATGGTGCAAATATAGTGATTATAAACAACCGTAATTTACAGAAAAGGATGTGTATGGTAATGACATACCTGCGATACACATGTGTGGGCTACATCGACTATATTCGTTCGCTGTTACACTTATAGCTAGGCGCAATAGCTGCAATATATAGTGGTATGGTGTCAATGCGTTTAAAAATCATTATATGGTGTTTCTGATTGCCTGTTTATTCTGTTTTGAAGGAGAAAGATCGGCATGACTCTTCAAGCTCCGACTCTGGAATAAACATACTAAAGCCAACAGAAGGGGCAAGCAGTCCGCCTCAAAGTCCTTATCAGAAGTGTGTGGGACATATAGACTTCGCAGATCATGATGTTCTTTGACAAATAACTGAGTAACATTTTATAAACACACTTAGATAGGAGGTTTAGCAGAAACTGTAAAGTCTAAGCTCTGGCATATTTGTACGATAATTCTGCGGAGTAATTGCATCCGCAACTTCATTCTAGGTCAAGTGAAAACCAGAAAGAGAAGTAAACATCAGAACCAACAAACGTATCATTGAACTTCACACGTGTCACTGATATAGAATAATTTGCAAACTGATATGGAAAGTACGACTGATACAGAAATGTCACTTATTTCACAACATAATGGTGTGTTATATCGTTAGTTTAGGTGTAGGCAAAGGTACGTGGCGTAGAGATTTTGATGTACTTAAACGGTTAGGTTGCAATAGGTGTGACAATAGTATGATATGTCGTTAAAATATTGTCAACTAGCAATTCAGTCACTTTAATGATTTGTGCTCACATATTTTGCATAAATCATATTTTAACGTGTACTAGTTAATACAAATAGGATTTTCCCGTCTAAATTTCCTAATCTATCAAAACATACACATGTCTTAGTATTTAAGAATGGTAGTGTATGGGAACATAAATATTTATATAGAAGTCTCAGGTCAGAGCATTTATCACCCGAAACTATGTACAGACTTGAAAAAATCTTGCTTGATTCTTTCCAATAAGTCTACAGTTTAATATAGCAATGCCATCACATCTCAAATCTCCGTAACAGCCATAACGTGATAAATGTGGTGTACATTTAGGAGTCAATGTGCTTTTCAATACGAACGTTTAACAATAACACAGAATAATGATTCAATGTTTGAGTAAATGAAACGACTACGCGATACACAATTAAGAGTCGACGTTGTAGTAATCAAAACAATAAAAAATAACAACGTGTCAATAAAGTCACAATCAAAGCTCAAATTTAATCAACTAGGACCAAATATGAACGAAGAAATATTTACAAGAACGCACTTGGAACAAACGCACAAGAGAAATAAAACAAGATGTTCCTGAAGAGTAAGCGGTTTTTGCTTCCTCGAAGACAACCGCGATGGAAATCACTTCTATGCTCCAGAGGTTACAACCATTTTCGCTCAATGCATTCCTTGAACATGTTATTACAAAATTGAAGGCACAAATAATTTGATTGGTTACAGGAGAAAATACTGACCAATCACATGCTAATACGCTCCTTTTTAAGATGGAAAATATTCGTTACTATATGCTGTTGTGCGACTTTGATATTCGTTTGATGTACATCAAACGATCAAACTGGTGTTTTCATATCGAGTATCGAGGATGCGTTAATCTTGGTCAATACAGGTATGTAAAGTCACGTTCCCACGATAAACCACGGAACCAAAGGGTAAACTGATGAGCAAATGCATTTTGCATAAGATAAGGAAATATAATATTTCTTATTGAGATCATTATGACGATCCTAAACCTGACCCATCATCTCACCAGGTCACCAAGGTCCAAATGATCGTTTAGGTTATGCCATACCGACGGCGTCCAATCTTCAATCATTTTTTTCAACAACCCGTTATAAGCCATGAACTACGAAGGGGACTTTGACCAAATTTGGCCAGAAACATTCATGGGCAACTCAATTCTGTACGCATATGGGATACACACAGGATTTAATGGTCTCGTCACTAAAAAGTGACTACATGTTACACAACTAGGCTTTAATGGTTTCGTCACTAAAAGAGACTACATGATACACAACTAGGATTTAATGGTCTCGCCATTATGAAGAGACAACATGATACACAACTAGGATTTAATGGTCTCGTCATTATGAATAGACTACATGATATACAACTAGGATTTAATGGTCTCGTCATTATGAAGAGACTACATGATACACAACTAGAATTTAATGGTCTCGTCATTATGAAGAGACTACATGATACACAACTAGGATTTAATGGTCTCGCCATTATGAAGAGACAACATGATACACAACTAGGATTTAATGGTCTCGTCATTATGAAGAGAATACATGATACACAACTAGGATTTAATGGTCTCGTCATTATGAAGAGACTACATGATACACAACTAGGCTTTAATGGTCTCGTCACTAAAAAGAGACTACATGATACACAACTAGGCTTTAATGGTCTCGTCACTAAAAAGTGACTACATGATACACAACTAGGATTTAATGGTCTCGTCATTAAAAAAGTGACTACATGATACACATTTCAATAATCTGGTCGTTAAAACATCTCAAGATACGTAAGTGATATACAAAGGTGTAAAATAATCACAAGATAACTTTGAATGGTGCAGACATAAGCTTCCCTTAAGCGTTACCTCTCATCTTAATGATTGATGGTCAGAAGTTAATCTATGAATTCCATTGTTTTTCTTAAGAGTTTGTAATTTGGCACTCAATTCTTCGATATATATAACTTGAAATATGTTATCCAGGGGGTGTATTGTATTTAAAAGACTCTTTGAAACGATCGATGCCTTCTTACATAGAAAGGGTACTAATACGCAATCATGATAATCATATGATATATCTGATCAAGTTAGGTTCACTTATTGCAACGACGAAAGCTAAGAAGTAAATGTATGACAATTTGTTGTTCTTTGCTGGGGAACAATACATGCTACGGTATAGTTCACTTTGCGTAAGAAAACATGTGTTATTTAACTGGTTTTCTATGGTATCAATGTATTCAACCTCTGATAAATATACAACAATGTAGCTTCATTGTGATAGCATATCCATTAAAACTATAGATATATAATATTCAATGGGAGGCAATGTATAAACAAATATTGCCTGTATATCGATACAATAAATTACAGTATAATCAATACAATGATATATGTTATATCTATATACTATTAGGTTGTAACATTTTATGCTTAACCTGACACACATGAATGTGTTTAGAACACTGTTTACTATTTAGATTACTGTAAACTAAATTATGTTGTTTCATTAATAATTATGTTTTCATGTTTAGTTATTGCTCAGATCACATTCTCGATGACGTATATATGTGACCGAATTTAGTGTAATCTGTTTTGGTGCATGTCTTAAAACTATCAAATCGCCACAACCCATTGATATGGTCTTTCACTCCTGATGTGGCGTCAAATCGTCATGCATCCTAGTAACACAATTATTCTTATCGATTCAATACAATTTCATTAATAAACACACTTCTATAAATATTGCTTTTACCAGTGTATATTTCCTGTTTTAAATCTGGTGCAGATGAACAGTTATTAGCTCACATATCTGCAAGGCCAGCAACTTATCTCGTGTAAGGTGTCCGCCGTTCCTCGTCACCATTTCCTTTTATAAGACACCTGGATGACCACAACGCACATGGTAGTGAAAATGGCCAGTGACATCTGGCTATAAAAGGCTACCGAAATTTTCAAATGAATTGGGTCAGATGACTTAGAATAGTTTAACCACTTCTTTTCAATAACTATTGGCTGGTGGTATTTGTGTGGTGGTTTGCTTGGAATTTGGATTTTCAGGATTGCAGAAATTATCCAAACTGCAGAAAAGGGTGAACAATTCATGCCCTTGGGTCCTCTTTTTCTTAAAGGTATTGTTACATACTCCTAGTGCCTTAGCTGCAGGAAAATCATTCTGTAGATTACAATGTGGTCCCCTCGTTCTTTGCATTATCGTATGCAGTAAACATCGGAAAAACCGACGATAAACTTATGAAACGATAATCGAGTTTTTTAGGAGTGGTATACAGGACTAGTTGAATGAGCTCGTACATTTACAATTAAAAGGTATTTCAACAATCGTCTAGTTCCTTAATACATTATATTCAAGCTGTATTTCAGTTTCTGTCTGTCTGTCGTCCGTAAATTCATTAACCGTCAACCGATTCCAATGAAATTTCACATCAATAGAAAAGACCATATGCAGATGTGCATGCAATATTTTATTTTCTAAATATCTTTCGCCGTTGTAACTCTGTCAACACATTGTACTGTAAAAATAGTCATTCACAGAACTCATTTTTGTCTCAAATCATTATGAAGGAAAGTCCGTTAGAATTAAACAATAATTTAACTGAATAAAAATCAAGGTCACTGTGTCAAAAGTCTAGGTCAGGGGTTATGGTCCTATTTGGTATCTGGTCACGGATGCATCTTTTGTTGTGAAACAAAGCTGGTTGAAATTACGCAAGGAGTCAACTGATCGAAAGACAAGGTCACTAGACCAGTGATCAACGTAAATATCTCTCACAGTCTCAACCCATAATGATTCTTCCACATTGCTGCAAAGACATTCATATTTGCCAATATAGGTCCAACAGTCCTTCTTTTAATCCCATCAATACTTATCCTGCACTTTTATAATCTCTTCAGTGAAGTCTAGCTGCCCCAATGTTAGGGTTAAGGCATTTCCTATACAACAGTTCTAGTTTGTAATTAAGCATCAGTTCAATACTAACTGTAATTAATGTAGTCATTTGGTTTTGTTTGTACTGCGTCATAATTTATTCAAGTGTATCGTCAAAGTGCTAAGAAACGTGTTAGAGATACACCGAATACCACCTTTTCCCTTCAAAACTATTTTCCCATGGGGTTCATCAAGATCAATATATATATATCAGTACATGTGTATAGATATATCGCGGCTGGAAGCTTATGAATCGATATTTACTCCTCGAGTATTGACAAATTTCCTCGCTTATTGATATACATAGGATTGAACGTGAGGAATGTGTACCATCTTTTCGCGTGTTGTCATTCCTCGGTTGAAGGATGCTGGATGAATATCAACTCCTCGAGTATTGTCATAACTAGGCTGAAAAGTGATGAACATGTAATTATTCCTCGTGACTTAACTTATTCCGGCTGGAGACTAATAGTTGTATACTGATACCTCACTTTTTGGCAACTGGCTTGAAGCTGATGAACATGTATTTACTTTACGCTAATTGATATTCCTTGCTTTGAAGTTGATGAATGTGTGTCATCTTCTCACATATAGGAATATCCTAGCTGGAAGTTGATGAATATGTGTCATCTTCCCGCATCTCGACTTATACCGGTCGGAAGTTGATGAATATATGTCATCGCCTCGCATTTTGACATATCCATGCTGGAAGTTGATAGATGTATTTGATTTACTTGCATCTTGACAATATATCGGCTGGAAGTTGATCAATGTATGCCATCGCCTCGCATCTTGACATATTCCGATCGGAAGATGATAAATGTATGTCATCGTGTCGTATCGTGATATATCCCGGCTGGAAGTTGATGAAAGTGTTTCATTTCCTCGCATCTTGATATATCCCGACTGGGAGTTTATGAATGTATGTCTTCTTCTTACATCTTGACATATCCATGCTGGATGTTGATCAATGTATGCCATCGACGTATCCCGGATGAAAGTTGATTTATGTGTGTAATCTTCTAACATATTGTCATATCTCGGCTGGAAATTGACGAATGTTTTTCATTTTCTCGTATCTTGAGATATCCTGGCTGGAAATTGATGAATGTGTTTGATGCACCCGCATCTTGACAATATCTCGACTGGAAGTTCATGAAGGTGTTTCATCTCCTCAAGTCTTGAAATATGCCGGTTGGAGGTACACGAATGTGTTTCATTCTGTCGTATCTTGAGAGGACCTGGCTGGAAATTGAAGAATGTGTTTAATCTTCTCGCATCTTGACCCATCTCGGCTGGAAGTTGATGAATGTGTTTCGCCTATTCACATCGTAACATATACCGATTGGGAGTTAATGAATGTTTGTCATTTTCTCAAATCTAGTCATATCCCGGCTGGAAGTGGACGAATGTGTGACACTTCCTCGCATCTACACATATCCCGACTGGAAATTGCTGAATGTGTTTCATTTTCCCGTATCTTGAAATATCTTTGCTGGAATTTGATGAATGTGTATCATCTCCTCGCCTCATGTCATATCAGGGTTGGAAGTTGATGAATGTGTGTCATCTTCTCACATATTGTCATATCTCGGCTAGAAGTTGATAAATGTGTGTCATCTCCACGCATCTTGACATATTCCGGCTGGAAGTGGACGAATGTGTTTCATTTTTTCATCTCTTGAGATATCCCGGCTAGAAATTGATGAATGTATTTGATGCACTCGCATCTTGACAATATCTTGACTGGAAGTTCATGAATGTGTTCCATCTCCTCTCATCTTGAGAAATCCCGACTGGAAGTTGATGAACGTGTTTCATCAACTCACATCTTGACATATGCCGGTAGGAGGTTGACGAATGTGTTTCATTCTGTCGTATATTGAGATATCCCGGTTGGAAGTTGATGAATGTGTATCACTTCCTCGCATCTTAACATATCCCGACTGGAAATTGATGAATGTGTTTCATTTTCTTGTGTCTTGAAATATCTTTGCTGGAATTTGATGTATGTGTATCATCTCCTCGCCTCGTGTTATATCCAGGCTCGAAGTTGATAAATGTTTTTGATTTACTCACATCCTGACAATATCCCGGCTGGAAGTTGATGAATGTGTTTCATCGTCTCGGATTTTGATTGATCCAAGTTGAAGAATGATGGTTCTGTTTCATCAACTCGCATCTTGACATATTCCGGCTGTAAGTTGATGAATGTGTTTCATTCTCTCCTATCTTGAGATAACATGGAATAAGTTGAGGAATATGTTTGATTTCATCGCTTCTTGATATATCCCATTTCGAAGTTGGTGAATGTGTTTCATCTCCTCGCATCTTGACTTATCCCATTTGGAAGTTGATGAATATTTCTGATTGCTTCGAATCTTGACATCTCCTTCCTAGAAGTTGATGAATGTGTATCATCGCCTCTCCTCATGGTTGGAAGATGATTGATGTATGTCATCACTACGCATCATGACATATCTCGGCTGGAAGTTGATAAATCTTACATTTTGACATATCCCATTCCAAAGTTGATGAATGTGTATCATGGCCTTGCTTTTGACAGATCCTGGATGAAAGTTGATGAATGTATTTCATCTCCTGAGTATCTTGACATATCCAGGCTGCAAAGTTATGAATGTATGTCATTTATTCGGATATTGATATATTCCGACTGGAAGTTGATGAATTAGTGTCATCTCCTTTCATCTTCATATATCAAGCCTGAAAGTTGATCAATGTATGCCATCACATTGTATCTTAAAATATCCCGAAAAGAATTTGACGGTTGTGTGTCATCGCCTCGCATCTTGATATATCCCATTTGCAACTTGATGAATGTATATCATCGCCTAGCATCTTTACATATCTCGCTTGGATGTTGATGAATGTGTTTCACGTCCTCGCATCTTGACATATCCCTGTTGGAAATTGATCAATATTTGTTATCGCCTCTTATCTTGACATATATCGGTTGAAAATTAATGAATGTATGTCATCACTTTGCATCTTGACATATTCTTGCAGGAAGTTCATCAATGTGTTTCATTTCCTCGTTTCTTTACCTATCACAGTTGGAAGTTGATGAGTGTGTGTCATCTCCTCGCCTCTAGACATATCCTAGTTGGAAGTTCATGAATGTGTTTAATCTGTTCGCCTCTTGACATATCCCGGCTGGAAATTGATCAATGTGTTTTATTTTCTCTTACTTGAAAAATCATGATTGGAGTTTGATGAATGTCTGTCAGCGCCTCGCCTCTTGACATATCTCGATTGAAAGTTGATGAATATATGTCATCGCCTCGCATCTTGACATATCCCGGCTAAAAGTTATGAATGTCTGTCCTCTCCTCGCATCTTGACATATCCCGGCTAAACGTTATGAATGTCTGTCGTCTCCTCGCATCTTGACATCCTGGCTGGAAAGATATGAATGAATGTCATCTCCTCGCATCATGACATATCATGCCTGGAAGTTGATGAATGTATGCAAACGCCTCGAATCTTGACATATCCCGGCTGGAAGTTGATGATTGTATGTCATCTCCTGAGCATCTTGACATATCCCGGCTGCAAAGTTATGAATGTATGTCATTTCCTCGGATCTTGACATATTCCGGCTGAAAGTTGATGAATGTTTGTCATCGCCTCGCTTTTTGACATATCAAAATCGGAAGTTGATGAAAAATTGAAAAATCATGATTGGGATTTGATGAATGTCTGTCAGCGCCCCGCCTCTTGACATCTCCTGGCTGAAAGTTGATGAATGTGTGTCATCGCCTCGAATCTTGACATATCTCGGCTGAAAGTTGATGAATGTGTGTCATCGCCTCGCTTCTTGACATATCCCGCTTGGAAGTTGATGAATGTGTTTCATATCATCGCCTCTTGACATATCCCGGTTGGAAATTGATCAGTATTTGTTATCGCCACGCATTTTGACATATCCCGTCTCGAAGTTGATGAATGTATGTCATTATCTCGTATTTCATAATATTCCGTCAGGAAGTGGTTGAATGTGTTTCATATCCTCGCCTCTTGACATATCCCGGTTGGAAGTTGATGAATGTTTGTCATAACCTCGCTTCATGCCATATCCCATTTGGAACTTGATGAATGTTTGTCATCGCCTCGAATCTTGACATCTCGGCTGGAAGTTGATGAGTGTATGTCATCTCCTGGGCATCTTCACATATCCAGACTGGAAAGTTGATGAATGTCTGTCAGCGCCTCGCCTCTTGACATATCTCGATTGAAAGTTGATGAATATATGTCATCGCCTCGCATCTTGACATATCCCGACTAAAAGTTATGAATGTCTGTCCTCTCCTCGCATCTTGACATATCCCGGCTAAACGTTATGAATGTCTGTCGTCTCCTCGCATCTTGACATATCCTGGCTGGAAAGATATGAATGAATGTCATCTCCTCTCATCATGACATATCATGCCTGGAAGTTGATGAATGTATGCCATCGCCTCGAATCTTGACATATCCCGGCTGGAAGTTGATGATTGTATGTCATCTCCTGAGCATCTTGACATATCCAGGCTGCAAAATTTTGAATGCATGTCATTTCCTCGGATCTTGACATATTCCGGCTGGAAGTTGATCAATTTGTGTCATCCCCTTGCATATTGATATATCTCTGCTATTGAATATCTCTGCTGAAAGTTGATGAATGTTTGTCATCGCCTCGAATCTTGACATATCTCTGCTGAAAGTTGATGAGTGTATGTCATCTCCTGGGCATCTTCACATATCCAGACTGGAAAGTTGATGAATGATTGTCATCGCCTCGCTTCTTGACATATTCCGGTTGGAAATTGATCAATATTTGTTGTCGCCATGTATTTTGACATATCCCGGCTAGAAGTTGATGAAGGTATGTCATTGACTCGAATCGTGACATATCCCGGGTGGAAGTTGATGAATGTGTTTCATCGAATTGCATCTAGACATATCCCGGCCAGAAGTTCATAAATGTGTTCCATCTCCTCGCCTCTTGACCTATCCCAATTGGAAGTTTATGAATGTGTGTCATTGTCTCGCATCTTGACATATCCCAGTTGGAAATTGATGAATGTGTGTCAGCGACTGGCCTCTCGACATTTCCCGACTGAAAGTTGATGAATGTATGTCATTGGCTCGAATCGTGACATATCCCGGATGGAAGTTGATGAATGTGTTTCATCGAATTGCATCTTGACATATCCCGGCTGAAGAGTTATGAATGTATGTTATTTCATCGAATCTTAATATATCCTGTCTGGAACTTTAGGAATGAATGTCATCTCATCGCATCATGACATATCCCGGCTGGAAGTTCATGAATTTGTTCCATCTCATCGCCTCTTGACCTATCCCAATTGGAAGTTTATGAATGTGTGTCATTGTCTCGCATCTTGACAAATCCCAGTTGGAAATTGATGAATGTATGTCAGCAAATGGCCTCTTGACATTTCCCGACTGAAAGTTGATGAATATATGTCATTGACTCGAATCGTGACATATCCCGACTCGAAGTTGATGAATGTGTGTCACCACCTCGCTTCATGCCATATCCCATTTGGAACTTGATGAATGTTTGTCATCGCCTCGAATCTTGACATCTCGGCTGGAAGTTGATGAGTGTATGTCATCTCCTGGGCATCTTCACATATCCAGACTGGAAAGTTGATGAATGTCTGTCATCCCTCGCCTCTTGACATATCTCGGATGGAAAGTTGATGAATGTATGTCATCGCCTCGCATCTTGACATATCCCGACTGTTATGAATGTCTGTCCTCTCCTCGGACATATCCCGGCCGAAAGTTATGAATGTTTGTCACCTCCTCGCATCTTGACATATCCTGGCTGGAAAGATATGGAATGTCATTGATGAATATCATGTGGAAGTTGTCCATCGCCTCGAATCTTGACATATCCCGGCTGGAAGTTGATGATTGTATGTCATCTCCTGAGCATCTTGACATATCCAGGCTGCAAAATTTTGAATGCATGTCATTTCCTCGGATCTTGACATATTCCGGCTGGAAGTTGATCAATTTGTGTCATCCCCTTGCATATTGATATATCTCTGCTGAAAGTTGATGAATGTTTGTCATCGCCTCGAATCTTGACATATCTCTGCTGAAAGTTGATGAGTGTATGTCATCTCCTGGGCATCTTCACATATCCAGACTGGAAAGTTGATGAATGATTGTCATCGCCTCGCTTCTTGACATATTCCGGTTGGAAATTGATCAATATTTGTTGTCGCCACGTATTTTGACATATCCCGGCTAGAAGTTGATGAAGGTATGTCATTGACTCGAATCGTGACATATCCCGGGTGGAAGTTGATGAATGTGTTTCATCGAATTGCATCTAGACATATCCCGGCCAGAAGTTCATAAATGTGTTCCATCTCCTCGCCTCTTGACCTATCCCAATTGGAAGTTTATGAATGTGTGTCATTGTCTCGCATCTTGACATATCCCAGTTGGAAATTGATGAATGTGTGTCAGCGACTGGCCTCTCGACATTTCCCGACTGAAAGTTGATGAATGTATGTCATTGGCTCGAATCGTGACATATCCCGGATGGAAGTTGATGAATGTGTTTCATCGAATTGCATCTTGACATATCCCGGCTGAAGAGTTATGAATGTATGTTATTTCATCGAATCTTAATATATCCTGTCTGGAACTTTAGGAATGAATGTCATCTCATCGCATCATGACATATCCCGGCTGGAAGTTCATGAATTTGTTCCATCTCATCGCCTCTTGACCTATCCCAATTGGAAGTTTATGAATGTGTGTCATTGTCTCGCATCTTGACAAATCCCAGTTGGAAATTGATGAATGTATGTCAGCAAATGGCCTCTTGACATTTCCCGACTGAAAGTTGATGAATATATGTCATTGACTCGAATCGTGACATATCCCGACTCGAAGTTGATGAATGTGTGTCACCACCTCGCTTCATGACATATCCAGGCTGGAACTTTATGAATGTATATCATCTGCTCGCATCATGACATATCCGGCTGGAAGTTCATGAATTTGTTCCATCTCCTCGCCACTTGACCTATCCCAATTGGACGTTGATGAATGTGTGTCATTATCTCGCATCTTGACAAATCCCAGTTGGTAATTGATGAATGTGTGTCAGCGCCTGGGCTCCTGACATTTCCCGACTGAAAGTTGATGAATATATGTCATTGACTCCAATCGTGACATATCCCGACTCGAAGTTGATGAATGTGTGTCACCTACTCGCTTCATGACATATCCAGACTAGAACTTTATGAATGTATATCATCTGCTCGCATCTTGACATATCCCGGCTGGAAGTTCCTGAATTTGTTCCATCTCCTCGCCTCTTGACCTATCCCAGTTGGAAATTGATGAATGTGTGTCAGCGCCTGGCCTCTTGACATTTTCCGACTGAAAGTTGATGAATGTATATCATTGACTCGAATCGTGACATATCCCAGATAAAAGTTGATGAAAGTGTTTCATCGCCATGCATCTTCAGATATCCCGGCTGAAGAGTTACGAATGTATGTCATTTCATCGGATCTTGATTGATCCTGGCTGGAACTTTATGAATGAATGTCGTCTCCTTCCATCTTGACAGATCACGGATGAAAGTTGATGAATGTGTGTCATGACTTCGCATCTTGTCATATCCCAGTTGGATGTTGATGAATGTGTTTCATCGCCTCCCATCTTGACATATCCCAGTAGGAAGTTGATGAATTTGTTTCACTTTCTCGTATATTGGGATATCCCAATGGTAAGTTGATGAATGTGTTTCATCTCCTCGCCTCTTGACATATCCCGACTGGAAGTTGATGAATCTGTGTCACCCCGACGCTTCATGACAGATCCCGGATGGAAGTTGATCAATGTGTTTCAACTTCTCGCATCTTGACATTTGCTGGCTGGAAGTAAATGAATGTAAATCATCTCCTCGCCTCTTGACATATCCCACTCGAAGTTGATGAATGTATGTCATTGACTCGAATCGTGACATATCCCGGATGAAAGTTGATGAATGTGTTTCATCGAATTGCATCTTGACATATCCCGGCTGGAAGTTTATGATTGTAAATCATCTCCTCGCCTCTTGACTTATCCCAGTTGGAAATTGATGAATGTGTGTCAGCGACTGGCTTCTTGACATTTCCCGACTGAAAGTTGATGAATGTATGTCATTGACTCGAATCGTGACATATCCCGGATGAAAGTTGATGAATGTGTTTCATCGAATTGCATCTTGACATATCCCGACTGAAGAGTTATGAATGTATGTTATTTCATCGGATCTTGACATATCACGCCTGAATGTTGATGAATGTGTGTCATGACTTTGACTCTTGTCATATCCCAGTTACATTTTGATGAATGTGTGTCATCGCCTCCCATCTTGACATATCCCGGTTGGAAGTTGATGACTGTGTATCATCTCGTCGCATCATGACATATGCTGGCTGGAAGTTGATGAATGTGTGTCATCGCCTCGCATCTTGACATATCCTGGTTTGAAGCTGATATATGAGTTTCATCTCCTCGCATCTTGACATATGCTGGCTGAAAGTTGATGAATGTCTTTCATCTCCTCGCCACTTGACATATGCTGGATGGAAGTTGATGAATGTGTGTCAACGCCTCGCTTCATGAAAGATCCCGGATGGAAGTTGATGAATGTGTTTCATCTCCTCGCCTCTTGCCATATCCCATTTGGAACTTGATAAATGTTTGTCATCGCCTCGAATCTTGACATATTACGGCTGGATGTTGATGATTGTATGTCATCTACTGGGCATCTTCAAATATCCAGACTGGAAAGTTGAGGAATGAATGTCATCTGCCCGCATCATCACATATCCCGGATACAAGTTGATAAATATGTGTCGTCGCCTCGCATCTTGACATATTCAACCTCGAAGTTGATGAATATATGTTATCTTTTCGCATCTTAACAAATACCGACAGGAAGTTGACGAATGTATGTCATTTCCTTGAATCTTCTCATATCCCGCCTGGAAAATTATGAATGAATGTCAACTTCTCACATATTGACATATCCCGGCTGGAAGTCAATAAATATGTGTCATCGTCTCGTATCTTGACATATCCCGGCTAGAAGTTGATGAATTTATGTCATCGCCTCGATTCCTGAAACAACCCAGTTGGAAGTTGATGAATGTGTTTCATATCCTCGCCTCTTGACATATCCAAGTTGGAAATTGATCAATATTTGTTATCGCCACGAATTTTGACATATTCCGGCTGAACATTAATGAATACATGTCATCACTTTGTATCTTGACATATCCCAGCTGGAAGTCCATGAATGTGTTTCATCTCCTCCCCTCTTGAAATATCTCAGTTGGAAGTTGATGAATGTGTGTCACCGCCTCGCTTCATCAAATATCCCGGTTGGAAGTTGATGAATGTGTGTCATCGCCTCGCTTCTTGACATATCCCGCTTGGAAATTGATGAATGTGTTTCATTTCATTGCCTCTTGACATATCCCGGTTGGAAGTAGATGAATGTGTGTCGTCTCCTCGCATTTTGACATATTCAAAATATGAATGGTAAATCATGATGAATGTGTTTCATCTCCTCGCCTCTTGACCTATTCCAGTTAAAAATTGATCAATGTGTTTCCTCTCCTCGCCTCTTGACCTATCCCAGTTGGAAGTTGATGTATGTGTGACATCGCCTCACATGTTGACATATCCCGGCTGGAATTTGATGAATGTAAGTCATCTCCTCGCCTCTTGATACATCCCGATTGGAAGATGATGAATGTGTTTCATCTCCTCGCTTCATGACATATCTCAACTTGATGTTGAACTTGTTTTATCTCCTCGCCTGTTGACCTATCCAAATTGGAAGTTGATGAATGTTTGTCATCGCCTCGCATCTTGACATATCCTGCCTGAAAGTGGATGAATGTAATACATTTCATCGCATCTTAAAATATCCCAGTTGGAAGTTGATTAATGTGTTTCATCTCCTCGCATCTTGACATATGCTGGCTGGAAGTTAATGAATGTAAATCATCTACTCGCCTCTTGACATATCCCGACTGGAAGTTGATGAATGTGTTTAATCTCCTCGCCTCTTGACATATCGAAGTTGGAAGTTGATGAATGTGTTTCATCTACTTGCATCTTTTCATATCCCAGTTGGAAGATGATGAATGTGTTGCAAATCCTCGCTTCTTGACATATCCCGGCTAGAAGTTGATGAATGTATGTCATCTGCTCGCATATTGACTTATCCCGACTGGAAGTTGATGAATGTATGTCACCGCCTCACTTCATGAAAGATCCCGAATGGAAGTAGATGAATGTGTTTAATCTCCTCGCCTCTTGACATATCGAAGTTGGAAGTTGATGAATGTGTTTCATCTACTTGCATCTTTTCATATCCCAGTTGGAAGATGATGAATTTGTTGCAAATCCTCGCTTCTTGACATATCCCGGCTAGAAGTTGATGAATGTATGTCACCTGCTCGCATATTGACATATCCCGAATGGAAGTTGATGAATGTGTTTCACTTTCGGTATATTGAGATATCCCAGCTGGAAGTAGATGAATGTGTGTCATCGCCTCGCCTCTTGACATATCCTGGATGAAAGATGATGAATGTAAGTCTTCTCCTCGCCTCTTGATATATCCCATTTGGAAGTTGATGAATGTATGTCATTTCCTCGGATCTTGACATATCCCGTCTGGAAAGTTATGAATGTTTGTCACATCTTCGCATCTTGACATATTCTGGCTGGAAAGTTATGAATGAATTTCATCTCCGCGCCTCTTGATACGTCCCGGTTGGAAGTTGATGAATGTGTTTCATCTCCTCGCTTCATGACATATCTCAACTTGAAGTTGATCAACTTTTTTTCCTCTCCTCTTGACCTATCCAAATTGGAAGTTGATGAATGTTTGTCCAGACTGGAAGTTGATAATTTTGTGTCATCTCCTTGCATCTTGGCATATCCCGGTTGGAAGTAGATGAACGTGTTTCATCGCCTCGCATTTCGACATATCCTGGCTGGAAGTTGATGAATATAAATAAATTTATCTCCCCTTGAAATATCCCAGTTGGAAGTTGATGAATGTTTGTCCAGGCTGGAAGTTGATTATTTTGTGTCATCGCCTTGGTTCTTGGCAGATCCCAGTTGGAAATTGATGAATGTGTTTCATCGCCTTGCCTCTTGACATATGCTGGCGGAAAGTTAATGAATGCAAATCATCTCCTCGCCTTTTGACATATCCCGACTGGAAGTTGATGAATGTATGTTACCACCTCACTTCATGACAGATCCCAAATGGAAGTTGATGAATGTGTTTTATCTCCTCGCCTTCTGACACATCCAATTTGGAAGTTGATGAATGTGTTTCATCTCCGCGCCTCTTGACATATCAAAGTTGAAAGTTGATGAATGTGTGTCACCATCTCACTTGATGACAGATCCCCGATGGAAGTTGATGAATGTGTTTCATCTGCTACCCTCTTGACATATCCAAGTTGGAAATTGATGAATGTGTTTCATCCTCTCCCCTCTTGACATATCCCTGCTGAAACTTAATGAATGTATGTCATCTGCTTGCATCTTGACATATCCCGGCTGGAATTTGACGAATTTGTTTCACTTTCTCGTAAATTGAGATATCCCAGTGGGAAGTTGATGAATGTGTGTCATCGGCTCGCATTTCGACATATCCTGGCTGGAAGTTGTTGAATATAAATAAATTGATCGCATCTTGAAATATCCCAATTGGAAGTTATGAATGTGTTTCATCTCCACGCTTCCTGACACATCCCGGTTGGAAGTTGATAATTTTGTGTCATCGCCTTGCATCTTGGCATATCCCGGTTGGAAGTAGATGAATATAAATAAATTGATCGCATCTTGAAATATCCCAGTTGGAAGTTGATGAATGTGTTTCCTCTCCTCACATCTTGATATATTCCGTTTGGAAGTTGATTGATGTGTTTCATTTTCTTGCCTCTTGACATATCCCAATTGGAAGTTATGAATGTGTTTCATCACCACGCTTCTTGACACATCCCGGTTGGAAGTTGATAATTTTGTGTCATCGCCTTGCATCGTGACATATCCCGGCTGAAAAGTGATGAATGTGTTTCATTTCCTCGCATCTTAGAATAACCCGATTGGAAGTTGATGATCGTGTGTTATCTACTCGCATCTTGACATATCCCGTCTGGATGTTGGTGAATGTATTTCATTTCCTTGCATCTTGACATATCCCCGCTGGAACTTGATGAGTGTATGTCATCTGCTTGCATCTTGACATATCCCGTCTGGAAGTTGATGAATTTGTTTCACTTTCTCGTAAATTGAGATATCCCAGTGGGAAGTTGATGAATGTGTGTCATCGCCTCGCATCTCGACATATCCTGGCTGGAAGTTGATGAATATAAATAAATTGATCGCATCTTGAAATATCCCAGTTGGAAGTTGATGAATGTGTTTCATCGCCTCACATTTTAACATATACCGTTTGATGGATGTGTTTCATTTTCTTGCCTCTTGACATATCCCAATTGGAAGTTATGAATGTGTTTCATCTCCACGCTTCTTGACACATTCCGTTTGGAAATTGATAAGTTTGTGTCATCGCCTTGCTTCTTGGCATATCCCGGTTGGAAGTTGATGAATGTGTTTCATGTCCTCGCATCTTGTCATAACCTGATTGGAAGTTAATGAACGTGTGTTATCTACTCGCATCTTGACATACCCCGGCTGGATGTTGATGAATGTATTTCATCTCCTCGCATTTTGACTTATACCGGCTGGAACGTTCTGTAACCTGACCACTAAATGTAAACGTGCTATCAGCATATATGTGGGTTATTAAAAATCTAAAAAAAAACATGTCCGTGTCCCTGAATATGTTTTTGTCCTAAGCTTACGAACATGTCTCCTTCCACAAAGTGTCCATGGTCTGATATCTGATGAGTCGCTTAATACGCATAATATCCACTGAATTCGCCCATGTAATCTATATGCGTAGTCATTAATGTACGGAGCTGCAGGTCGTGTTTCAGTGACTGCGTTAGTAAGAAATCGAATGTAATGAACTGAAAATGGCACAACAAGAATGACCTTTTTTATTTTGTCTCCCACATTTTCACTATTAAAACTGTCAAAAGTAACTTTCTAAGTTATATGATATAAACTATCTTCATTTTTTTTCAATGCATATTAGATTTTATGAAACTCGCCACGACTCGCAAAAATATTTACTGCTTAGACTAATTGCATGAAATCCAACATTAAATGAAAACTCGTTTAAGATCCCAAATACATGTATCTTATTTTGGTAAACATGTATATAAGTGTGCTCACATATGACATGTTTGTCAGTTAACAGTTAATGCCACATTAAAGATGCTTTATTGCTAATATAGTGATTTGAAAAATGTTGTAATTGTCAACTTAATAAACATTGTGAATCAAAGAATGGATTAATTGTTAACCGTGGAAAAACCCAGTTGATTGCAAGCTAAACAATTGTGTCGTTCTGTTATGCACTAGACATATCATTACTGAAATCTAACTAGAATACACGATGTAAAACAGGCATGTAAGTTATAAACAGTATATTTCCTCACATTAACACTGAGCATACATCTAATTCATGGATTATCAAGCTATCAAGGCTTCTTCTGTCCTACGGATGGCGACAGGATTAATAGTGCCATATGATTATGTATTATCTCAAAGTCATGTGATTGAACAAGGTTAGCAGAGGCGGCGAGCAGGGCGTGGTATGCAGGTTGAAATAAGTTCCAAAGATATATAATTTGTATTCATAATCAACTCATTATTCTTGGTCTTGTTTTTGTTACCACATCCTTTTACAATACAGAAGTCTAGCATGATTTAAGTACATGAAGTGGCAATTTTATCTATAGAATATACTTTCCATCTCGCTCTCTCTAAAGATAAAACAAAACACAACAACAAAAAAAAAAAAAAACAAAAACAAAAAAAAAAAAAACAAAAACAAACAAACAAACAAAAACTCCAAGAAAACACCAACATGGGAAAATAATCACAATCCAAACTCAAATTCAATAAAAAACGAATAACTTATGAAAAGTAAGAAATATTTCCATGGAAACTCCTGAAAAATTACGCGAAGAATAAGACCAGGTATTCTGGAAGAGAAAGCGTCTCCTGCTTCATCGACGACACCCGCCATGTAAACCTTGGCCAATCCAAGTAAGTAATGCCACGTCCTTAAATGAGAACAAGGTATATAACAAAGGAATCAACATGCAAACTAATGAGTATCAAACACGTCCAGCTTCATATCGCACAATGAAATAGAATATTTCTCAATGAGATCACTATCACGATCGTAAAACTTCCCCATAATTTCCATCAACCTCCATCTTAAATTTGGAAATCCCGTTTTACAGGTTTGTCCATCAGTTGACGACTTTATGCACGAAAATCGAGATAATGGAAACTAGTCCTTGGATATCGCATCAACTGCGACATGTAAACACCATAGGTTGCAAGAATGTTGCTATCCACAAATGGAAAATTCATTAAATTGAAATCATCACTTTCATCATACGGTGGCTGATGCAGAATTTTCTGTCTTTGATTTTCAATCATGGTGGGTAGCTTGATGCGTGTATATATATATATACATGTACTTTATAGTTAATGTCATTTTGTGTTATTTATCACAGCGCATGTGTTCTTAATTTCATCAACTTAATGTCGCATTTGTGTAATAAATTTCAATGAGTTAATATCGGCATTGTTTAATTCTAGAAATTTATCATCAGCCTTATCATTTATTTGAAGGTATCAAATCAAACCAAATAGCATCACTATGCTTAGATTTTTGTCAACCTTCATTGCAGTACTTGGTTTATCAGACTATGCCATTAGTGCTCGTTTCATTTTCAATTGGTTGTGGTTCTATTGGCCTTTTCACCCTATATCAACTGCTGATCGTGTTTATATAAAAATAATCAAACAACAGGTAATTGAAATATTTTAATGAAAATGACATTTCCACAAGAGTAATAAATCAGACTTGAGTTAGCAATGTGTTGACAACAAAACAGAGAAAGAAAAATGCTTTGAATTTTCTGTAGACAGCTCACAACTTAGCAGAAATAAAGCTGAATCTAAAACTTAGTTTTTGTAACTAAAATATGAATATGGGGGAAAAGGCACATTTCTTTTCAAAAACCACAATAAAGAAAAATAATGAAGGAATGTATGATTTTTGCATGCCCGCATGCATTGTAAAGCTTTTTACATAAAACGTATTATTAAACAGCAATCTATACTATTACTACATTCACATGTTCCTAGCAGTAGTTCCCAATTTGTTTTATACTAAGTACTTTTCTTTTGACAGGTTTATGCAAAACAAAATTGCTGTAGCCAACGACTTTCATTATGACTGGAAAACATTCCCAAGCACTGTAATCCTTTAAAGAGTTTTCCAATAACTATCTATTATCAAAACTACTAGTTCATTATGTAAACAGAATTATAATTCAAACTCAGCTTTGTTGAAACTTTGGCAAAATATGAGCAAAAGACTGTTTTACCCAGATTCCTCAACACCTACAATGAGAATAAGACCAGGTATTCCAAAAGAGGAAGTGTCTTCATCTTCATTGAAAACGAGAACAATGTTAACAGTGGAACAAGTGCAATGTCTTGTCAATAGTTTTATCAGCAATGTAACATTGGTTCAAGTCACCATTCTGAAACTCACAGTATAAATATCAGAAACATACAATTATTAGAGATTTGTTAACATAAAACAGAAGAAGTAGAAAGTTAATAACTACAGATATAAATTGATGCTTGTTCAAGCACTATATGTGACATGTGAACATAACTGGTTACACTACAAAGTGCCGTGTTTATATTAGAAAAAGAGAAGTCAATTGTTAAAAAGTCAATATATAACAGAAATGAAACAACATGAAATGCAGCCATACAGCATGTAGCAAGACAGAGCAAAGTAGTATACACATAGCCTAACAATACAACGTATATAGTAATACCACCTCAATTGTTTTCCGTTATAATCAATGCAGACAGCTCTTCACTCGTAAATAAAATCTGGTTTCCAATGTACAAGTAACAATTTGTTTCAAATAATGCCATTGTCAACAAGAGTAAAACCAACCTAATCAAAATAACAATATACATCACTATAACTCGACCTAGCACGGAAAAACTATAAATATAAATATCAGCTATAAAATATTTAACAGAAATGCCTACTGTAATTATTTATCATAAAAACAACTACTCCTATATCTCAGCACAAAGACCCGATTTTCTATAGACGATGCTCTTTTACACATCTATAAAGACCCAGAACATGCTTAAGTAAACATTACACAACAGACATACAATTCCTTAATTCTCAGATGGCTGTTTGATACCCTTATCTTCTTCAATTGTGCAATGATACGACATACTTCAATGCTTGACCTAAAGAAGAATGATTGTATGTAATATTCCACAGATTTGTTAAGTATATTTGTATTTGTTCCAATACATGACATGTATTATTGATGGATGAATATGTCAAAACAAATTACCTGTTATTAATATTTTCCCCAGAACAACCGGAAACGGAGTTGCAAACATATATAATAATTGTACATATGATTATACTTGTGTATCTAAAGTACAGATAACATACCGGTATGGAGTATATCTCAGTTTTGATTTACCTCATTCAGTTAAAGCTACACTTCCTTTACCTAAAGGATTGTGATATCAACCGCATTGCATCCATTGTGTGACTTTGGTTTGGTTATCCTTACCATTATATCAAATTAGAAATTGCACTCACCATCACTATCTATTGTTTCTTTCAAAGTCTGGTCTTTCACTTTTTACCTCTAACATGTATTCCTTCTTAAAAATGATGTGTTGACAGGAAACTTAATCAAATTGTTACATTGATAAACAGAGAAAACCTTAATATGAAATTGAAAATGCACAGAGAAATACTTTTAACAAATGGCAAGTAGTGTTAATCAAAATGATTCCGTAGAAAACGAAATTCAAATCAATCCATCAATTTAAATGCCTTATCCAAAATGGCCGAATATGGGACATTTCATATTTTTGATCAGCAAAAAAATAAACATGCACATTTTAACTTTCAAACACTATCTAAATGCTTTTTGAAAATTTTTGATAACAAGTCAAACTTTTCGAAATCCACAATGGCCATTTGTCTACCGTATTGTACTTCCTATCAGTCCCAAAATGCTATATGCTCAACCAATGCCTTTAAGGAATCTTCATGTCCAATTTAAAAAAACAGTACTCCTCACGACACAAAATTACAAAACAGTAACTATCAAAATCCAAGATAGCTGCCTTTCAGATGCTTTGTATTGCATAAGTCTTGTAAGATGATAAACTCAACCGGAGACCACCATAAAATTACAACCCGATACAATGTACTTACCCATAACTACTAATAACAAACTATGACTATTCAAAATAGTTAATTGCCTTTTCAGCAACAGCAAACATCAATTGAAAATGTGGTCACAGGTCATCTGCTATGATTTAAGGCCAGTCCAAAAATTAAACCTGTAAAAATAAAACCATTGAAACCTGTTTGTTAAAGTTGAAAATTTTCCATACAATATCTCTTATGAAAAGAGGACCCAATCTGGGAAACTACACATATAACTTAATAATGCTCAGACCAGTGCTTAATAAACATAATAACAAGTCAAATAAAATGCTGGTCTGGCAGAAGGTGGGCCATAGATAGACAATTTAAAGAATACAATGCTGTGAATTACACAACAGTAAAGACACATAAAGTATTAAGTTGGAGTGTCTAGTAGGGTATACCAGGCAATCTTTCTCTCTTGGTCAAAATATAGTTCAGAGTAACCTTGAAATTCAAGTGTCAAGTAGACTGGAGAAAGAGCCCTGACACACTTTTTTGAAATACGTCAGAGGTCCAAATGTAGGTCATGGTGATCTTCTGCAATACCAAACACACCACCTAAATAAGGTGAACAAATACTTTAAGTATAAAGCTTTAATGATGACTATTATAGAAGAAAGAACCTAGAAAAGACAGCAAAAGTAAGGATGGAATAATGGAAGAGCACAAAACAAAACCTTGGATGACACACAATCACAATAGTCCATCTTGATAACCCAAAAATACTAAGTTTAACGGATTCATGTAAATGAAACTTTCATATAAAATCTAAATTATTTTGAGAGGTAGCATAACTTTCTATATACCAAAAGGCATTTAAAACAAATATTCTACATTTAAAAAAAAAATCTACACATTTTGAAAAATATACCATTAACAAATGGGTGTGGCAAGATGATGTTCTCCCCAGTAAACATTATGTTGACAAAACAGCAAACCTTGTACAACGATGTATTTGCATAAATTTACATTAAATAACATTACTTACATCACCTCATATCAAATAGATACATATAATTGAATAACATTTCATTGAACAAACTTAAATACACAAGTCATATCATGTTTTAGAATCAGATAGGTATCAAATGTAAAGTGTATACATTTGATTGTATATGATTTAATATCAGAGGTTGGAATATCATTTCCTGATAAATCATATTGTCAACTAAGAAATGTTTGATTTTGCGTAAAACTCAGTGAATTGTAACTCAGTATATTTTATATTCATGTTTTCCAGTAAAAGTTATGTATCCTTTATGGAATGTAGTAAGGTACATATCCATATCTGTTACATTTCGGAAGCCCTTTTGAATATCTTTATTCTCTTAGCGCCCAAAAATTCTAGCTTCTTTAAACCTGTCTTACAGATATGAAATTTAAACTACCGTATTGAGGTCATGGCTTTCTGTCAACCTGAAGCAGAATTCCTTTATCATTGAATAAAGTGTATTTGATTATATTATTGATTAAAGAAAATCTTACTAGTTTTGTTTTCTTCAGCAACATATGTACTGAATTGACTAATTCAAGGCAAGGACAGATGTCTGTTAAATTTACTTTATAACAAAAAAAAAGAACATTTCTTTCGAATTTCCTGAACTGTGCTTCAGAAACGCCAAGAAATGTTTTTACTTTGTCAGATTTTAACTCAATTTTAAATCTTTAGTGGCCTCCTTTGGTTGAAACTCGTCTGTAAGTCTTTCTGGACATCCTCATGATTTACTGTTATGTATCAAATCTGTCACCGAAACAACAGCTGACATTGTACGATTTAAGCATCATATGAGTTTTAACTTGTTTTCAAAACTCTTTTGATATCCTCAAGTTTAACTTTGTCTTTTACCCTTTTTTGATATCATCAGGTTTAAGCTTGTCTTTATCCTCAGATTTTGTGCTGCATCTGCTATTTGTTCTCTCCTCAATTGTGCATAGTTTATTTCTTTGTCCTTTCTGATGCTTCACTTCAGTATTTCCGTCCATATTATTTTCGCTTTTATCCACATCTTGTGCTCCATTTCTTTTACCTACATCATCTTGTCGAATAGAGGAATTATTTTCTTGCGGTCCTTTATGTTCGCTGTTGTTCTCAACCATTATCTGGGTATTGCTTTCATTTTGATTTTTCAATGAAGATTTAACAGGTTTACTCACGAGAATAAACCTATAACAACTGTCAGTAGAACTACTCATCACTTCATCAGGCCGGAAATGTACTTGTTCTGAAACAAAAAGAACAAAGAACCATGATTCATTAGAAAGAGTCCCATTTTATCAAACCTTGATGGTGCACTTGACAAGAAAATGACAAAATAGAAATGCAAAATATGATCTGTTCTTTGGCATAATTTAAAAAAAATTCACAAAAGATATTGATTATCCCTAATGCTGGTGATATATGTGTATCTTTCGTGTGTTACGTATGTTGAAAGAATTGTTTTCTATATTTGAATGTCATTCTATAGAATAGAAGATCTGATAACAAGAGGGCCATGGCCCTTAACAGTCATCTGTCAATCATTGAATGGATGGACAAACCACAGAATTTGTAGATGGTGATCTGACAAATCAGATTACTTCAGATTTTGAATAATACCTAAATGCATCAGCAACACATCAATGGTAAGTTCTGTTTATGAAAAACAGTTATACAATCATATTACAAAATGGCTACTGTGGAAGAAGTTTTGATCAGACTGAAAAAATAACAACTTATCACCCTCTTTCATTTCCTTAAGAAATCAAATGTTTGTCAAAGGTGCGAATGAAAAAGTAGTTTGGTCTATTTGTTCAAGATGAAATGTATTTGATTTTGGACCAAAACAAAAACATTTGGTTAGGAAAATCTCAGGATCAATTTATGAATGTTTGATATCACTGCCACGCCACTCAATAATAATGTTTTTGGCCTAGTTTGGTTGAAATCTACCCAGGCATTAAGAAGGAGTAGTGTTTTGAAGCAAAAAAATACCTAACGTCCCCTTTTGGAGACCAGTCTCTATGTTTCTAGGGGTAAAATCACCATTCTGAATTAAGAAATGATTCTCTACCTTTAATGATGTTTCATTCATTCAAACATCTTGAAAGAGTGGCATTTTGAAGAAAATATTGACTAACTTCCCCATTCTGGTTATTTTCTTGAGCGATCAGATCACAAAGATGGGACCCGGCATGGTGATGTTGTGACATATATCAAAAGTACAACTCCATTCATTAGAAGGCCTGACCTTGAAATGGAAGACCTTGAAATATTATGTGTACAGATGAATTTTAAATGCTCAAAACCTTTGCTCAGAGCAAATGTGTATAGACCTCCGAAGTGTAATTCTACTCTATGGATGGAGAGTTTTGAGCTTTTTCATTCCAAATGTCAGCAGGAAGGGAAGAAATTATCTTAGTTGGAGATTTCAAAATCAACCTTAATGGTGGAAACAGTGAGTCTTTTGTAGACCTTACAGAGCCTTTTAACCTCCATCAAATGGTTAAGGAACCCACACGTGTAGCTGACACATCATCACTCATTGACCATGTATACATGTCAGCTCCTGAATACTTAAGACAAGTGAAGGTGGTCAAAAACGGAATTAGTGATCACTATCCAGTTTGCTTCGTGCGTAAAAGATCTTTAGGGTCAAAATTTACTCATACCAATATGGCGTACAGGTCTTTTAAGAACTTCGATGCCCAAGAATTTGCCAAAGCAATTGCTAGTGTTCCTTGGTCCATAATAGAGACATTTGATGATGTGGACGATGCACTAGATATCTGGATGTATCTGTTTTCTTCAGTATTGTGGATGACTATGCTCCAAAAATGGAGAGAAGGGTGAAAAAAACGAAACAACCCGATTGGATGGATGACAATATTATTGAAAATATAAAAGTTAGAGACGAGCTGAAACATCAGGGTGAACATGGAAGATACAAAATACAACGTAATAAAGTTTCTTCCATGGTTCGTACGGCTAAAACAAATTACTACAAAACAGTTATTGAAAAAAATCTTGATAATCCCAAAATTCTTTGGAAGCTGATACAGGAACTTAGTCCTCCAAAAAGCTTACCATCTCCAAACATGTTAGAGATAAATGAGAAAGATGTATTTGAAAAAAAAAGTGAAATGGCTAATCACTTTAATAGTTATTTTACAGAGGTTGCTGGTAAATTAACTTCTAATCTTGAAAATGTTACAACCTCTTTTGAGAAGTTGAAAGAATATGTAAATAGTAAACTAAGTAATAGTACCCAGTTTGTCATACCAAAAGTGTCAGTTTATTTCGTCGTCAAGTTTTTGAGTAATTTGGACGAACACAAAGCTACTGGTACTGATGATGTTTGTGCTAAACTTTTAAAGATTGTTCATAAGGAAATAGCTCAGTCACTTACATTTATTATTAATCTTAATATCCAGTCTGGTAAGTTTCCCACACAGTGGAAGTTAGCAAGAGTTACCCCTCTCTATAAAAGTGGTAACACTGATGATGTTAGCAATTTTAGACCAATTTCTGTTTTACCAATACTGTCTAAAGTTATTGAGAGAAATGTTCATAGTACTTTTTATAATTATCTTACTACTCATAGTCTAATTATATCTTCTCAGTCAGGTTTCCGTCAAAATCACTCCTGTGAAACTGCACTGTTGAATGTAGTCAACTCCTGGGCAAAAAATATAGATGATGGTTTGAATACAGGAGTTGTACTATTAGATTTTAAAAAGGCGTTTGATTTGGAAGACCATGATGTTTTACTCACAAAAATGTCTTCGTATCATATTGAACATAGGTCCATGTCATGGTTTAAATCATATTTAGACAACATAACCCAGATAGTATCTCTTGCAGGTCATATGTCTTATGTTTGCAATATCACACATGGTGTACCTCAGGGATCTATTCTCGGTCCTCTTATGTTTTTAGTTTTTATCAATGACTTGCCTCTACATGTTTTATCAAGCACTGATATGTATGCTGATGATTCTACGTTGTCTGCTGTTGGTAAGTCAGTAGAAGATATCACAGTTACACTACAGGCAGATTTAAACAATGTAAGTAAATGGTGTGTAGATAACAGAATGATGATTAATGTACAAAAAACAAAATGTATGTGTATCTCATCAAAGCAAAAAAAAAAAAAATTGGAGAAACAATTTAAATCTTAAACTTTTTATGTGTGATGAACCTTTAGAACAGGTTTGTAATGATAAACTACTTGGTGTAAACATTGGTGATGGGCTTACGTGGTCAAGTCGTATTACATCTGTTGTATCTAGGATAAGACAAAGACTTGGTTTATTACGACGCATTAGTCCATATCTACCTAATAAAGATAAACTTAGGTCTTTTAGTTCTTGTGTTTTCCCACACTTTTTATATTGTAGTACTGTGTGGTCAGGTTGCAACAAAAATTTAATGGGAAATTTCTTAAAGCTCAGAAGCAGGCAGTCCGTACTATTTTAAATGTACCTTTTGACACACCCTCCAGTGTAATGTTTCAGCAACTTTGATGGATGCCAATTATGTATTACAAATTTAGAAGGCTGTGTATGTTATTTAAATGTTATCACCAGACTGTTCCATAATATTTGTCAAACAATGTATCACTAGTGAGGAATGGTCACAACAGGAATACTAGATATGTTTCTGAAAACAATTTCTAAGTGCCAAAACATAGAACTGTGTTTTATTCTAAACAATTTCTTACTGACAGTATTAAAGAATGGAGTATTTTACCCAATGATATTAAGAATGTCCACTGTTTTTCCACTTTTAAAGGAAAACTTATTCAACATCTTATATCTATGTCTTAGATCTCTTTGTGATATATTTGGCATTCTTAATCAACTTTTTTACCACCATATTGATTTTAGACTATGCTATATTAGCATATAACTATGTCAATTTTTATCTGTTTGCTATATTAGCATGTATGTATATTAGGCACCAGCCATTTAATTGAACAAAATATTTTTGCAATTGTGCATACTGTGATAATTTTAATTAATGTCTGTGATTTTTTTTGATATAGTTTAAATCCTATTGTTGTTTAATATGAAGTTTGTATTTGAAACTTGATTCATGTAGGTTACTTAGTAGATTTTAACTAACATTATTTTACTAACCAGAGGACCATGTGGAAGATTAGCCGTTTGCTAAACATGTTTTATATCCTCAATAAATAAAGTTTATTATTATTATTATTATATTTGGGGCCCCACCTCAAAGTCCCTTTTGGTAATATCAACTTTCTGAAATTAAGAAATAATTTCCCACTACCAATGATATTTAAGACTAAATTTATTTGATATCCATTCAAGCATTCAGGAAGAATAGCTATTTTAAGGAAAAAATTATGTCTTATTTCCCTTTTGGCCTCAAGTCCATTGGAGTCCAATCAACTTGCTGAGTTTAAGAAATGATTGCCCACTCTCTATGATGTGTTTCAGATCAAATTTAGTTGAAATCCATACTTTTTGAATGTTGTCTTATTTTCCCTTTTTGGGTCCCGCCCCCAAGTCCTTATGATGCATCAGACCAAATTTGGTTGAAATCCATCCAGATATGAGAGAGGATTAAGGTATTGTAAAAAAAAGTTTATGCACGACGCACAGTGACGGATGAAGCACAAAGACTAACCCAAAAGTCCGGTTAGATGAACTAATAAAAACCAGTAGAAGATTTAAGTGCAACATATTGACAAATACCAATGACCAGTGTGAAGAGCACCAGCACAGAGGTATGTAGTGTACGAGATGGTAAGGAATAAACCCACTTTTTCAGCTGAACTAATATCCTATGCATGATGAGGTAGAATATATTGTGACAAGCTAGTAAAAAAATTATAGCAACAAGAGGCCCAGAGGGCCTGTATCGCTTACATGGATCTTTATGACCAACAGTCAAACAGTACTATATCTGTGCATATTTTCCACAGTAGATGCTTAAAACAATACACCATTTTTTCACACACTTTGTGGGCACCATTAAGGGAACCTTTTGGCCAAATATTATGATCCTTTGGGCCAGATGACCTAAAATTACGAAAGACTGTAACAATGTACTGCAGTAGATTTTACACTTTAACACTTTGTCATTGATAACTGTGTGAGAATCTATGGCCCTGCTTGTTCCTGTTTCGTACTTACCTGCTGTGGGGTATTCAGACTACCTCCTTAGCCAGCCGCCTGAAAAGGTGGCTTTCCTGTCATCTTATTTTGATTATATTCTAGTTGAAGATTTGATTTTTCTGTGTGGAAATATATGTAAGTGCTGATTTATTGAACTGGGACTAAGAATGTTTTAGATCTCAAAAAGTTGGTCCATTCCTTACCATCTTGTATACAATGAAAGAGTCATTATCCTTCACACTTTTTTTTTACAGCATTTGTCTGACGAAGATGACAGTGCATACTGCTTGTGTCTTTATTTTATTGACCCTACAAACCTGAAGAAAATGTTCCAGAATAATCACTTTATGTTTACAATGCCCATTACATACAGTAAATGTATGTGATTGATTTGTTTGGTATGAAGTGAATGGCATAAGATACTGACACAGTTGTGGGATCACAACGTTACACGATGTGCGGTGTGCGCACGAAGTATGCACGATGTGCGCACGAAGTATGCACGATGTTTGCACGATGTGCGATTGCATCGTGCAGGCGAATGTGCGCACGATGGACGATCCAAACGATAGCTATCGTTGTTGATATAAATTTAGGAATTGGTTATGAATAAAGTTCAAATGTGCGGAACGATTGTGATATCAATATACTTCATGTGTTGTCGTGACCAAGGTAAACTGATCAGTCTTGAATTTTCTTTTAAGAATAAAAATTCACTTTGTCGCTAGTTGTTTGTTATGTTTTCAACAAGATCTCGCATTAAGGCAGTCGCTTATAAACACACGACTGGGGCTCTTAGACAGACCGCTTCGATCTGTGACACTCACAACACGAGGCGTGAGACCTAATTAGGCCTAAGAAAGGTGTCACAATAAGAAGCCATGCTGCTTGTTTAGAGTATACGTTCCGAGCGCAATTGTATACTATCATCGTCAGAACACACAAGAATATTATACCTGCCATGTTGTGTTTTTATAACAATGAAATAGCCAGTGAAAGGACACCAATCGGTCAAGGTAACAATTCATTCCCTGACTCACAGCTAGATAGATTAGACCTACTGATAACTGCTGGTAAGTATAGCTTTTAATATTATATTTTATTGCACATGTGCATAACTTTGTAGATAACTGAAGAATCCAATATCTGTAATTGTTCGATCAGCTATTAACTAATTATAGGCCTACAGTTTCAATATACAACGTCAAGTAGATAGGACTCACCAACTGCACTAATTAAAATTATAATTAGGAGTGTTACTCTATCTATACACACACAATATTCCAAAATGTTTTGAACTGTTCTTGGTTTATTTTTAACCAGAGAAAAATAAGTTGCAGAAGTTTCATTTCAACTATATTTTGTAGATAAATTTTGTTAAATTTTGCAACACATAATCGTATTGGTAAAATACACTTTAAATTTATTTCACATTAAACGTTATTTTGTTACATTCAGGCCCCAGTTTCACCAATCTTCCTTAACTTTTAAGAAATCTTAACTCCCAAATTACATAACCATTTACATTTACAATTAAAGAAGCTCCATTCCTTAACTTACAGTATGAAATATTTTTCGATGAGCAATGCATGATAATTATAAGCTAAGGAAAATTCCTTAAGGAAGATTTGTGAAACTGGGGCCATCGTTTTTCCATTTTTTTGTTTCATTTTTATTTTTTATTTTTACAGTATATCATGTATGTCATTATATTATCATGTCAACGACAATTTAAACTACTGATATGATTGCTTTTGCCATCAATCAAAGTTGATCAATCAATGATTTATTTTATTAAAGTGTAGTTAAAGATCCAGTTAATAAAATCCATTTGAAGAATAAAATAACTTGTAATTCTATAGAGACCATAAACATGTAAAGACAGATAAGATATATTTCATTTAAGTGACACATGTTTTAGAAACATAAACGTCAGGAATCTGGTAACTGTCTGGCGTGTTGTTACAATCTGATGACTATACCTCAGCTTTTCAACTATTTTCGGGCCAGAGAGTCCATTGGTGTGGTATATAACAATCTTTTCCTTCGCAAAAGGTGACAATCGCCGACCAGCATCCATTTCCGCATACGAGATGATGGACGCCCCGTTTTCGATTTCATACGACACATTACGTTTTTTTGATAATTTCGCAATATCAATCAACCTATCGAACAAAACCGCACAGAGAATCGCACACCGCACATTTGTGCGCACGACACACGCACGATGTGAGCATGATACACAAACGATGTACGCACGGTGTATGCACGATGTGTGCACGCTATTTTTGGTATGTTGTGCGATCCCACAACTGTATCTTCTACAAATAAAACAAAAATTCCAGTATGAAATGAAATTTCTGTCATTAATTCCTTCAGATTTTATGACAGGCATTGGTAACAAAAATGGAATTTCTACTAGAGTGTGACAGTTAAACACTATGTTCCAGCATTTGCTAATGGCCATTAAAAATATTTGCCATCATAACTTTGAATCAGTGGTATTGTTATAACAATACAATGTTTCTGGAATTCATCATATTTGTTCTACATAAAGGTAAATGATACGCCATTAATTTCAAATAATGGTAATGATCATCAAAGTGATCGTCAAGGAGCAAATATGCAGCTTAATAAATTTACCTATAACAAAAATGGATGACAATATTAAGGTCGCTGAAAATTAAATGTTAAGAATACAAGATATTTTTACATGTCCATAACATTTTTAAATTGAAAAGTAAAAGCCTTGCCATCTACTAGTATAACATGTGACCATTTACAATGAGTGGGTGATATACTTCAATTTAACATGTGACCATATTTACAATGAGTGAATTGAAACTTATTTATTTTACAACAATTGAAAAGTGACATTGAAAATTTTAAAATATACTTCTGGTATTCCTATATGTGACATTGAAAACTGCAAAATGTATGACTAATAACCCGGCATGTGGCATTGAGAACTGTTTAAGCTTTTAGAAAATACTTTAAAACTTTCATTACCCTCATTGGGTCAGTGCCCCACATTTCTGATGTAACACACATGAATGATACAAATTAAAGCCTGTTTTCATCTACATATGCATCATACCAAATTCAGACAAAATCTTGGCATTTTCAAAAATGATGAAATTTAGAAAAATTACTCTTATCAACTATTCAGCCCCATCCCTGAGGACTGAGCCCCACTGTTAATACGAAATGATTCCCTGTAATTCCCAACCATATGAGGCCCCAGACCCATCTTTTACTAAAAAAGAAATAATAATTCCCCTTCACCCTAGCATGCTTCAGACCAAATTTGAACAGAATCCTGATATTTCTACTGAGAAGAATTTGCCTTATTTCCACTATTCTTTTCCTTCATTCATGATCATTACAATGATGGGTAAATGAATCATACTTACTATGAGAGGTTGGCGTAGGAGATCCTGCCCGGGAAGTTGCCTGAGAGGTCCCTCGAGATCTTGCACCCAATGATAAGCGTTCTTTCTCTTCCATGATTTTACCAGATATCTCCTAAAATCAATTTATGGTACATCAACTGTTACAATACACCACTCTATATTGGCAAAATAATTGAATATTATCAATTTGCCTATACATCATTGAAATATGACTTGTGATGAAAAAATTATAAGCTTGCATGACCTTGATCTATTCACTCAGTGAAATTTGATGGCCAAGAAATCAATAATTTTTATGTTTATACAAAATCTACAGGAAAGTATTCATTGCAATAACATAACATCACCATTTGTGATCGCTGCTGATTATTGGACATCAGTAATTGTTTATCTAATAATTTTCTGGATCACTAAATGTTTCATTCCATCACTGTATATATTCACATCTCAGTTCCACAGGAACAAAATTATAAAGGAAAGCAATAGTTACGTACCCCAGATTTACTCATTTTGTACAGAATTTCTTCAATTTGATTTAGTGAAACATTTGTTGTTCAGAAAATAACAGCTGTATGGAAAAAGCTAATGAACGAAGACGATAGCATGTCTCTAATTCAGAAGAATATAAATGATAATAAATGTAGTATGCACAGGAATCAATATATGAGTAACACTTACATGTCTCTAATTCAGGAGAGTATAAACGATAATAAATGTAGTATACACGAAACAGGATTCACACTTACATGTCTCTAATTCAGGAGAGTATAAACGATAAAAAATGTAGCATGCACAAAACAGGAATATCACTTACATGTCTCTAATTCAGGAGATTATCAACGATAATAAATGTAGTATACACAAAACAGGAGTATCACTTACATGTCTCTAATTCAGGAGAGTATAAACGATAATAAATGTAGTATACACAAGACAGGAGTAACACTTAACTGTTTCTAATTCAGGAGAGTATAAACGATAATAAATGTAGTAAAAACAAAACAGTAGTAACACTTCTATTTCTGTAATTCAGGAGAGTATAAACGATAATAAATGTAGTAAAAACAAAACAGTAGTAACACTTCTATTTCTGTAATTCAGGAGAGTATAAACGATAATAAATGTAGTAAAAACAAAACAGTAGTAACACTTCTATTTCTGTAATTCAGGAGAGTATAAACGATAATAAATGTAGTATGCACAAAACAGGAGTATCACTTACATGTCTCTAATTCAGGAGATTATCAACGATAATAAATGCAGTATACACAAGACAAGAGTAACACTTGCATGTCTCTAATTCAGGAGAGTATAAACGATAATAAATGTAGTATACACAAGACAGGAGTAACACTTAACTGTTTCTAATTCAGGAGAGTATAAACGATAATAAATGTAGTAAAAACAAAACAATAGTAACACTTCTATTTCTGTAATTCAGGAGAGTATAAACGATAATAAATAAAGTGAACAGGAATCAATTTTAGGTGTAACAATAACATGTCTCTAATTCAGAAGAATATTAATGATAATAAATGTAGTAAACAGGAATCAATATATGAGTAACACTTGCATGTCTCTAATTCAGGAGAGTATAAACAATAACAAATGTAATATACTCAAAACAGGAATAACACTTGCATGTCTCTAATTCAGGAGAGTATAAACGATAATAAATATAGTATGCACAAAACAGGATTCACACTTTCATTTCTGTAATTCAGGAGAGTATCAACGATAATAAATAAAGTGAACAGGAATCAATATAGGAGTAACAATAACATGTCTCTAATTCAGGAGAGTATAAACGATAATAAATGTAGTAAACAGGAATCAATACAGGAGTAATACTTACATGCTATAGATTCAGATAAAGTCACTTTGAGAACAAAAAAAAATGAAAAGCTAGATGTACCTCTGCTTTGGTATTACGGTTAAACTGTTTTTCTTTTATTTTCATTTCCCGTTCTTCTTTCTTCTCATGTTTAGTAGTTACATCTCCAACTAATACTGAAGGATTCTTATCCCGTGGCTTTTTGTCATCAGAGGAGTCTGGAATACAAACTGTAACTGTTAACAAACTTTCCAATGTTGCTTACATGAATTGAAAATATGACTCGTGTGAGACAGGAAATCTTAAAGCACGCTTTCAACAGGAAAGCTTACCGCATGCTATCAACAGGAAATCTTACAGCATGCTATTAACAGAAAATCATACAGCATGCTATCAACAGGAAATCTTACAGCATGACGTCAACAGGAAATCTTACAGCATGCTGTCAACAGGAAATCTTACAGCATGCTGTCAACAGGAAATCTTACAGCATGCTGACAACAGGAAATCTCACAGCATGCTGTCAACAGGAAATCTTACAGCATGCTATCAACAGGAAATCTTACAGCATGACATCAACAGGAAATCTTACAGCTTGCTGTCAACAGGAAATCTTACAGCATGCTGACAACAGGAAATCTCACAGCATGCTGTCAACAGGAAATCTTACAGCATGATATCAACAGGAAATCTTACAGCATGACGTCAACAGGAAATCTTACAGCATACTGTCAACAGGAAATCTTACAGCATGACGTCAACAGGAAATCTTACAGCATGCTGTCAACAGGAAATCTGACGGCATGCTATCAACAGGAAATCTTACAGCACCCAGTCAACAGGAGATCTTGAAGCATGCTGACAACAGGAAATCTTAAAGCATGCTATCAACAGGAAATCTTACAGCACCCAGTCAACGAGAGATCTTGAAGCATGCTGACAACAGGAAATCTTACAGCATGCTGTCAACAGGAAATCTGACGGCATGCTATCAAGAGAAAATATTACAGCAAGCTGACAACAGGAAAGCTTACAGCAAACTGACAACAGGAAATCTTACAGCATGCCGTCAACAGGAAATCTTACAGCATGCTACTAACAGGAAATCTTACAGCATGCTATTAACAGGAAATCTTACAGCATGACGTCAACAGGAAATCTTACAGCATGCTATCAACAGGAAATCTTACGGCATGCTATCAAGAGATAATATTACAGCAAGTTGACAACAGGAAATCTTAAAGCATGACGTCAACAGGAAATCTTACAGCATACTGTCAACAGGAAATCTTACAGCATGACGTCAACAGGAAATCTTACAGCATGCTGTCAACAGGAAATCTGACGGCATGCTATCAACAGGAAATCTTACAGCACCCAGTCAACAGGAGATCTTGAAGCATGCTGACAACAGGAAATCTTAAAGCATGCTATCAACAGGAAATCTTACAGCACCCAGTCAACGAGAGATCTTGAAGCATGCTGACAACAGGAAATCTTACAGCATGCTGTCAACAGGAAATCTGACGGCATGCTATCAAGAGAAAATATTACAGCAAGCTGACAACAGGAAAGCTTACAGCAAACTGACAACAGGAAATCTTACAGCATGCCGTCAACAGGAAATCTTACAGCATGCTACTAACAGGAAATCTTACAGCATGCTATTAACAGGAAATCTTACAGCATGACGTCAACAGGAAATCTTACAGCATGCTATCAACAGGAAATCTTACGGCATGCTATCAAGAGATAATATTACAGCAAGTTGACAACAGGAAATCTTAAAGCATGACGTCAACAGGAAATCTTACAGCATACTGTCAACAGGAAATCTTACAGCATGACGTCAACAGGAAATCTTACAGCATGCTGTCAACAGGAAATCTGACGGCATGCTATCAACAGGAAATCTTACAGCACCCAGTCAACAGGAGATCTTGAAGCATGCTGACAACAGGAAATCTTAAAGCATGCTATCAACAGGAAATCTTACAGCACCCAGTCAACGAGAGATCTTGAAGCATGCTGACAACAGGAAATCTTACAGCATGCTGTCAACAGGAAATCTGACGGCATGCTATCAAGAGAAAATATTACAGCAAGCTGACAACAGGAAAGCTTACAGCAAACTGACAACAGGAAATCTTACAGCATGCCGTCAACAGGAAATCTTACAGCATGATATTAACAAGAAATTTTACAGCATGCTGTCAACAGGAAATCTGACGGCATGCTATCAAGAGAAAATATTACAGCAAGCTGACAACAGGAAAGCTTACAGCAAACTGACAACAGGAAATCTTACAGCATGCCGTCAACAGGAAATCTTACAGCATGCTACTAACAGGAAATCTTACAGCATGCTATTAACAGGAAATCTTACAGCATGACGTCAACAGGAAATCTTACAGCATGCTATCAACAGGAAATCTTACGGCATGCTATCAAGAGATAATATTACAGCAAGCTGACAACAGGAAATCTTAAAGCATGCTATCAACAGGAAATCTTACAGCATGCCATCAACAGGAAATCTGACGGCACGCTATCAAGAGATAATATTACAGCAAGCTGACAACAGGTAATCTTACAGCATGCTGTCAACAGGAAATCTGACGGCACGCTATCAAGAGATAATATTACAGCAAGCTGACAACAGGAAAGCTTACAGCAAACTGACAACAGGTAATCTTACAGCATGCCATTAACAGGAAATCTTACAGCATGACGTCAACAGGAAATCTTACAGCATGACGTCAACAGGAAATCTGATGGCATGCTATCAACAGGAAATCTTACAGCACCCAGTCAACAGGAGATCTTGAAGCATGCTGACAACAGGAAATCTTACAGCATGCTGTCAACAGGAAATCTGACGGCATGCTATCAACAGGAAATCTTACAGCATGCCATTAACAGGAAATCTTACAGCATGACGTCAACAGGAAATCTTACAGCATGACGTCAACAGGAAATCTTACAGCATGGCGTCAACAGGAAATCTGACGGCATGCTATCAACAGGAAATCTTACAGCACCCAGTCAACAGGAGATCTTGAAGCATGCTGACAACAGGAAATCTTACAGCATGCTGTCAACAGGAAATCTTACAGCATGCTGTCAACAGGAAATCTTAAAGCATGCTATCAACAGGAAATCTTACAGCACCCAGTCAACAAGAGATCTTGAAGCATGCTGACAACAGAAAATCTTACAGCATGCTGTCATCAGGAAATCTGACGGCATGCTATCAAGAGAAAATATTACAGCATGCCGTCAACAGGAAAGCTTACAGCATGACGTCAACAGGAAATCTTACAGCATGCTATCAACAGGAAATCTTACAGCATGACGTCAACAGGAAATCTTACAGTATGACATCAACAGGAAATCTTACAGCTTGCTGTCAACAGGAAATCTTACGGCATGCTATCAAGAGATAATTTTACAGCAAGCTGACAACAGGAAAGCTTACAGCAAACTGACAAACAGGAAATCTTACAGCATGACGTCAACAGGAAATCTTACAGCATGCTGTCAACAGGAAATCTTAAAGCATGACGTCAACAGGAAATCTTACAGCATGACGTCAACAGGAAATCTTACAGCATGCCGTCAACAGGAAATCTTACAGCATGCCGTCAATAGGAAATCTGTACTGACTTCAGCAGTGACCAATGACTTTGATATAAGACACATTATTCAGTATTTATAAGATACAGTCAGGTATACATCATTCCCACCAGCATGATACCAATCCACATGGGCCTGAGCTATTTAACGTATATATGTACACATACATAATTATTTGTTAATCAATGTGTACAAAATATATCATCCCCATTAATTATCAAACTAATACTGGAGTCATTGTAATCTCTCCCTCTTACAGCATGCCATTAACAGGAAATCTTACAGCATGACGTCAACAGGAAATCTTACAGCATGACGTCAACAGGAAATCTGATGGCATGCTATCAACAGGAAATCTTACAGCACCCAGTCAACAGGAGATCTTAAAGCATGACATCAACAGGAAATCTGTACTGACTTCAGCAGTGACCAATGACTTTGATATAAGACACATTATTCAGTATTTATAAGATACAGTCAGGTATACATCATTCCCACCAGCATGATACCAATCCACATGGGCCTGAGCTATTTAACGTATATATGTACACATACATAATTATTTGTTAATCAATGTGTACAAAATATATCATCCCCATTAATTATCAAACTAATACTGGAGTCATTGTAATCTCTCCCTCTAACAGCATGCCATTAACAGGAAATCTTACAGCATGACGGCAACAGGAAATCTTACAGCATGACGTCAACAGGAAATCTGATGGCATGCTATCAACAGGAAATCTTACAGCACCCAGTCAACAGGAGATCTTGAAGCATGCTGACAACAGGAAATCTTACAGCATGCTGTCAACAGGAAATCTGACGGCATGCTATCAACAGGAAATCTTACAGCATGCCATTAACAGGAAATCTTACAGCATGACGTCAACGGGAAATCTTACAGCATGACGTCAACAGGAAATCTTACAGCATGGCGTCAACAGGAAATCTGACGGCATGCTATCAACAGGAAATCTTACAGCACCCAGTCAACAGGAGATCTTGAAGCATGCTGACAACAGGAAATCTTACAGCATGCTGTCAACAGGAAATCTTACGTCATGCTGTCAACAGGAAATCTTAAAGCATGACGTCAACAGGAAATCTTACAGCATGCTATCAACAGGAAATCTTACAGCATGCTATCAACAGGAAATCTTACAGCATGACGTCAACAGGAAATCTTACAGTATGACATCAACAGGAAATCTTACAGCTTGCTGTCAACAGGAAATCTTACAGCATGCCGTCAACAGGAAAGCTTACAGCATGACGTCAACAGGAAATCTCACAGCATGCTATCAACAGGAAATCTTACAGCATGACGTCAACAGGAAATCTTACAGTATGACATCAACAGGAAATCTTACAGCTTGCTGTCAACAGGAAATCTTACGGCATGCTATCAAGAGATAATTTTACAGCAAGCTGACAACAGGAAAGCTTACAGCAAACTGACAAACAGGAAATCTTACAGCATGACGTCAACAGGAAATCTTACAGCATGCTGTCAACAGGAAATCTGACGGCATGCTATCAAGAGATAATTTTACAGCAAGCTGACAACAGGAAAGCTTACAGCAAACTGACAAACAGGAAATCTTACAGCATGACGTCAACAGGAAATCTTACAGCATGCTGTCAACAGGAAATCTTAAAGCATGACGTCAACAGGAAATCTTACAGCATGCCGTCAACAGGAAATCTTACAGCATGCCGTCAATAGGAAATCTGTACTGACTTCAGCAGTGACCAATGACTTTGATATAAGACACATTATTCAGTATTTATAAGATACAGTCAGGTATACATCATTCCCACCAGCATGATACCAATCCACATGGGCCTGAGCTATTTAACGTATATATGTACACATACATAATTATTTGTTAATCAATGTGTACAAAATATATCATCCCCATTAATTATCAAACTAATACTGGAGTCATTGTAATCTCTCCCTCTTGACTCACCTCTACACCCATCATCATTTCAATTTCTATCATGTGACAAATACATTCTGTCATGTGACAAATACATTATATCATGTGACAAATACATCTATCATGAAAACTATACGTGTATAGTACTGCAATAAATTTAAAAGTTGCATGCAGGTTAAGGCAAGACTAAAACCCATCAACTTTGTCCACCAGATAAAAATCATATTGTGTCTTACAAAATTGTATGCATTGAAGTAGGCCATTTAGTCTGTTACCTTGGGAGTTAGGAACAAACCATTTTGTGTCCTATGATGTTATAGCCTGTAAAAAATGTGTGTCAAGCAGTTACATGAATGTCAGCAAGAGAGAGAACTCAATTGTAACCAGGTGAATTTTATGTCCCATCTGTTTATACGTGTAGACTTGTCAGGGGTTCCTGTAGGCATCTAAAAATGACCCATGACTGTGAGGATTCCTCACTTATCTGATCACTGGGTTAAATAAACAATAAGACTACCACAGTTATCTTTACTAAAAGATACCAATATAATCCTTTGAATCACAAGATCCCTATCAATAAAACCTATAGTGATCTCTCCCTTCAATTATATCTTGTCAGTGAAAATATACGATCAGTAACATTTAAACACCTCTTTAATCATACAATAAAGTTAGACAGGAGACATTTCAACATGAAGATACATGTTTGTATATTAAACTCAAATAACGTTACTCAATTTGTATCAATAACAAACCAAGAAAATAACCTCATTGCTCAAATAGCATACCCATATAAATTCAGGCAGAACTGGAAATCAACATAAACAAAGGCCAATTGTTCAAACATACACTATGATGGTTCATGGATATGGGTGATTCAGTTACATTTTTGTTATTAAGTGTCATGTCCATTTCCCATTGTTAAACAATCTGGAACATTTTCAGCACTTCAGAAGTAGGCTTAATTTAGATCCAACCTTACAAGCCAGTCTCAATCATAAATCTTACTAAAAGTATCAAGCCTCGCTAACCATGGTTCAACTATCACATATATCTTAATTAGATCAAGAATTACATGTCACAGGTTCAAATATCATAGCAAGTTATTCTGCATATATACAGTAGCTCAGATATATATATATATATATATATATATATATATATATTCACTGTGTATTAGTTAAATTCAGTCAAAGATCAAATATAGCTGTATATCTCAGATTTAGGTCTAGCCTTTCACACCAGAAGTTCAAATATATATCTTAGCTAGTTATCTAGCCTACAGGCCAAAACCCCAAAGGATCAAATACATATACGGCAAAGAAAATACTGACATGTCAATGCAATATTTTTAAATGAAATCATCATGACAAAGTTCTCATATCTTTTATTAAACTGCATCTCTAAAAACCTGCTGTTTAAAGTCTGTCTGTCAGTTACCACCATCTTTCATGAAAACCATGTTACATGTATTGAGAAAAAGCCTTGAACATCTCATCAACTGTGACAAGTAAACACAACAGGTCATTGGGTTTTGCTATCAAGAAATTCACTAGAGGCCTATGGGCCTAAACATTCATCTGACCATAAAGACCTATATAAAAGAGGCCACTAAGACATTGTTAGTCAATAAAACCTTTTTCTGCAAAAATTGAAATCATATTCTTTATACATGCTCCTACACTAATGCCATTACTCCAAACCTATTGCTTGTTGAAAACTAAATTCTAAGACCTAACTCATTTCAGCTAAGAGACCTTGAATATAGGTCAAGGTCAATCATTTGAATACATTTGGTAGCCCTTCATCCACCAATGTTAAAAAAACAATATCAGCAGCCTGTTATATATCATTAAGAAAAAAATGTTTGAAAATATTAACACATTTGACCCCTGTGACCTTTAAAAAGAGAAAAAGGTCATCACATCTGGGAGGGTGTGAGTGCTCTCAGTTGTCACATGTGCACTGGATTTCAATGCAGAGATCAACTTTACTTTCTTTGTTGTTCTTGTGCATTTGTACTACCACTTTTCAGTTTTCTCTCAGCCTTGAACCATGATTAAAATTACAAGAGGCCTAGTGGCCTTGATGGTCACCTGAGATAAGCAATATTGAATATAAAGGTTAAAGGATAGCTTTCAAGTGTCATGAAAAAGAAATTGTGGCACTGAATATAGTATGTCAGTGTCATTACAAGCATATCTTTAAATATGTCATCCTATACTAATAATTCTTACAACGTTATTTCCAGAGGGAAATAGACAATGTTATGCTCAAAAATGCAATTTTTCTATCAAAACTACAGTACAGTTTTAAAAAAAACAAACTTCCTCCCCATGAAGAAATGTGAAATCCATTTGGCTAATTAGAGCAACGTAAGAAACTTCAATTCATGAAGAGCTTTTGATTCTACCATATCTGGGTGTTGAGAAGAAGAGTTTGGTTCATAATATGCCAGGGAAAGTTTCTGCAAAATTTCATTGATATCCATTCAGGTTTTTTGAGAAGATATTGAAAATGTTAAATTGTTTGCAGACAGCGGTGTATGACACAGGAGAAAGGTGATCACAACAGGTCACCATGAAACTTTGTGCATATTGTAATATTTCACTTGATTAGCAATGTCAGAGCACCCAGTCTTTGCCCTTTGCATACATTTTGACAGACTTAAACCCCATAATTTAGCCTCCATCAAAATAAACAAACCTGGTACCACAATATTATATGACTATAAAATATATTGGGACCAATCTCAAACAATTCAGCATTGCTTTGCCATTCAATTGTTTTGTCAACGGTGATAAGTTTGAGAAACCTTCTTCCAATTATGGTAACATGTACTCAGGATAATTTCATATTTCCCAGTTATGTAAACCTACCTGAGTTCAACCAGTTCTTTTTACCAGAGTTCAATTGTATTGTTACCCTAATAACCGATCAAAATAAAAAATTAATTCTTATTTGTATTTATGATTCTTAGTTGTAAAAACACATTTTTGTTTTTATTAATTTTCAAGTGTAGCAATACCAAAATAAATGTTTAGATTGCTGGCCTAAAAGCTACTATAGCAGAACAGTCTATTGCTTCATTCTTTGTGATACAGTACCACAGCAAGGAAGCAAAGAGCATTTTAAAAAATATTTCACATCTATTCATGTATCATTTGTTAAATACACAATTCCAGCCCAGTGATAACATTACACATGAGTCCTCAATTTATGATGTCATATCACTACACATGTGAGACTTTTACTATCAATGTATAATGATAATGATTATTACAAAGCTTATAAGGACAATTACAATGGTAACTGTGACAAGGATGTGATAAATATACAATGGAATTCATTAGAAGGTCTTTTTACCTAATGACCCTTTAAAACATTCTGGTACTCTTGACTTTTAAAGCCATGACCAGATATCATTTGACAAGAGATATGCAACATTGTTGGTGGAAATGCTGATTTAGAGATGTTTGTGGGCACACCTAGTTCTTCTTTCTCCTTGTGAAAGATATTCGATGATACAATAGCTACATAAAAATGTAACTGACCATCAGCCTTTTTCTAAAGACTTTGTTGTCTATGTCTGGACCATAGCTGTTACATAGTCATATTCACTAGCTCTATAACAGTCAGCAAAAACATATCAAGAGCTTGGCACTGGATGGATTTAAGTAGCATAAAATCATCTGGTGTATGAAGTATATAATCATCAGCAAGTCAAAGAATACCCAAACTTAGTTTGACAAGGGAGGTCTATATCTTTTACTTTCCATCAGCATAAAGCAATTTTGTGAGGTACATGTAAGAACAAGTGACTTGTGATTTTTTTTTTTTTTTTTTTTCGTGATAATGATACATCATTTGCTGCCACTGACATCCTGTTGACAGTTTTCCTCTCATATCTCTGATTTATTGAGGTCAGCTTGCAGGTACTAACATCTTGTTTTGCTTTTGTGACAGTAACCTGCAAACAAGTTTGCTCATGGAGGACTTTGTCAGCGAAGGGGACTCAAGAGTTCAGTGTCTTCAAATCCTTAATACTCTTGCTTTATATTGAAAGAAAAAGAAAAAACATGTAACTTGTGAATAATCAGCTTATATGTAATTAGTCCAAAGTCTCTAGCACTTCAGTGTATATCACTATATGTAGATGTACTCTGTATATGTTGACTAATCATGCATGCTGGTCACGTGATATCATAAAACTGTATTGAAAAATCCAGTACACACCTAGGGACTTTAACCAAACTTATTTATGATTGTATCCTTGTATTCAACAAATAAGAAAAACTGAACTTGCAAGAAACAGAACCCGTCTGTCTGTTATCAAAATGTGTATGTATAACTATGTCTGGGTGACAACGGATATTTAACGAAAAAACGCCCGATTCCGTTCTTTTTGCCTTACCTGAAGGGAATATCTTAGAAGACATGCAGCCCATGTTTAGTGGCGACCTGAACACTGTTACGTCCCACATTTAAGATCCGTGTTAGCTATTACAAGTTTAGTGTAGAAAAGCCATCTATACAAGGTCCCAACATTATGCGACTGTTGTTGGTATCCAATGTGAAAACGATACATGTTTACTTTACGTGGATATCCTCGGACAAATACCTAGGTATTGACTAAAGATTAGAAACATTCCGAAACTCTATTTAGCATAACAATTAAAGGGAGGTTACTCGATGAGAGTTTTGAACGCCTCGTTCTACATAAAACAAATAGAGAGAACTTGATGATTCAAATATTACACATCATACATATGTTATTTTGCTACTTTTGTTATACTTTTTAACACAATGATATGCAAAAAAGTGGATGTTCATCATTGTTTCGAGAGAAGTCACTTGCAGGAGAATGAATTCTACAGAACACCCGTTGCCATGTATTGCTTCCTTTATATTATTTATACTGCGCCAAACTGTTGTAAATATAAAAAATAATCTGGTATTTAAACATGTGAGTTTACTACCAAGCGCTGCTGTCATATCTACTCTTATAATAGGACTAAGACCACAATTAAATACTTCCGGGTTCAGTACCCACGAATGAAGTCCTTAAAAAATGTATGTATATTTGGGGAAAAAATAATATGCCTCTTTGAATTGGATGTTTGCCTATAAATTTGCTGTAGATGTGTTATAGAGATGATAATCTAGCTGTCAGTGTGTAAATCATTCATATTGAACATGTATTTTGTGCTGCAGGATCCGGTGTAAAAAGTCCTGTTTTCACCTTTACCCCTGACCCGGATGTATATAATTGACGTTGGTGACACACATGGAGGTATATCTCCAGAAAATGCCCAACATGATGGGTTGAAACTTTTACATTTTGCTTCTCAGATGTTGATCTTGGCCAGGTGAAATGGAAATTTGCAGATGAAACTTTGGGACTTAGTTATGAATTTTAATGTTACAATGAAACATATAGTGAAATTACTTGTGGTCTTAGTCCATATGATAAAACTTCCCAGCCTGCCTAATTATTTCTACTTCCGCTTTCGTTTTCTATTGAACAGTTTTTAAACGGAATCAAATACTTTCATGCTATAGTAAAATGTTGTAACTAATTGTTTACTCGTGTTATGATTTATCTGTAAAATGAAGTCTATGTTGTTGTCAGTAAATGTTTTATAATTATTCCTACAGATTATTCCAAGATATTCCTAAACTGCGTTTCGTTTTTTATGGTCAGTCAGCATTTTATAATCAATACTACCGTAAACAAACCAGAAAACTTCGGTACGATGTGAATATCCCACTACTTTTGTGATTTATTTCCATGTCTACAAATTGATCAACTACATGACGAAATGAGTGTATTAGGTGTTATGATGTCGTTTTTGCTTAAGGCAATTGAGTATTCGTCCAGAGCAATTAGTTCAGTGATACGAGTGAATTACGAACTGGTGACAGTCGTGCTGCAGTATTGTGTTCAGGGTTTAACAATCGTGTACCACTTTTCTTCCGTAGCCCTGACAGTATTGTTCAATATAATTTCATCAGGGGTTGATTTCCTCAATGAATGCTGCAATTTCAGTTATGGGTTAGTCATGCTTATTTGGAAATTTTCAAGATTCCTTGCAAGCATACTGGATATATTGTTCCAGGGAATGGAGTTTTTGACTAATTTCGTTATGACTGGGAGCAAATGGAGCGCAAGTGCCTTGTATATATCCGTCTCTGACCTTAAACAAAATTCATACAAATCTTTTGTGTGTATCTCTGATGTTGTTACTCAGTGGTCAAAGATTTCAACAGGAGGATTCACCCTTGTTTGGAATTTAACATATAGTGTCATTGCCAGTGCTTTTCATTCATTGAACTACATTTTATCCTTGTCATGGAGGTTATTTGATAATATGATGATAGGATTTGCTGAAGGTGTGAGGTTTTTAACTGATCAGATGTATTTCTTTCTTGTTTATTATCTTCCAAACATTCCTAAAGAGACATATCTAGGCCTGATAACATTATTACTTCTATATATTTTTGTCATTAGCATTTTAAACCACTTGTCCAACCACGACATGACATTTCCCATTCTGAACCATTTTGGACAGCCAAGCAGATTGCGGGAGGAAGTACAAGATGAGGGTCACTTTGAATTCTCTGATGATGAGGTGAATGCAAGCGAGGTTGAAAGTGAAATGGATAATGAAAGTATATCTGATGAAGATGAAGAAGAGGATATTGAATTTGAAGTGACAGATGATTCTGATGACTCTGGAAGTGGAAACCTTTCGGATGACAGTGATGGAACAAGTACAACTTTAAGTAATGATATTGACATTCAGCTTCCACTGACTACAAATGGAAGGTATAACCTAAGGCGATCTACAACACCTTCTCAGAGCAGTTTTAAAAGACATGAAGATTTTGAACGTGAGATAGAGAAAGAACGAGAAAGGCAAAAGTGTGTGGTATGTCAGGATCAGGACAAATCAGTGCTCATTCTTCCTTGCAGACACATGTGCTTGTGTGTAGACTGTGGAAACCAAATTGCAAGGGCAAGGAATGTAGCCCGCAGAACTTGTCCATTATGTCGTCAGAAGATTCGAACTATCATGAATGTTTATGTGTGATGAAACCTAAATTACAATTGGTGCTGTTAAGCCTTTATAAGTTTTTGTTTTATTATTTTTTTATCTTGATGGGCAGCCATCTTGATTTGACAGTGAAAGATTATTATTGCTATTTCTTTGAGTAGCGTTCCAGCTAGAGTAGGTCATCAGAGCACTGCACCCTGCCCTCATTAGACTACTAAACTAAACCTTATTCTCTTTGTGAGTGCTCTGCCTGAAATCTTGAAGCCCTGGTTTTCTTTCTGACCTTGCAGTTTTTCGGCTGATGAAAAATGTTGCCAAAGTCTAGAAATAAACAGAGGTGTATCTACTTTACTAAATGTCTCTCTCTGTCTGAAGCAGGTGCGTTTATTGTATTTCAAACAATAGGATGTCAGTTGGAGGTGACAATAATTGCCTCTGGGTCCACAGCACAGGTTGACCCCACAGGTATGAGGTGTGCAACACCACACCATTCATTGTCATTGCAGGCGATAAGGGTTGCTCATAATTAGATGATACTTACAGGCAAAAACAGAAGTATAAATATAAATTGTTAGAACTTTATACTGAAAAAAGATTTAGAAATGCCCTTCCATACCAATTTTTTACATACAAAAATTTCCTTTTTTGGGTCATCCGACTTGGGGGCTGGGACCAAGAAGGGGAAGTTAAACAAAATTTTGTTCCAGGATGCTATGCCTTATTAATGCCGGAGTAGGTTTCAATCAAATTTGGCCTGAAACATCATCATGGGGTGTCAATGATATCAAACATGCATAAAGTGATCCTGAGATTTTTCCTGATCAAATCTTATTTTAACTCATCTTGAGTCTGCACTTCCTTTCAACTTTCATTCACACCATGGAGAAAAATTTTTGGAGATTGATTTGTTAAAGTTTCGACGTGGAAACCACACTAGCCATTATGTAACATGATTATGCAAATTTATGAAGAGAACCTACTATTTATGAGTTTCTGATACTTTCAAGGAATGTTCAAAAATCAGATTTGTCATTCCATTATCAGCGAATTCTGTGGTTTGTCAATCCATTCGTCAATTGTCAGTTGACCTTAAATGGCCATGGTCCTCTTGTTTTAGGTATTATTCAAACCAAAATTTTCAGTCCAAATCCGTGATAGGTGGTGCTGTAATCACACTAAAAATGAAACATGAAACTAATTTGTCACAACATGTAAAGTTTGATTTTTTTTTCACAAAGAATCTTCTTGTAGACCATCCTTCAATTCTAAAATTCTTTCTCAGTTGAAAGTATTAGAAATTTATAAATGGTAGGTTCTGTACATACCACAAAATGGCTAATGTGGTTACCATGTTGAAGTTTTGATCAGACTGAAAAATAACAAATCATCTTTTTCGTTTCCTTAAAAAATCAATCTCCAAATAGTCTTCTCAAAGGTGTGAATGAAACTTGAAAAGTTCAATTTTGGACCAAAGCCAGAAAATAAGATTTGGTTTGGTCAATCTCAGGATCACTTCATGTTTGTTTGATATCATTGCCACTTCCTGATGATGTTTGAGGTCAAATTTGGTTGAAATCTACCAAGGCATTAAGAAGTAGTAGCATTTTGGAACAAAATATTGTTTAACTTCCCTTTCAGGAGTCCCACCCTTAAGATCATAGGGGTTAAATCAACTTTGTGAATTAAGGAAATGATTCGCCAAACAACTATGATGTTTTGTACCACATTTGATGTAAATCCACTTAAGAATTAAGGAAGCATAGCAATTTGATGCAGAATTATTGACTAATTTTCCTATTTGAAGCCCTGCTTCCAAGTCTCTTTGGATCATATATGTATGATATGAAATGTTGCAAAACATTATTCAAACTTTTAACTATTAGATTCCAAACTAGTTAAATTATGTTAAATATAATCATGATTTGGTCGGAAATGTATACTCATTTAGGCAGTAGCGATTGCTTTTTTTATGATTTTAGGGAGTGGGGGAGATAAATTTGTTTTTATTCCCTCTGGTCAGTCCACTGTCAATATTTGTATGTTGTTTGACAGGAACATTAAACATGCTTTTGAATTGCTTTTGATGTTTGCACTGCAGGTTTTACATACAATTATTGGAATTTTTTTTTTTAACTTTTATATCAAGTCAAAGGAAAAGGGTTCTAGCCTCCTGTTAACTAGTTCACTTAGGTTAGCACATATTCACGCTTTGGAAAAACGATTATCTTAATATGTTACTTGCGACCATGGGAAAATTTCAACAGTTTTTTGGGGGGGTTAATGTTGATAAATATGACATTACTCTCACAGGTCAGGCACCAGATATCTGGATATCTTCACAATATTTCACAAAGATAACAGAGATGGTTTTAAAACACTTTTGCTGTTTGCACTCAGGATGGCGGACTGGGATATTGGTTTAAGCTAGCTTGATCACATGATTGGAAACTTCGCGTAAGCGATTAGAAAGCCTTTAAACATTTCTTTTTATATCATTGTGACAAAAGAATTTACAATGCAAAAGAGTGACCGGTGAGAATGGTGTCATTTTTATTTCCTCGACCCCTGAAAATGAGGAAAATAGATGAAACCCACATGTTTGTGCACTACATATGAAACTGATTTGAGTTAAACCACTCATTGAAGAAAAAATTACTGTATTATATATATATATCTGCTCTTAGTGTTATAATACATGGAAGTATACATGTAATATAAATATGTATTTCTTTTCATACATTTGTAATTTGTTATGGTTATTTGATGAAATATTCAGTAATTGGTTTAGAACACTGAAATAAAAAAAATCGCTGCTTTCCAACAAATATATTTTTTCTTATTTTAATTTATTTCATACATTACTTTCTATACAAAAGTAATGATATATTTTGAATGGAAGGAAACACTAAGATAGGAAATGTGGTATTGAACCCCTGACAAACACAAAACATTGCTTGTAATAATAATATAGCAGTTGATTGCTATGTGCCTACGATGTATGCACGGTGTGTGTATGATAGGAAATGTGTTGTCGAACCCCTGACGAACACAAAACTGCGTTCAGTGTACGGTTCTATCTTGGTTCACATGGATTTAGAAATGACATACGAATAGGTCTGGGAAAGGGTTTGCTTATTTTCTTATTACAAAAAACAAGCCGTGTATCTATAGGTTAGAAAAGTGTAAATCTAAGAGTATAATTATGATAAGTTATATACTGGTAATTGTTATGAAAGTGTTTTGTTTACAAAATACAATGCAACTACAGTCTCGTCGAATTCTAATCTTTGATAAAATATTTCATTTAAAGGGTTACTACTGATGACAAAATGAAAAAAAAAATGTCTTTTGCTTCCTATCTCCTGGTTTGTCTAATTGAAATGATTCGATTGACGAGTCTTTCTTTACGCACGCGATGTTTCCCGAACATTTATCTCCTATTCCCTCTACTCAAATGCCCCTTGTTCAACAACCACTGACATTAAATATTCACGACGTGTCATCCGTGTGTTATGGTTATGATATGGCTAGGCGGATGATCATGCTATAAGACAGTACGAGTTGTCTCCCTTCATAGTGAGTTTTCCGGATTTTATTGTTTCCGGATTATTTCTGTGAACGGTTTTGTAACTTTTTTTAAACGAGAGAATAAAATGGATGAACACAGCTGGAACGTGTTGTCCTCGATCAGCCAAGTCTGAGTATAATTCCCCAAACCAACACCGTTGCCACGCTACATGGTGGAGAATCCGCAGTTTCGAGGTATTATTTCACCTTTGTTGAGGTTCTAGTGATGATATGAACTGTTTTGGTGACTGTAATTCCATTGCCAATCGTACGTGATGTGATATGGCTGAGACCACGTGGTTGAGCGAACTTATACTGAGTGACTAAGATTGAGTTTATAATTCGTGAACTGTTATTGTGTTTGTGAAATGACGTCGTACAATATCAATTTCGACTTTACCGAAGATGACAATGTTTAGTCAGAAGAATTTCTTCTCCGTAATGAACTAAAATCTCGGTATGAGCCGTCTCCAGCCCAACCACCTGTTTCATCAGGCGTGAGTACGCCGTCTGAAATTTTACGCTGCACAACATTTCATGGGACTTCTGACGACCCTGGTCGTTTCCTTGATGAATTCTTAGCATATTGCGAACTATTAGGACAAAGGTGTGGCCGCGTTCAGCCTATTATTACATGGCGCGGCCAAAACATGGTATGAACATTTACCTTGTACACACTGGAGTCGTTGGTCTGATCTACTGGCGAAGTTCAAGACTAGATTTGTAGACTTAAATGTGGAGAGCCCAAGATTGCTCATGGAAACTGACACTTTTACGAAAATGACACTTCAGCCTAACCAAAAGTTGGACGATTTTTACTCTACCCTCATACATAAGGGAAAGATCCTGAAAAGAAGAGACGAGGAGATGCTTCTCAAGTTTATAGACAGTTTACCTGACACACTTATGTTTTATGTGCGAACTACACACCCGAAAACTTGTGAGGCGGCATTTCATGCAGCAAAGATATGGGAAGCTTTCGGGTATCGCGGGTCATCATTGTCACCTTTGAGCTTGGACAATTCTGCAGCACCACAGGGTACTGTCCCCTCCTGGAGTACTGTATCCTCTCAAGCATTAGACCAGTTTGATTTAGCTGCTCTCGCAGATAAAGTGTGTCAACTCTCTGTAAGTGTAGAAAAACTGAAAATGAGTGAAACCATTGCTCCTGTCGGTCCAGCACACCCGAACAATGTCCGCACATGCTAAAAATGTAGGGCAGAAGGTCACATTAGTAGAGATTGCTTTGGATGGAGACATTCCCACCTAACCCCTCGACTCGGTGTCAGCTTTGTCAGCAGATGGGCCATGGAGCTTCAGATTGTGCATATCATGTGTCTGGCCGTCAACAGAAGCAGCATGAAGTTCCTCGCCCACAGGATCAAGCACCACATAGACAGGAACCAGCTGTCCAACACCAGGGAAACTTAAAGGCCCCGAGGCCAGCAGCGCATCTCACAGCCGATCAGTCCGGTTAGAGCCACAACATTCGCACAGCCCTTCTCCTATACTTTGGAGAGAGAAACTGTACAATAGTCATAGTGCAAGTAGTGACAGTTTTGATGATGACTCTGATGAAAGTCTCAGCGATTTCCCTGATAATTGGAGGTGCACTAAGGACACTAAATTCATGTATTACCCTATTGACTTTAAATACATTAAGGTAGCAGCATTGTTAGACTCAGGATCAAGTATAACTGTAATGGGTGTTGATTTCTTTAACATGTTATCTGATAAATGTAAGAGTAATTTTTAGCCCTCTGAGAAACAAATTTTGGTTGCTGATGATAAATATGTCAAGGTCATGGGTACACGCCAAATGGTAGGCATACATTGCATGCTCATTTATTAGAGAATACCTCACACCCTTTCATTGTTGGTACTGATTACATGATGTCTAAGAGATTAGTACTTGATTTTAAATCAGGTGTCCATTCTGTGAAGGGTATGTCAGGGAAGGTCAAGGTCAAATGTATGTCCTCTGTCACCTTGTCTCCAAATGCTGAAATTAATATTCAGGATAAAGTACCAAAACATGTGTTTACAGGTATCCAGGGTATTTGTACTATTCATAAAAGAGTTTTACATGGTGGATTATTGGTTGCTAAATCAGTCGTGACTGTACCACCCACTCCAATTATACCAATGAGATTATGTAACCCTACAAATGCCCCAATTCATATTTCTAAGGGTACAGTTTTGGCAGATTTTGCAATGTTCAATGGATCATGTGAAGTAATACCTATGAAACCAATGAAGGAAAACATTGTGTGTACCCATGTTAAAGAGATGTGTAATGAATCTAATGATACACCTCATGATGGTAACCCTGTATGTGCTTTTACTGAACATGTACCTGTTGAATCACATTATCAAAGTACTGACAGTACTGAAAGTACCAATGACTCAGAGCCTACATTTTTTGAGAATTTCCAAATAGGCACATGCTTGTCTGATGATCAAACTAGGAAAGTTAAGGAATGTTTGTATGATAACAAAGATGTTTTTGTCACACCATCGAATCCATCTTTAGGATACACAACCTTAGTTGAACATGAAATTCATCTTAAGAAAGATTTTGTAGGTAAACAACAGAGGCCGTACCGACTCCCTCCAGATAAGAAAGAAGTGTTGCGTACTCAGCTGAATGAATTGTTAGAACAAGGGGTGATTGTTGCTGTGTCCGAGAGTGAAAGTTTGCCCATATCTAGTCCTATTGTGTTAGTGGCTAAAAGAAAATATCCAGGATCTGAGGGAAAGAAAGGTTCATGGGAGAGTCATTTACATAGTTTTAGATTCTGTTGTGACTTCAGGTATTTGAATTCCCAGACTGAAGATTTTCGGTACAACATCCCTGATTTAAAAGAACTCACAGAGTCCTTTAGTCAAACCAAGCCAAACTTTATCACATCAGTAGATATGAGTTCAGGGTTTTTTCAAATGGGTATATCTGAGAAATCGTCAAGTTATACTGCATTTGATACCTGTTTTGGTACAAATTTCTACAATTGCCAATGGGCTTAAAGACTGCGCCTAATAGTTTCCAACTATTGATGGATAAGGTTTGCAGGGTTTGATACTTAAATCTGTGTTGTGTTACCTAGATGATGTTTTGATTGTTTCATCAACATTTGAACAACATTTACTTGACATTCAGGAGGTACTTTACAGGTTTCTTACTGCAGGGCTTAAACTTGGCCCCAAAAAGTGTAGATTTGCGGTAGACAAATGTGTATTCTTAGGTCATGAGATATCTAATGCTGGGATTCGCCCTCCGGCAGACAGAGTTGAATGTATTCGTAACTATCCCCACCCTACTCATACTAAGGAAGTCAAAAGCGCAATGGGCTTAATGAACTGGTTCAAAAAGTTTATTCCTAACTATAGTACAATAGCTGCTCCTATATATCAGTTATTGAAGAAAAACACCAAATTTCAGTGGAGTAGTGAACATAGTGAAGCTTTTGAAACCTTGAAACTCTCGCTTGTGAACTCAGATGCCCTGGCATTTCCCCGCTTTGATATACCGTTTCGTATAGCAGTGGTTACTTCTAGTAAAGGCATAAGGTTTATGCTTTATCAGATTTACGAGGATGGTACGTCGCATACCATTCGTTTTGATTCAAAGGGACTAAACAAGTGGCAACAGTTTTATGGACCCACGAAACTGGAACTTCTCGGTGTGGTTACAGCTGTAACAGAGTGTGCTTCTTATATCCGTGGCGCTCATTTTATCGTCGAGTGTGATCACCAAGCGCTTCGTCCTATCTCGGTCAATCGCTTGAAGGGAGCTATATATGAACTTTGGTTGGCGGTGTTACAGCAGTATGATTTAGAGATACAGTATAAGCCAGATGGTGGTCCCCGACGCCCTCTCTAGGTGTCATCCAGCCACTGGGATACCGGTTTTGGACGCCAGTCCTGCTGAGGAAGATCCACACTTCCACTCTGTCGAGGAGTCGGTTCCTGCTATCACATTGCCCTCTGGTGAGAACCTAAGTGACTTGTTCTATAAGCCAGTGTCTGCATTAAACAATATATGTTTCAGACAGCCATCTGTTGACCCCGCATTTGAGTATGACGCCGACACAGAAGAAGAGAATGTTGCTTGTCCCACACATCACCGACACAAAAAACGCCGGGTAAAGTCTGTCAAGCCTTACTCAATACAACAGTGTCCTATGACTGTTCAGAAGCCAATGACGCCATTGGAGGAAGAGGATAGGCAGCAAACTGAGGAGTCTCATAGTCGTAATGAAAGTGACAATTCTACGTGTCAGTCTGTTAATAGTGGCAGTGAGTCAAGTGACGTCGATGAACATTACAACAAGCCAACTCAGATTAGTCCAATCACTTGTGACCATTTCCAATTGTCCACCCAGAATGATTCTCCGGACAGTGACTCTTTCCAAAGACCCACTGATATTGATTCTGCTCCTGACACTTGTATGGATGTGACATATCAAACCTCTACCTATTACCGTGGTGACAATGGCACAGATCTTGACAAGCGTCCCTCTTCTGTTACCGACATAACTGACATGTCATCTGACCCCACCGATGATATTACTACTAAAAATTCGTTGTCAGGGTCCTTACAATCTGATGAGGAAGAGATCACTCGGACACCATGGTCTATATTAGGAAAGTCGTCAGAGGAACTAGCTTTGCTCCAACAAATGGATGCCACTTTTCAAAATATCTACAAGAGGATGGAACCTTACCTACAAGTCAGAAAGTCTCTCTTCGTGTTCTATTACTAAGTGCTGACTTCATGGTGATCAACAAAGTCCTTTTTCATTCCCGTGTTGCTAAGGCGAAGCGAACTAAAGACATGAACATGTATCAGTTACCTCTACATAGTTCTATCGTACAAGGTGTTCTTCACCTTTATCACGATAGCCCTATGGGAAGCCATGGAGGTATCCATGATACCCTCGACAAAATTAAGGAACATTATTTCTTCTATCGTATGGCAGAAATAGTAACAGATTATGTGCGCTCCTGTCTACCTTGTCAGCAAAGAAAACTGACCAAATATCATACCAAGTCGGGTATAGTCGCTTACCCTACACCGAGTGCTCCATTTCGTGTGTGGCAAGTAGACAGTTTTGGCCCATTACCACTTACACCTTCTGGGAAGATGTACATCTTTACAGCTGTGGATATGTTTAGTAAGTTTGTATATATGGAACCTATGGCTAGTGATGACACGTACACTGTATCGACCATTCTCTTTCATATGTTGTGTACCTATGGCAGCTGCGACACTCTTGTGTCAGACAGAGGTACGGAGTTTACATTGAGAGTTACACAGGAGTTGTGTCGATTATTTGATGTAAAACAGGAATTTACACCTAGTTTTGTGCATCACTGCCTCGGGGCATGTGGGAGGACTCATTCTACACTGGCTGCCAAGATCACTCCTTATATGAACAGTACTCGGTCTAATTGGGAGGACGTCATACCTTCTATTGCGGCAGCGATGAACATGTCGGTAAATAGTTCAACTGCATACTCTCCCTATGAAATCTTGTATGGTCAGCGGCCCAGTTTCCCTTTGTCTACCCACATCCCTCCCACAAATTTGCATACTTTGCCGAAGAACGTGCATTCATATTACACCAATTACAGTGTATCAGGACAGAGATGTTGGAACATGTTAAAACTGCCGAGGATCGGATGCTTACTGCGGCCAACTCCACGGCAAGGCCTCTCCAACTAGCTGTTGTTGACTACGTGTTTCTACATAAGCAACCCACGGGACAGAAACTACAGAACTTGTATACTGATGTATATGTTGTGTACGAGATTGTTTCACCGCATCTGGTTAAAATCCAGGACCCTACCACTTTAAAGATTTCCCCAGTACCCATTCACGTTGATAGGCTGAAAATGGCCTATATTCGTCAACCTACACCAGACTCCTTCAGAGTTGTCACTTCTAACCGAGCTGCCTTGACAGAGGAGGTAAGTGTGCAGGTTGATGCTCCTGCACGAGATCAGCCTAATAGTAGTGATGCTGAACAATCCTTGCCCAATCACACTTCGGAGGAATCATCTTCCTCTACCTCAGACGTTCAGGTGTCACCTGTTTCTACCCGTCCTATGCGGCAACGACAATGACCTCTTCGCTTCAGGGATGAAAATCATGTTAATCCATTCGCAGACTCTCACATTACCGCTTCCTCAGATTCGGACGGATTACACACATTAAAACGAGTAATTGCACAGAGACACTTGCCATCAGGTTGTGAGTACCTTGTCCAAATTGTGGGGGAGCCTGCGCAAAATGCAATATGGGTGAAAGAAACTGCTCTAAATATGAAGGCTCGAAAAGCTATTGAGAGGAGATCACCTCCAGTGGTATCATAGACATTGTACATACTACTAATTATAGACCCTTGTATTATAGTCCATGTTGTATTCCAAAACAAGCGATATGAGAGTTATTGCCCATAGTTATCTTTAATGACTATTAGTCAATATTCATACCAGGATGATTTTTGTACCCACTTCTACAATGTAACTGTGTACTTATTTTTGCATACTATTGATTGATACCATACCCTGTATCAAATGCCATATTGCTGATTTCTATTTGGAATATATTTGTATTCAATATGCACTGTTCCTTTAATGCTAAGGATTAAATGCAGTTACTTCAATAATTCATGTATTGTACCAATAGTTTACTTTATAAGCAAAGATTTTCATTTTTTTTCTTAGATTTGAATTCAAAAGTGTCTTTTCTGAACTTTGTAGTTAATGAATGGTTATTCTTGACAGTCGGAAAGATAGAATGGTATCATTTGAATGAAAATTATTTTGCAGTTCAGTTTAATGGGTATTTTTTTAACAAAATATGAAATGTTGTAATTCTGCATGAAAATACATATATACTGGTATTAAGTGACATTGCTGGAGAGTATAGATTGCATTATAAGTCTATGGAGTCAATACTGTGCGCATACCCAAATTGAAGTTGATTATTCATTAGTCAGTACATGTATTGCATTTGAAATGGTATTGGAAGAAAATCATTTTGACAATCTATATTACTAGTCATCTTCATTATTATGCATGTCTATTCAATGGGTTTACATGCTTGATTAATTTAGAGTATTTTCTTGACATATATCTAAGAGGTGCCATTGTTTATAGTTACAGAGTTTTGTGTTTTAAAATAATTTTGTTGATTTTTTCAAGTGGAAGAGTTTTTTGTGGTTTGTTTGAGATTACATTGTATTCTGCTAGTCATTTCTGTGTGATTACACTTGAAGGTTGAGCATTTACAGTATTGCAGAATTTGTACAACTGAGGGCTATTGAAATGTGTTAGCTGACATTTATATTATCATGTCCCACAATAATGAAACGATATACTATATATGTCATCATGAATTGTAGAAATGTAACATTTTTTAAGTTGTATCGAGAAATTATCATTGTTGAATAGCATGATTGATTTCCAGTCATAGGTATGGTATTGTAAGGGGAAGTAACTGTGAGTGGGTCAGTGTTAGAGAGAGTGTTGGTGCCTTACTGGTATACCTTATTCTGTGTTAATAATCTATTCTGTTGTTATCTCAGAGTTCATGGTCTCTGCTTGATACATTCCTAATCTTAGGAAAATGTTAGTACCTAAATAAAATTCATAATGATGGCTACATATCTTTATCATTAAGGGTCAAAGCAACATTTTATTTTCAAACATGTAATTGCCCTTCCAAATTATGACAAACAATGCTATTGTAACTGTACTGCTTACTTCATGTTCATCCGTCTAGCGGTAACAGGTCTTGATTGCCTGTTAATCAAGGGGGCGGGATGTTATGGTTATGATATGGCTAGGCGGATAATCATGCTATAAGACAGTACGAGTTGTCTCCCTTCATAGTGAGTTTTCCGGATTTTCTGTGACCAGTTTTGTAACTGTTTTTAACGAGAGAATAAAATGGATGAACAGAGCTGGAACGTGTTGTCCTCGATCAGCCAAGTCTGAGTATAATTCCCCAAACCAACACCGTTGCCACGCTACACGTGCAAAGCTTCTTAAATGAGCAATGTGTGGATTTAACAAAAGTATTGACACTATTGCAAAGACAAAAAAGGAGGAGGATTATAAATCAATGATAAAGCAATTACGGAGATTCTTACCAAATTAAACAAAACGGACGAAAAGGCGAAAGCAAAAATCCAGTGTAAAATAGAACACAATATTCTTATTCACAGCAAATGTAATATTTCAGTTAATGATTTTTGAGTTTGTGTTTTCACTTTAAGAAAAAAAAGAATATAATTGTTTTTATTGTCTGTCTTTGTTTCGTTCTCTTTCTTTTTATATATCACAGAGACTGGAAATTCCCGCAGTTCTTGTGATACCTCGCATGCCCTATTGTCTTCTTGAAGAAAATTTATCGAGCGCGAGAAATGGTTGTGGGCCTGCGCTGTAAGGCGAAACCGGCTTTCCGTGTGTTGTTTTGACAGTAATCATCACATGGTTTAGCGATAACGATGAAGGCGACGATGGTCTGGTAATTTCTTTCACGCACAAAACTGATTGTGTATTTGTCAGTTCTTGCCATCATGTCACCTCGCCTCAGGTAAGTTGAGAAGTGTTATTTCTTCCATTAGAGAGCATCAGAAAAGCTCTTGTCAGAAATATTGTAATAGTGATATTTAACAGTTTTAAGTTTTAACTGGTGACTGAAATTTCATGAGCATGTATTTTCAATGGCATTATGACTTCCTGTCATGGGACGATGATATAGACTTAGATTATTTATTAGAAGAATACACGGACAACGAAACACACGACCATAATAGTAGTGATGGTGACTTTGAGGGACCGTCTTGACAAGAAATTGAAACTTGAGAGAAGAACAGAAAAAAACAGTAGATCTTTACGCTTGCCCAGTGTGTAATAGACATTTTAAAAGCATAGCTGGTTTTCGCGGTCACACTAAGAAACAACATGACAAAGCTGGACTGAAAAGTAATTTTATGATTTATTACCCCTTTTTATACTCATTCGTCCACAAACAAATCCCATATAAAGCAATATAAATGAATAAGTGAGGAAAATAATCAAGCAGTTCTCAGTGTAAATAAGGCAAAGAATTCACTGAATAAACCAGATAACTCTCACCATATCTAAATATATTTCTCTACAACAAATATTCGCAGAAATAAATGTCCAGAAGTCCCAATACTGAAAATTTACTAAGTTGAAGAAATGTTACTGTTTTAGCATGTGATCATAGATTGCCAAATCAGAGTTTACCACCGTTATCTGCATCTACATCTACATCTTCTTCTTTTCTAGACAAGTATAAGCGTTGGACAAGAAAGAATGACTGTGGTGGACTCCTTTTTCCCAGAGATATGTTCTATTTACTTGTACGTGAACTTGAAAATGTAGTGCGGTGTAATGTTAACATGGACAATTTGTCTTCTAATTCCTTCATCTGTCTGAACCTGAAAGAAAAAATCATGGAGTCTTTATGGTAAAATACTATACAAATGATATCTTCTCTTCTGCTGAGGGGAATGATTCAACTGAACACCTGTTTGTGATGGAGGACATAATTTCACTTTTTCTACGCATTCGAGGTTTTGCAGTAGTGAGAGTAGAACGCAACAAATTGATGTCATTACGCAAGTCTAAAGTGAAAGCATCTTCCGGTTTGAGAAAGTCTCTGATGCCAAGATCCTGATATGACATTTTGTAAAACATTAATGTACCTACTGTGTTTCACATAGGTCAATGGCTGATATTAACTGTACATGTACTATATTGTCTCCAACTAGCAGTAAACCAGCAGTATTATTCTAGCCATGATAGATCTTTTCCAGTATTATCAGATTTAAAAATGAAAGCATGAATTGCAGAAAATCTGGTACATGTACTGTATGTTCAGCAAATCAGCCTGTGTACATGTGTAATCCCCCCAAACCTCTAATTAAAGGGTATATCTTTTCTCAAATCTGTAAAATTACAAAATGGTTAAAGGAATTGTACATGTACATGTAGCCTCCTAGTTATGAACGATATTACACATTGCTTGTATAACCTATTTCTTTGCATACATTAATAGGAAATAAACCAATCTAACATCAGTATCTTGTGATGTTATGTATATGTACATATTCATTGATACAAATTGTACACAACATCTTCTTAAAGCCCCTATTTCATTATATAAACATATACTTTGGTAATTATTGAAGCCATAAATCATCAAGTTATTGCATTCATGTATAGCATGTACCTCTGATTATGGTAGTATATTTAAAGCATGTTCAAGTAGATGAGGACCCAAATATACAATGGTTGCACATATTCAACAATATTCAAGTTATTTAATATTATATTTACACGGGTCATTGCATTGTACAAAATTTCTATTTGTAGGAAACATATATGCTAAAAATTGAACATGTTTACCTCTTGTTTTAAATTCCATTAACACTTCAACACTATCATTCATCACCATAATTTCCACATATACGAATATAGGTAAAGGATAAAATGCATATATGTATGACAGGTAGAATTAGATTGTTTAGAGGAGGTGGAATTAGATTGCTTAGAGGACATAGATAAGAGTGTAACTAACACCAAGGAGCATTGGCCAGTAGGAATTATGCTGAGCCCACTTCCCCTGGTTGAAGGGATGGCCCAGCTGATGTCCTACAGAGTTGGTGATAAGAGATGAAAGGCTTAGCCAGCGTAGAGAAATGGAGTGTGATTGTTTTATAAATATAAGATATTTTTATAATTTTTAAAGTAAGTATAGGACTGAAGTTATTAGAGTATAACGGTAACTTCAATGTCCTGAAAGGTAATATTTCTCAAATATCATTTAGGTGTATAAATGAAGATATATGAATTGGGTATTGTTAGAAACTAGAGGAAATTATCTTTAAGTACATCTTTTCATATTTTACATACATATTATAGTTATTTTGTAAATAAGAGTTATAGTTAGAAAAGAAACACAATCTGCTTCTAGGACATAGTATCTAGGAAACCCTTGGGGCCAAGAAAGGGGTTCTTTCTACTAGGGACTAGGAGTTAGTATATATATACGGGTTGTCAGTCCCAGAGGAAAGAACTTACTTAGAGATTGGCCAGGTTGTGGACACTTTGTATACTCAATGTAAGTGTGTGTCAGGAGAATGGATGGAGAAGTGAGGTGGTGACTTTTGTAATGTATACCAGGATCGAGCTAATAAAAACTATAGGATGGCTGTCCAGTGTCCTAGTAATTCTTTTATAGTAAAATGGTGACATCAAGTACTTAAGGAATTATGACCGGCCGGTCATACATGTATGTACATACTGTAAATATTTCTGAAGGATAATATTAAATGGTTCTTTGACTTTGTTTTTATATATTGATAACTTTGGTAATCATCACCCGAATTTATTCTGTTATTCCAATGTCTTTTTTAGTCCCTTAAATAGGTAGTGTATTTATGCATTGATGTCATTTTTTTTTAGTTTCATAGGGGTATGAAAAAAAATGTTTGCAAACTGTATGAATCCGCGTAATGGGTTGATTCAAAAGTTTGCAAACAATTTTTTTTTCATACCCCAATGAAACTAAAAAAATGACATCATTGCTTATAATTGATGTTAAATCCACCGAGTTTAAAATAAAACATAAAAGGAAGTAATTTTAAAAGAATTTAATAATGGCACTTTATATATGCCCAACAACCATGAACTGAACGATATGCAAATGAGCGCGCGCGTGTCAGCTGATCTGATTAGCGGGAAGACGTCGGCCATCTTTCATAGCTCACCCAAGCGAGGAATGCTGGATGGAAAAGTTCATTGTTTTACTTAGAACTGTTTTTGGCCGAAGTTAAACACGCAGTTTGAAAAGGAAGAGTGGGAGTGAAGTCCAGAGGACATAAAGTTGTTGGAAGAAGCAAGCTGTGTTGAATTCAACGTATGGTTTAATCCTGACACACGTGGTTTACTTGTGACAGTTGATTAAAGACCAATACTCCGGGTGACGCAGGCTTCGGGTTGTGTAATAGTATGAGTTACGGGAACGACTTCCTGACTGGCGTTCGGCTGTATGACTGAAGAAAGGGCTGTACTGAGCTGATGTTTCTGTCCGGTAGTGCAACCATGGCTATAACTCCGGACTCAACTTTCATTATGATGACCGGACATGAACATTATGTGTCTAAGTTCAAATCCGGTATCACTCATGGCCTGGATAGCGGTGGTGCAGAGCCAGTGTGCCTTGTAGTGTTGTGTGCATTTCGTGAAATGTCTACCATAAATCTGGAGAATTGGAACAGTTTCAAGTTGAAGTTGAAATTGAAGGTGAAGATCAAAGGTTTCTGTGAGCCTTTGATGTTGCCGGGGAAAAATAGTTCCGGCTTATTATTTTATTTTTTTTTTTTCATAGAGGTATGAAATTATTTTAGACCAATCAGATTGCAGCATTTTGTATGAAAAAAAAGGGAAAATTGATTATTTGTGTGTATCATCCACTTTGGTAATTATTCTGTATAGAGAATTGACTCTCATAGCTGCTTCTCAACATCTAAATTGACTACTATGTGGTTACTTCTCAATATTCTAAATTGAAGACTATGATCTCTTTTTCGGGACTTTTGGTCATCTATGATGAGTCGTTCATTTTCTTCATTCCCATGTTGGACATTTCCATTTCTGGGAGCCAGAGCCTGAGCACCAATTGCTCTCATTGATGTCATCATATTTCGTGCTTCGTACACAGTAGGATTGTTGTTGTTCCCACCCCTGTGACTATAATGTCCAAAATGCTGTTCAATTGGATCCTGATTAAAATGGTGTGTCAGACCAAAGTTTGCGCCAGCATTAAGGATAACCTGTATGCATTCTGTAATAGAATTCACACTAATTTTGAGACCATCTTTTGTCTGTTAACTCAATTTCATCCTGTTGCGTTGAGCCTGGCTGAAGTCTCCTGGTCGGTTCTCAACGCATGCATTCCACTGATCCAGATATCCCAAAAAGTCTTTCTTTAACCACTCTAATCGTGGATCTGAGACATCTTTGTAAGGATTCAGATAAAGATTTCTCTTATTCCTTCCTTCATACAGACTTCGAACATTCAAGCAGTCAAAAGAATTGTTAAAGTTTCTTATGAAATCAACAGTCTCACTAACATCGTATAATTCCTCCAGAGCATTTCCCACAGAGCTACTTAACACTTGTCCTGCTAGATCTACATTCATACATCCAAAAGCTGTCACATCTACATGTGCACGTGTAAGTTTTGGACATGGACTATACAATGAAAGTTCACAATTTTCCTCATACAGCCTTAATATATGAAGCCATGAAATATCCTTTCCATCTTTCCACAGTTTTCGAGTGTTCTTGTGAGAATAAGAGTTGCTGAAACAGTTTCTTGTGGTCTGCACAAGATGTGGAACATCAGAAATAAAAAAAAAATATTTTCTACCTTTGTCTCTTGGGCTGAATACACAAGAACTTCAGCCACTTTATGTATATGAAAAAAAATTCGGTTTGCAGATGCATCATCACATGTTAAAAAAACACTTTTAGATTGATGATTTTAACAATATCCACAGCCTTCCAAACAATTGGATACAAAGAGTCTGCGGTTATACTTGTGGTAGCAAATTCAGCAAGAGGAAACTTCACATCTGTCGAAACACCACGCACCATAAGAACAAGCATGGATTTTGCAGTAGCACTTTTTTAATTATCTGACTTTTTTTATAGTTCCAGAATTTGGTTGCCAACTTTATCTAGGTTACAATAGCCAATAAGTTCACCAGTATGCTTGTCATACACAAGATCCTCCTTAATTCTAATTTCATCAAACAGTATTCCAACTTAGCACTTAAATGGTTCATCACTTGACAGCATCCATTTCTTTGATGCTTTCTCTTGTAACATTTTTAAAACATCTCCATGAAATCCCAAAGCACTTGTAGTGTAGTGTGAATAATCAAATAGAGTCCGAGCACTTGGCAAATTTACAAACCCAGAGTCTCTCAAGACATCATAAGCTTCAGCAGACTTATGACGCAAATACAAAAACCACTTCACTATCATTGGATGCCATCGCATACCATTTCCCTCATATTTTGAGAATTCCAGCTGCTGCTCCCAATGTAGTCTTTGTAAAGAATTCGGGTCTGGAAATACCTTCTCCATGTCCTCTCAACAAACACTAAACAAGTCTGACATTTCCTGATTTTGGTGACCTGGCACCCTTATTCCACACTGCAAATTATGCCTGTCAATGTCCCTCTTTTGCTTGTCAATGGTGTGTTGTAAACTTTTCATACACTACTGCTGTTGTTGAATTTTTGAAACGAGCATTTGCCTATTCATGTCTTTATTTCAAATTTGGGAAGACTTTGTGGGAGCTCATCAGGGTTGGAGACAGCAGATATTTCAGGCACTTCAGGCACACGAGATGACACATAATCATGATCAAAGTTAGAGAAAGATGATGAGATATTACATGGTGTAGATGTGTAACTGTGGTCAGATCTGACAGGGGATGGCGTGCAGGTATCACCTTGTTCAAGACAACGTTGTCAGGAAGTGATGCATCATTATGATCTGGATCATGTTGACAGCTGATGACAACCGTATTTTCTTTTTATTGAATACTTCTTGCGTCCCAAAACTTTCTTTTCTTCAGTTTGGCATCCTGGACAAATAATAATGGTGTTTTGGTGTTTAACCTCTACAAATATCACTGGCGCCCTTATACTATTGTATTATTATTATAATGAAGTATAAGAAAACTTCAACCTCAATTTTTTCACCAAAAGAAGTTATTTCCCAAACCTATGATGCTTAAAATTAAGTTCATGGGATTTACACACACCCCCATCCAACAATTTTCCTAACATATTGCACCGAAACGAAATGTGACGGACGAACCTAAATTAATATCCCCTGTATCAGTGAAGCGGGGATAAAAAGGAGGGCTCACTCCGTAACATCGATGTTCAACTCACAGTACAATTGAATATTGCTAAAATTATCTAGTTAGTCTTACGCAGTAAAAAAAACCTTTAACCGAGAAAAGAAAGCTGAAGATTGTAAGTCTTGTTAAAAAAAATAGTTGGAAACGTACCAGAAATTATGAACAAGACCTTTGTCTTGACCTTCATTATTGGGTCATTTTCTTCACTGACTGTGATGTTAAAGTTGGACAAAGACATGCATCATGAATTGGAAATGGCTGGATCTGTTTGATTTTACCCTCTATAGTTTCCCTTTAAAACCCATGAAAATGTAATTCCTCTGAGGAAATCACTAAACATGATACGAGCTATCAAATGTGATTTCCAATTCATGTAAGATTTTATAAAACTTCCCTCAAAGGTTGAATTTCTGCTAGCCAAAGCTTGGAAATATAACAACTTTTAGACTTACTTCATGAAATGCCATAATGAAATGAAAACAGTCATTTACAAACTATCCAACTTTGCCTTTGGGCTGGCCATTACAACAGCAGCCTAAATTCAATTAAGAGGGAAGAAATTGATCTATGACAAGCATATAAATTTCTAAAACTCATCAAATCTTATAACATGTATAGGAGAACGAAGTAAGAAAATAGTCGACAAATGCAATTAACACTTCTGGATAATAAAATAAGGTTTAAAGGTCTGATTGAACTGACATTTAAAAGTGAAGCATGTAGTGACTTTATAAATGAAAAAAAATGTTATGGCTTCTTATGTATCTTTTGTATAATCATTAGTCATCATGGACCTCGGTGTCATGTTTACCTCGTAATCTAGTTAATTTTCTGTTTGTAAAATAAAAAAAGTTTCCTTATGTTTGATCGACTAGATATTAATAGGGTTTCGTCATTAAAATTAAAACAATCATTTGATTAAAATTCAATAAACTAGTTAAAACACGGTTGTTTGCATTATTGTAGAGCACTGGCAATGAATGTGTTAATATCCTCGCATCTTTTGATTTCCCCTCCACGTAAACTACCTATATTCTGCTGTAAAATAATAAACTTTTCATATGTTTGATCGACTTGATATTAATAGGATTTCAGCAAAAGATATCAAGGAAAATAAAACAATCATCTGATTTAATATATATATACTATTGAAAGCATAGTTGTTTGCATTATTGTGACCACCGAGCGTGTCTATATCAACTCGCATCATGTGCTTTCCTCTCCACGTGACATTTTGTTTATCTTTGATAACGCATATTATACCTGCAATAACACAAAATACACACAGAGGCGTTTTATAACACCAGTTCAGTCAATAACCATACAACTTACGTTTAATTTTCGTCCTTTTCACCACGAAAATTGTCTTGAAAGCGCAGCGTATCTGTGATGACTTCAAAGCGTTAAAACAATATGAAATGAACTCAAAAATGTGTGCACATATGTGACTTGTACCATACAGCTCAACGGCGACGATAACGTGAGTTACCAACAGGTCAAAGCAAGGCTGGGTGCTCATTTAAAGTCACTGATAATCTAAAAGTCGAAAGGGCGGTACAACGCCAGGACATCGGGTCACAGATACAGAAATCCTTCCCCAACTGCCAGTGTTAAACTATTTTGTAGGTAAGTAATGTTAACAAATCATTTGACAAAAAATGGCTGTCCTAGACGTTTCAATGAGTGTGTTTTTATTGCTGCAGATGAACAGTAGCCATGCGGTATTATCTGATTTGTTACAGCAGCGTGTCTGTGTCGGAGCTACACATTAGATTCTATACATGTATATAGTCTCTACTAGACTGTATGGCACATACACATCTACGCGTTAAGATTAGTTGATATAAGGGTCATTTTGTACCCAGACGACTGTGTAAAAGGACACGCAGTATCTATGATTCGGTTTAAAAACTACCACCGATTCACAGTCTACTTCATGATTAGTGGACAAACGGGACATTTCATAACCTGATGACAAACCGCGCCTATTAAAATCCACTAACAGACGGTTCATATGCATTCTTTGTGAAAATGTGTACCTCGACCGGGTTTCGATCGGTCTTTAATAGTTACGTCTAAAAACAATTAGTTTGACTTCTGTAAAAAAAATTATAGCCATTATAATGATTGTTAAAACCGATAATCACTATTATGTTTGGTACAAAAACAATAACCATTTGTTAATATTGGTGAAAAACAATAACATTATTATGATTGATTGAAAAACATTAGTCTTTATTGTGATTGGTGAGAAAAAATAGTCATTATTTTGACTGATTGGAAATAATAGTTATCATTATTACTGGTGGAATTCAACAGTTAGTGGAACAGTGTGAAATGTAGTTAGTAATTATGGCTCCAAAGTCACCTAATTCATTTCAGTTGTCATTAAAACGGACGTACATATTTTCATTCGATGGAAACAGAAACTCCAATTTAGTTTCGTCATTGTGATGCTGTGTAAATGTGGACTTAGCGTCGAAGGAGACATGTATCAGCTCAGGTCTGTCTTAAAACATATTTGACCCAGTGTCAATGTTTTATCTAAAATTGTGCTGGATTAAATTTCTAGCTTGTGTCGGATCAAGTCTATCTTAAATTGTGCGTGACTTTGTGGCTATCAGATAATTGTGTTGGTTCGATATTGTGCTGTATAAAATATCTATTCCACGTTATAATTCATGCAATACTGCAATTTATAAATTCTCCTTCCCATCTTATTTTAATCTTTTATTTCGAGTTAAGGTTAGGATTATGTTGTGATATCGTTATAGACCAAGTGTTTACATAACGTTTCGGTTTAGTGTCTATATCATGGTGTCAGACGAAGCGGCCTGTGTATCTTTTGTACATTTTTATATAGTGTTGGTGTCAGTGTCTGTCAAATTGTGTTACTTTATATTGTGATGACATAGGCTTCCGTTGTATTGTGCTGGACCAGGTGTCCATGTTTGATTTTGGGTTAATGTTGCGTGTCATCTGTTACTTATTATTTCATTCATATAACGATATATCGCTAACAACCATACATTTCGAAGATGTCGCAAATTTTACAGGCTCTGATAATGTCCGGCTGCCACGTTGGCTAGGATTTGTGTTTTTCATTGCGTATGCTTTTTTTAATTTTGCTGAAATTCTTTGAACAATGCTTAGTAAGATTGAACAATTATAAGCCGACGTTTATATCAGCCATGTTCGGCTGTCATCAATAAAGACGGCATATTTTTACAATATAAACCTCTACCGCTATAACTAATTATAACAAAACACGACACGATATTTCACGTCTGTTTGGGTTATTTACATAGTACCTTAAATGAATTTCTGTCATAATATATTTGTTTAAACATAACGAAATTAACACATTATTTATATTTTCAGATTCATCGTCCTTTTCGACATGTCGTCCAGCGGTATGTATTAGTAAGTCAATATAAATCCTATCGACAAAACAGAAAAAGCTTAACATTTTATAAAGACATGAAAACCGAATAGACTATAATAAAAATATAGAAAATTATTGACGTCATTATAGGGTAAATATTAGTTTGTAAGTTCCGCTATCCCTTAATCTAACAGAAATGTAAAATGAAATGCTGCGGGAAAAGAGAAGGTACTTACCAAATATAACACTTATATTCAAATCTCCGGGATAAACAGAAGGTATATTATACATGATGGAATAGATTAATAAATTTCCCTCTATTTCTTTATTTCTATTTGTTTTTGACATAAACATCTTCATAGTAAATATTAGTACATTATTATTTTTAAACACATGCTCCTTATAACATAACCCCATCCCTAAAGTCATTCCAAATCTTTCAAAGCAATCTATCGCAACTCATCTCATCTTTATTAAACATTTTCCATTTCAACGTAACTTATTTCCTTTGCCTGTCATTATCCTTCTAAATCAGTATATTCAAACAAATCACTTATAAGATTGAACTGATGTATGCAATCTGAGTGGAATCGAGCTTCAGAAATCAATGGAAAATAGTTAAGTGTTCAACTTATTCAGCCGAACGCTGGGAAAAGTTTCAAGATGAAAAAAATACTTGAACCTGAATCCACTCTACAACAACCTGTCAACTGTCAATCCGGAGGATGGGATTTTAAACGGTGGCCCGTGGGAGGACTGTCCACCCTTACACGATAATGATCCATCTATGGTTTCTAAGAAGAAGTGTGATAACGAGGGATAAAGAATAGAGTTAATGCAAAATAAATCTTTCGATAGGCGTCAATACAATAATCGATCCAAATGTGTTGCTCTTCCCAACCCTTTTCTGTGTCATGCGGCAAAGACCAACTATATCACTGACAGGATCAGACACCGTTTGTCCGTGAGACAACGTCTAGAAATAAGAGGATTCAAGGATACATAAAACCTGTAACTAACCAACCAACCAGAGAGGGCATGCTTCAGTCGAAAACCACTTTTGCAAAAAAAAAAAAAAAAAAAACTCTTTTACTAAAACATTGAAGCGATGACATATGTCTTACTGACCGTGTTAACGGCAACAAACACAAAAGCATAAGAACAACCCACAACTCTCACGTTTGTAATGTGAATATACCATTTAAGAAAAAAAAACATTCCAGAGGTATCATGACGCTCATTATCATTTTCTATTTATTTGTTCTTGGGGCGTTTGATCTTTTCCTTTTTTATCTATTCGTTCCTCTGATGTTGCTCTTAATTACTATCCAATGTACAAAAAGCGATCATAAGAATTGTTTAGGAACAGGTGGACAGACAACAGGCGACGGACGGAACACGGAAGACTACAGACGCTAGACGATTTGAACAACCCGCCGTCTGTTGATGATTTTCTATTGTGATTGTGATATTTTTGCTTTTAATATCAGTGGCATATGTAAATATTTATTTCACCAATAGTTTACAAGTTCGATAGTGCACAGCTCGATGTATCGGTTGCTATGCAAAAGGACTATGACGACAATGGCTACATTGTGTACAAGTAAGGAACATTCTATCTAATATAACATTATTCTTATTATAACAGAGAAAATACACATTTATACAAAACCTAATAACTCCAGTCTATATGGTATAGAATAACATATTATTGATATTGTAAAATTGTTCATCATTTATCTCAATAAAAAATAACAGTACATATCAACATATTTGTCAACATGTTTTAAACTTGTAACTTTGAATATATACATATTCAAGAAGTTTTAGGTCCACATGTGTGTTATCTTTTGAAGATAAAGAAACAAAAAACAAAACAAAAACAAAACAAATCAAAAATGAAACATTAACTATAATTAAATTTTTGACATTTGTATTAATATCAACTAAATAAGATAACACTTGCTGTAATTCCATACCTAGGTCATTGGGTACATAGAATCAAAAACACCGAGTAAAGTTATCCCTTTGTATTCAATGAATTACCTCAAAGTACATGATATTTATCCACATATCTCCTGCATTTATGATTTGTTTCAGACAATTTTTTGATGAAGAGGAGCTCAATAACATTTTGAAAGTCCTCGAGAACCCAGAACTAATAGACAAACATGGATACGGTGTAAGTAAATTTTGCAAAGTTTGTATGAAAGACTATTATGACGCAATTAAAGATCTATAGATCTTTTCTCGTATTCTCGTACCTTCTAATCCATGACTTTTTCGTTCTTCAAACATTTATGCTACCAATGTACTTATTAACGGAAGACTAATTTATCGAAACGTTTTTATGTATACATAGTAAATTGATTAGAAATGCAGATACATGTAATACCTATATCTACATATAATATAAGCACAAGCTTCATTAGGGGTTATCACTGGACCATGTTTATCTTAAAAGATCAATACTCGTTTCATCAGTTTATCAGAACGATAAATATCTCAACAATCCTTGATTCATCACAATGTGTATATTTACTATAAGATTAATGTTACAGGTTCCAGATGGACTAGGCACAAAAGCCAAAATGGTCATCTGGAGCCATCCCGGTAATGACGTGACAGGCATGGTTGCTCGAAGCGAAAAAGTCGTCAATACATGCGAACAGGTTTTTTCTCTATTATATTTAACTAAAAACAGATGATAATGTTTCGTAACAAAATACTGAAAATGTGGAATTCATCAGGATGAATTTCATGGTTGGTGCCCCTCTTTTTCAATGAAATGATTTATAATGATATGTGTTTTGCTCAATTTGTTTTGATAGGTTGTTTTCTATTGGTACTTACACACAATATAAATATATGTTATAAATCATATTCCTGATCTTCTTGAAACCACATTTTGTTTCGGGAAACCAATATGTTCCAGTCAGTATCACATCTCGAGGAATACCAGATTCTTTATAACCTACATCAGCCGAAACCTCTATTTTTTTTTTATCAGAATCCTTATTGTAACTTTTAAATGGCAAAATCAGGGCGCATACAATAATTCGTCAGCGAATGAAGGCAGCAATCGTGCACAACAGTTTATTACGTAAGACCTGAGTGCAACGTTGATTTTCACTCATTTTGAAGAGCCTTGCTTCTGTGCATCTATATGAAGGCATTACATAAATGTACGAACATATTAAAATCCCATCAGTTTGAACGGACTAATTGAGGACTAAAGCAAACAAAAAAATATACAATGTCTAACATGAAAGTTACAGCCGCCATTAATTCCTAAACACAACCTTAACATTAACATTACCGTTTTATGTGCCTAAAAGCGAAATGAAATAATTAAGCTCGATAATTGGACCATTCGTCTCCAGATTTTGGGAGATTTTTGATAAATAAAATCTTCGTTAGGCCACCATAAATTATGATACCGTAAAATGCACAAAAGTTAAATAACGGCAGTTTTCAGACCGATCCCTAAAATCGTGTGAGCCCTCCTCGAACAAAACAATTATAGCTTATATGTTTTCATTACCAATGGTTAGTCAAGCCTTTTTGTGGATTTGCTTTTTGTCATATTGAGGGATAAGGTAAGGTATCGTAAAATTCCTCTTACTTTTTATAGAGCTAATGCATATTTGATACAAAATGCTTTACAATTTAAGAAATTGCATTTCTTTATCCTGTCTGTATACAAATTTAAAGTTATTTTTGAGTAAAAGAACAAGTTTACTTCACTACAAAAAAATTATGAATATATCAATTGGATTGGACAGCAGGCTGGAAGCTTATATAAATCTTGTCCAAAATTCCGGTGGTTACAATAACAAAGGGAAACAACTCCTTTAAAATGATACAAATAGAATTTCTTAGCATTGAAGAAATAATCCACCATAATGTTTTCATTTCATACTTATGTTATTGACAATTACTAGATACTCATTCCCTACACTTACCATGTCCAGTACAATGAGTTTCTACCAGGGAGTTCATAGTGTAATAATAAGTTCTCTCTCCAATGGTATTACAACAAGTATAGGGGGAAAGGTATTTGAAGTATAAACATAAGTGTTGTTTTGACATATTCAGATTATGCACAAGAAGTAGTCGGAGCTGTTTACCACATACCTACATTTCTGAAAGTTGTTCAATCACTTTAAAAGTTGACAATATTCAGCGGAATTATTTAATGATCATCAATGCATTAGTGATAATGCTAGTAGTACAATTATGATAACAATACTATGAAAAGGCAATGAATACATAGGATGGCAGCCTCCACCAAATCCACGATGCCTATGAGTTTAGCTGCATCATACAGTTGACACGTCCTTCTAGGATGTAAAAGCTAGATTGGGATGCGCACTAACTCCATAATCAAATAAATCATTTCATAAATTTCATATGTCTGATGATTTTACAGCAATGGCAAGGGCATAGATACATTCTTGAACTTTGCTACTATTCAATGGATTAAAACTTGGCATGCAGGTAAAGGCAACCCTCGTGGACTTCGATTCCACTAACAACCTTAAAAACATTTGCATAACCCTTAAACGATATAATGTGAACACACTCATTTCCGTCAGCGATTGATTTTTGCGTAGTTCGCGTGCTCACTTGGTATAAATGCCAGCTCAATATCAAAAGAAGTGAACACAATTAAGTTTTTTTTAATGCACTTACTTATGTTTTATAGAATAGCTGTATGATGCTGTTTGATTTATTATTCGGCTCTATTGTATCTTATTCTTAATTGTAAAAAAGTGCAATTTACGTGCCAACTTGGGTTTATGTTTCTAGTTGACCGACGGAAGTAAATGCGCAACGTCGCGTTATGTGGATCATTACCGGAAGTCAAAACGAACGGTATTAGTTTAGAAACATACTTAGAGGCACATACAGACAGACCTATAGTTTCAAAGATCTAGAAGACTCAGGATTTGACCTAATCAAGCATGACTTTTCTTGTCCAATAATTCTGAGCGACAACATCCGCGACACTATAGCAACCGAATCTTGAAAAGTTTTCACAAACACCGCTTCATCATCATACTTTACATGTAACTTAGCTTCGTCACTAACAATTCGATTCAGAAGATTATTTTTCCATTTTCCCGTGTAAACATATCTGGAGTTTTTAAGTAGAACATATCCCTTCCAAATAAAAAAATTCTTAAGGGACTTCATGATGATTGCAACGTAAGGCTGGGCATGGAAGTATTTAAACTAACCCACAGAACCGTGCTCCCTTGATATGAATGCCAGCTCAATAACTAAAAAAAGTGAACACAATTCCGTTTTCAAAATGCAATTACTTATATTTAATAAATACTTATCTGGTAAAGCTCTACTCATCGAGTAAAATTGGCCATTACTAATCTGGAAGTTGGCGACTCACACTTAAATTTGACGGACGGAACTTACAACCGGTTCTAAATATCTGGATTGATTAATGTAAATCGTGAATTAAATCGCCGCAAACGTTTGTTCGCCGTATGTATGTATTTATCTGTGGAAATAAGTGTCATAATTGTTATTGTGCTTCACAGAAAACCAAGTTCAAATGTACCTGCACGATTGGTTTTTACATAACATTCATCTACGTTAAGATATAGTTTTCTCTCATCTCTACCCCTTGAATATCAATTGCCATTTCTCTCATCTCTACCCCTTGAATATCAATTGCCCTTTCTCTCATCTCTACCCCTTGAATATCAATTGCCTTTTCTCTCATCTCTACCCCTGGAATATCAATTGCCTTTTCTCTCATCTCTACCTCTGGAATATCAACTGCCTTTTCTCTTATCTCTACCCCTGGAATATCAATTGCCTTTTCTCTCATCTCTACCCCTGGAATATCAATTACGTTTTCTCTTATCTCTACCCCTGGAATATCCATTGCCTTTTCTCTTATTTCTACCCCTGGAATAGCAATTGCCTTTTCTCTCATCTCTACCCCTGGAATATCCATTGCTTTTTCTCTTATCTCTACCCCTAGAATATCAATTGCCTTTTCTCTCATCTCTACCCCTTGAATATCAATTGCCCTTTCTCTCATCTCTACCCCTTGAATATCCATTGCCTTTTCTCTCATATCTACCCCTGGAATATCAATTGCCTTTTCTCTCATCTCTACCTCTGGAATATCAACTGCCTTTTCTCTTATCTCTACCCCTGGAATATCAATTGCCTTTTCTCTCATATCTACCCCTGGAATATCAATTACGTTTTCTCTTATCTCTACCCCTGGAATATCCATTGCCTTTTCTCTTATCTCTACCCCTGGAATAGCAATTGCCTTTTCTCTCATCTCTACCCCTGGAATATCCATTGCCTTTTCTCTTATCTCTACCCCTAGAATGTCAATTGCCTTTTCTCTTATCTCTACCCCTAGAATATTAATTGCCTTTTCTTGAATTAATACACTCTGTTTCCTTACTTATATGATTCAGGACGAATAGATTATTAATCGATGTGCCTTAAATGAAAATGTAATGGAATCTGTTATGGATAGAGTATTTACTAAACAGAAAAGTAAAAGAACGTGTATTTGAGTTTTTATCAAAATTTGTCCAGATATTCACGCCCACTAGAAACATGAAATCACTCTGAACTAATTTTTTCAAAACAAATACTGACATTCATTGAATACATTTCATTAGAACATTAAGACGTACCGAAGTGAATTCAACCTTTTGAACTCGGTATGTGTAATCTATTATCACAGCTGATGGGCGGAGATGAAGTTTATCATTATCACGCCAAGTTTATCCGGAAAGATGCATTCGACGGCGGCTGTCACCTTTGGCACCAGGATTATGGGTAAGACTAAATATCCTGATATAATTAGGGTTGTTGCAAAATTAATTGTTACAATATTAAATTAATAGATACAGAGAATTCTTTCTTATTATGTACATTAAATGTTATAACATATAGTCTCAATATATTAATAACCAAGAATCATCTCAAACTCGCAGTTTGACGTATCAGCATGAAATAACTCTAACTCGTACAGCTTTATGTTCTGGATAAAAAAAGACCATTAGATAGAAATGAAACGCGTCTTTTAATAAAAGTAACGTATCTGATGGTATTTTAATGATTCTTTCTTTTATTTTCGTAATTGAAGATATTGGTATCAAAATGGATGTCTGTTCCCGGACGAAATGATTTCGATTTTTATAGCTATTGATAGATGTGAAAAAGGAAATGGATGTCTTCAGGTATGACTTATTTATGTTTCAAATATGATTGAAATATAGATTAATTAATCGCACATATTCGCGTATATCAAATATGGTAAAACTCAGTCATTTGATGGATGAATGGCATTCCTAATCTTAAGTTATGAATCGTTTCAAATTTTTTCTTTTTCAAACTATGCACCTACATTGTCTCACCCTAGAGCTGACGTTTTATGTTTATAATATCATCACAATTGTGTCGAAATTTCAATTACGCCAACATCAAGAGTAACCCAGTGAAGCAATTCGTAATATGTACAAAACACTGGAATGTCCTTATATATTGTTGTGCATCTGCAATGTTATAGTATATATCGTTTGGTTTATACGTTTTGTTTTAACTTTACTCTAAAGTAAACGTGGTATACATTAGAATGTATACTTATTTCATACTGCATCTTAATGTATTTATGTATATACTAAACAAAAAAAGAAAGGTAACACTACATTATTCTGTGATTAATTAATTAACCCCTTCATAAATCCTTACCAATCATGTACGAATAAAGCAATTGATCAATTCTGATAAAACTGCAGTCATGGTTCATTATAAAACTTTGCGTTCAGTTGATTTTATTCGACTGTAAAGGAGGTTGGGGTCAATTTCAAAGGTAACACCATTAGTAACGGGTATGGCCACCGTTTGCGAAGTAAACAGCATTGCAGCGTCCTCGCCTGGAACTCGTAAACCAGCGAATAATTCGAGGAGAGATGTTGTTCCATTCAGCGATCAAGGCTTGGGCCAGTTCCTGCAAGTTTGACGGCTGATTTTGACGTTCTCTCACGCGTCGCCCAAGAACGTCCCAGACATGCTCAATTGGTGACAAATCAGGTGATTTAGATGGCCAATCTGACACCTGTACGTTATTCTGCTGCAAGAAAGTTCTGCTGACGCGACTAGTGTGCGCTGGTGCGTTATCCTGTTGAAAAATGGCGCCAACGTCATGGCGTCTTAAGAATGGCAGAACCAAATTTCGTCCCGATATCGAATGCCGGTTAAATTGCCTTTTAACACAACAAGCCTGGTACGAGTCCCCCCACAAATACCACCCCAAACCATTACACTTCCGCCCCCAAAGCGGTCCCGTTCTGCGACGCAGCAGTCCGCAAAACGCTCCCCTCGTCGCCTCCACACTCTGCGCCTTCCGTCACCGTGTTGCAGACAGAACCTAGATTCATCTGAAAACAGAACATTGTTCCATTGTCGTAAGGCCCAACGACGGTGAACACGGGTCCAGTTACGCCGATTATTACGGTGATGTCGCAACAATTTGGGTCCAGTGTAGGGACGCCGCGCTTTCAATTGGAAGGCCCTTAACCTGTTGCGGACTGTTTGGGAAGACACACAACGCCCAAACATTGTCCTTGTAGTCTCTACTGCGGTTACGAATCGATTGCGCAAGTGTATCAATCGTATACGACGGTCATCCCTGTCGGTCGTTTTACGGGGTCGGCCGCTTCGGGGACGATCGGATGTTGACCCAGTTTGGTTTAAACGACTGGCAAATTGTCTTAACACTGCAGTCAAAATGCCGTGCAACCCCCTTGGATTTTGTAATGTAAAACATTACCATTTTCTAATATTGCACAAACGTCATTTTGTTTTCACTCATTTACAGGTATTCGCCAAGGAAACATGTTAACCTTTCTTTTTTTGTTGAGTATATAAGTACCTCATTACTATAAATAGTAGTTTGATGGAAACATGTAGATGAAGTATGTAGATCACTTTTATTTTGGCAAGACTGAAGGAGTGAACACTACAGTCAAGCTCGCATGTTTGCGAATTGTTTTATAGATTCTAAAAGGATCTCACAAATGTGGTAGAATAGATCATAAAGCAGTGGCTGGACAGACGATGGCTGACATGGAAAGGCTCAATGCAATTAAAGAGAAGTGTATGCTGGAACATGTTGAGCTCAACCCCGGTAATATACAACCATGCTTCATGTATATGTTATCGTTATTTATATGTAATAGATTCATCCCCAATCATAAATATAGTCCTACTTGAATCTAAGCAAACTATGTATCTGTATGCCATCCTCAAACGAATGCAGTAGATCACGGAATGTTAGCACTAATCTTATGTTAGCTCTCTTCAAACTGAAAGTGTTGCACTGAATCATACTTGCATTATTGCACCCAATATGATGTTTGAATAGAAAACGTTGCGATAATATAACACAGAGTTTCAGAAGAACGTCAAGTTCATATATATATTCCTGACCATGCTACTATCGGAATTTCAACCATCGGTGGCTAAAAAGTTCTTCTACCACTTGCAACCTCGCAAATTGTACAAGCATTTTCATGAAACAGTGTGTTAAAGCTATTCAATACGTATATTTTCTAAAGAGAAAATAAGCTTCCTGTCCGCCCGAATCCCGACGTAACATAATCATAATTCAAACTAGAATACAGCAAACGATTGACAAAATATTAGTAAAACAGATTCCTGAAAACGTACTGAAAAAAGAACACTTGGTGTTTCGGAAGAATAGGAATCCTCTGCTTTATCGATGACATCCACCATATAAGTCTTGATCAATATCAGTGAGTAATGTCATGTTTCTTAGTTAAAAGCTAAGTATTCAATAACGGCAATGAAATGCAATCTAACGAGAATCCAGTTTTTCCAGTTTCCTATTGCAGAAAGAAATAAATTATTTCTCAATTAAATCATGGTTGCCGTAAAACTTCCCTGGAACATTCATCATCCTGCATGTCTTGAACTGTTTTATCAATAACATCTAATATAACATCTCGTCTTATCCTGTCCCTATAGCTTCCCAACGAAACACCCAGTATGTTAAAATCGCTGCCTTTCGAGTTTTTTTTTTCTTCAAATTTTAGTCATTTCAGTCACGTGACATTACAATTTTGCTACCCTTGACATTTTCGGTCTGTGCATTTGATAGTAAGCAGCGGGGAAGTATCAATGCATTATTCTATTGTAACGATGGAAAGAAGAAGAAGAAAAAGATGGTATTAAATCTAAAAAGTAAGCGTCTTCTATTTCAAAGCACTAGTATTCAAAGATCGAAAACACTTTCTTTTTGTAGTGTTTTTGTCTAGTCCGTCAACCAGTGAAGATTCAAGTATAACCGTGTGACATGCATGTAGAAATTAAGATTTTAAGATATATAGAGTGAACTAGAACTTTATTTGAGATTTAGAAATACTTCACTATTATGAATTGAGAAAGTTTCATGGACTAAACACGCATTCACCGTATATAGGTAGGGTTGACAAAATTTCCGAAGGTTGAAATTTAATTACGAATGCGACTTGGAAATGGCTAACACGAAAGGCAGCATTTATCAGGCACTTCCTCCTCACTAACAAAGAGTGTAGATCATCCAGCAGAAAAACAAATGGCAGCTAAATTACAAATGTTAGGCATCCTATCTATAAAATTCCTGATAAAAACTCATATGGGTGTCACATCAAACTCATATAACTCGTTTTTAATGCTGTCCTATACCTATAGCTCCTGACAAATACTTTTGTCTGTCAAACTGTCCAAAGACTAAAACAACTTTATCTGACTGATACAACTCCCTAATGTGCAAAATGTTCTGTCTTGCAATTTCTGTTGACATCGTTACGCATGCTTTGATAACTCTACTCGTATGTTTCTTGATTAAATCTCCGAAGTTGAAGTAATCAAGTCGCAAAATAGCTTTCCTTAATAAAAGTCGTTTAGGTACTGATTATCTTTCATTTTTTATGTATGAAATAATGGACATACACTTCTTTATTTGTACAATAATCGTCACGTACATATACCAAACGTGTATAACCTGGTACTGATTACTACCAACACGAAGTTATCTTGCCTGTTCGCGAAAAGCAAACTTCGTGTTATTGACTAGTGGTATTATATTTAAAGGTGACGCTTTAATCTTCCATGCCAACTTAATTCATACCAGTGCTCCAAATACGAGTCCGAAGAGACGCTGGGCGCTGATACATTCGTACAACAAGAAATGCAACGACCCGATCTATAAACACCACCACCCTAATTATACTCCTTTGTCAAAGGTATTGATGTATCTAGACATATCTTCTGTATGAAACTATTTACAATTCGCTGTATGTTACCTGTAACTGTTTAGCCCAGTTGGGTTGTGAACATTCAAATGGTACTTTTGTGTTGTTACAGTTGGTGTTTAGTTTAATGTTTGGACTGGCTGTAATGGCTGTTAGGGGTTATTCGCATTATCTTAGTGTTTCAATTTCAATTCAGTTTTGGAAGTCTATTGTTGTTATTTCAAGAAACAGACATTATATCAACCCATATGCCTTAGCCCACGGACAGTGTCCTGATTAATCTCTTGGCATTTTTAAATTTATCGATAAAGATAGTCATGATATGGAGTTGACGACATAATAATTAGATAACTTGATCACATTTCAGATATCTATTCGTTATATTACAGGTAAAGGATAGTTGCATAAAAGAATGCAGAAACTACACTGACTTTTCAGGAAAGGATTTCATGGATCCGAAATCGGACAAGACAACAGCAGGAGAAAAATAAAGAACATTAATTCTGATATGTCATAAGAGCATATTCCTGTAAATGGTGCAAAACAGTATAATAATGGAAATGGAAACGAACTGAAATTTCGAAATGTGGATAGACCCAATTAAGAAAGATTGCACAAATATCTTTTATATCTTTATTGATACCATTGTTCTAAGAATTTTCTTTGTGAATTAAAAACATAATTCATGTAACTTCTATAAAGGATACAGATTCTAAATGGAATTAATTATCATTTAAGTGATGTAAGACTTTTTAAAAGATTATTTCACTGTATTATCAACTTGAAGCACCCTATTACAATCAAAGTAACTTGAACTTTCAGCGAATCGAAGTATACAGTAGGTATTTTTACGCTGAATCAAATTTCCAATTCCAAGATGATACACATCATTGATGAAAGTGTAGTAATTTAGAATTCATTCATGCATTTAAGCCGTAATAAACCAAAAGATATAAATACCGGTAAAGGATGTGTGAATTAAATACCGGTATAGGATGTCTGAATTAAATACTGGTATAGGATGTCTGAATCAAATACTGGTATAGAATGTCTGAATCAAATACTGGTATAGGATGTCTGAATCAAATACTGGTATAGGATGTCTGAATCAAATACTGGTATAGAATGTCTGAATCAAATACTGGTATAGGATGTCTGAATTAAATACTGGTATAGGATGTCTGAATTAAATACTGGTACAGGATGTCTGAATTAAATACTGGTATAGGATGTCTGAATAAAATACTGGTATAGGATGTCTGAATAAAATATTGGTATATAATGTCTGAATCAAATACTGGTATAAGATTGGACTATTAAAACAATATTCAGTGGCACTGCACCATTGAGACTGTTTTGAGGACCACGACTCGAAGAATATGTCGATGCACATTTCACTTTTAAGGATTGTTTTCTTCCTTAACTTATATCTCTTTCAGTTATGGTAGAGAATAGGGTGCATTTGCAGTATTGTCCTTAGTCAAATGGCACATCAACATAATAAAAATGCTGAAGCTAGATGGAAGGTGTCAAAGCATTATGTGTAGCATTTGATGCTGACTGGATGTTGTGTATTGCTGTCAAGAACAGAAGTCTTTTAACAGACTTGGAACCGTTTCACATTCCCATCCAAACGCAACATGATCCGACAAATGCTAAATACTAACTATTTAACACAAAATCATGCGAAATGCAAAACGATCAAACAATGCAAACAACTATAAACACTATCGCATAACGGTCGACGATAAACAAACAACGCAAACGCTAAGTGATCGATGGTAAATACAAACGCAAAACGGAATAGACCCGGAATGGATGAAGATATTATGTATATAATTACGAAGACGGACTTCGATATAGGTCACATGCCGATAAATCAGTCATTTTAATTATTTCATAGCTTTTATAATTGAAATTCAAAACAGGTGAAAACTGTGTAGATTCTTAGAAACATCCCTGACTACAAGTGACATTTATTTTAACCGTAACTTACATTTATTTTTATTTATCATGTATGTACACGCACTTGCTTTAATTGTACACCAAGTTGATCCCTCCCCGGGTAGGTTAGTGGTACTAATGTTTGAACAACCAAAATCTAAGGGAGCGAGAGGTATGGGAACTGACCCCAACTTAGGTGGTATCTGCAACGCCCAGTGTTTAATCGACAGCAGGGTCCTTGATTGAGTCACTGACCGAAAATAACACCAGACGTTCACGTAGACTGCTAGGCGTATCGACTACTCCAGCTTTGTTGATAAATGGTTACACTACAGTCGTTTCTGACTGCTAAGCAAAGGCAATTAAGGCGGAAATCTAATGGTAATATTTGTCCAGTTATGTCAGTATACAAGTAACATGCAATCTTGATGTTTGTTAAATGTTAGTTTAACGTGTGTCTCAATAGTGATTAACGTCTTATTATTCGTTTATCACGTGTCTCCCTAGTGTTTCACATCAGTATATAATTAAACACTGAATGGACACGTGGTATCACGTGACTCTATATAACGTATAATGTCATTATATCACGTGGTCTCTTTCCATTGGGTTCTAGTTGCTTATGTATCTCCAGAGTGTTTAAGATATAACTGAAACACGTGTCCTTTTAGAGTTTAATGTCATTATATCATAAATTCTCTATCTGTCTGATGCCAGCATCTCAAGTGTCTCCAAAGTGTGTAATGTAAGTATATCATGTGACCCTTGTTTGATGCCAGCATCTCATGTGTCTCCATAGTGTGTAATGAAAGTATATCATGTGACTTCTGCTTGATGTCAGCATCTCATGTGTCTCCATAGTGTGTAATGTAGATAAATCACGTGACATCTGTTTGATGCCAGCATCCCATGTGTCTCCATAGTGTGTAATGTAAGAATATCATGTGACCTCTGTTTGATGTCAGCATCTCATATGTCTCCATAGTGTGTAATGTAAATAAATCACGTGACCTCTGTGTGTTGTCATCATCTCATGTGTCGCCATAGTGTTTAATCAATGCCCTTGATTTGGAAGTGAAATGATATAGGTATCAGGCGAAGTAAAAACCTTGAACACACGTGAACAGGAAGTATGCTTATCCAATATTTACCAAGTGTATTGTTGTTTTATTTAGTTGACACTTTGTACATTGCATATGTATAAGTGTATAATTATGTAGTCAATGTGTGAAATAAAATGGAGAACTGGGGATTTTTTCAGTTGTGCGATATACTGTGCATCTTGAAGATTTGCGTGTACAGTCTATTTGCATCAATATACGCGGTATTAAGTCATTTCTGAAACAGTGGAAATTGTAACAATTTTTTTCAATTTTTCCTGTGTTTGATTGTGAACAGAAAGGCTTGACACGAATTTACAAATGATAAAAATTACTCAAGTAACACTAACTACAGTATAATAACCTTTTTGATCATAAAAATTCTTTTCAACCTCAATTTGTTAGTAATACAGCATGTCACGTAAGCATGTATATTTTGTATACAATTGGGGTAAGTCACCTTAATGGTAGGGTACCGCTAGGCGGAATTGCGTCACGGGTAGGTGTGCACGGGGTGAGATTCTCATGACAGGTATTGTGTTATTGTTACCGTGCACCCGATATGGATTTATCGGCATTTAGCGTCATGTGAGACAGGCACAGGGGACTCACTGTGGTAAGTAATCTATCTCTTTTTCTTTTCTATATTAGTTGGTATTGTTGTTTTGTACCAGTCCATATATCGGGTCAAACAATCTAAGTATCTGTGCGCTCCAGTCAGCCGTGACCATTGTTTATTGTTTGTATGTTGATAACTTTCATTTTTGTTGTTTTCGTGCTATAACTGAATTTATTATGTCTGTTTTCCTAAATATGCACATGATATAAACATATTGGAGTGTTGTACATGAAACTGCTTAGTCTATATCATGTTTCGGGTCGATTTTAAAATCTATGGATGCCCTGATCCATATATTAGTGCCGAGCGTAGTGCGTACGCGAACGAGTGGAAAAAGTATGGAAGCCTTGAGGTGTCAGTTGGTGTGTTTCGTAATTTTGTTTTATTTTGTTTGTAATTTGGAGCCGCACATTATTTCGACGCTAATATGAACGTATTTCAGTATTTTCTAATTATGGTTCATTCTAAAGTTGAATAATTATGGTAAATAATAAGAATTTTTGTACCATGTGTTTTGTTAGTATAGTATGGAAGTGTGAGTGGAAATTATAACTATTTGTGTTAATCAGTATAGCTTCACATGACGGAATGGAACATTGATTGAGTCAGGACCAGGCAGGCCTCTCCTTTACATTGCGACCCAAGCGTCAGGACCGACCAGAAGTAACGACTTTCATTCATGGTCAAGGTCAGCGAGGGAGCATACTTAGAAGTTACACTGCCAGGGTCGGCGACTTGAATTCAACACTTAATCAGCTGTCATGTCATTGACATAAGTGCGTTGCCTATTATGGTGATACAAGCGTGGAACTGCTTGAGGACGGTGACTCTGGATTGAGTCACGGTGATTCAGAGTATGGAACTCTATTGGGTTTGACAGGAACACTGTTCTGTTTCGTGAGCTAGAAGCTACAGGGACACTTATCATTATTTGGTTTATGAGTGTGTGAGTTAGCGAGTGTGACATCTTGAAATATATAGTTTATTTGTTTCATTGTAAATAAACATCATTGTTATACTGTGATCGGTTCTTTCAGCTTTCTTTTCCCGGATCACCAACCGTCGCTCGTCCCACGTTAACAATATGATGGCAGCGGTGGGATAGCCAACGTTAGTTTTCGGGAATAGATTTCTGATTGAATTGATTACGTTAGGCTAGATTGCTTGACGGATACCGGCTAGGATCTGGTTGTTCCTTGGGGTGGTTTTAGATACTGTGTGTGCATTTTAACAGGTAAGACAACAGGTTTGAGCAAACATGCCGGATCTAAGGTGAGTACTTTTACCCCGCTGTATTATTCGGTTTTTGTTTGTAATTTTGCTTTTGTTTGTAGCAACGTGAGATTGTTTTGTTTTCAGGATGTCTTCCCTCGCCGAGTTAATGGAATTTGGGAAGAACTTTGGATTAGAAGGTGAGGCACTTCGGTCATTTGTTCAATAGCAGCAAGCAAAGGAAAGGGAAGATCGCGAAAGAGAAAGGGAAGAACGCAGACAGCTTATTGAGATTGAGGAAAAGAGAGAGACTAGGGCTGATCGGAGGGCTGAAGAAGAACATAAGCGTAAGCTGGAACTGATACATGCAGGCCAAATTTCGCAAGCGGAATCAACCCAGAGGGGCAATGCATTGGTGAAGAAAGGTCCTAAGTTGCCAGCATTCAATGAGGAAAAAGACAACATTGATGCATACATCCAACGGTTCAAAAGATATGCTACTGTACAGAACTGGAACCGGGACGGATGGGGAGCCAACTTGAGTGCACTATTGACGGGAAATGCCCTAGCAGTATTTCCAAGACTACCAGTTCAGCAGGCTCTTAACTTCGACGAGTTGAAGAAAGCTCTGCTAAAGAGATTTGACATGACAGAGGAAGGTTTCAGGAGAAGTTTCCGTACATCTAGGCCTGAGGGAGGAGAAACATTTTCCCAGTTTTCTAGACAACTATCTGGAGAGATGGATTGAACTCACCCAGACTGTCAAGACTTACAATGGTTTGAAAGATCTAATTATGAGGGACCAGTTTCTTCAAGGTTGTAACCAGGATTTGATGTTGTTCCTAAAAGAACGGATTCCCACATCAATTGGAGAAATGTCTACATTGGCAGATCAGTATGCAGAATCCAGAAGAACGAAAGCAGCAACCCTGACGACTTCCAAGGGAGCCAAACCCGGGGGTCATAGGCCAGCCGCATCTGGACATTCAACGTCCAATTCTACTGCAGGTAAGTCTACATCCACGACAGCTGACGTGTCAAAGGACAGGACCTGCTTTTACTGCAAGAAGGTCGGTCATATTGCATCGGAGTGTCGCAAGAAGAAGTCGGACAAGATGAAAGAGGGAAACGCAGCATCCATTGTGCAAGATGTGGGAAGCTCTAAAGCCGAAGATTCCACACCGAAGATGAATCTGGCTTGTAACACGAAGTTGACGGGATCTACTTCTATGCCAGTTGTATTTGGTCGGGTAGGCAGTAAGGTGGTCACAGAACTTCGGGATTCAGGATGTGATGAGGTGGGAGTGAGGCGGAGTCTAGTGGATTCTAAGAAGATCACCAAGAAGACTAAGACTTATATCTTAGCTGATGGTTCTCGCCTCATGTGCCAGATCGCCAACATCCAGATTGACACACCATACTTTAGAGGCGATACAGAAGCGTTTTTACTGGAGTCCCCATTATACGACGTGATAGTTGAAAATGTCAAGAATGCTCTTCCTGTAGATAAACCGGATGAACAGTGGCAGTTAGACTCGCTCAATGCTGTACAGACGAGGGCAGAAGCGAAAAGGACAGCGAAGCCATATAAGCCATTACGGGTCATGACCGATATCGGAGATGTACAAGACTTGAAAGAGGAACAGCAGAGAGATGCTACATTAGAGAAGTTCCGGAAGCTAGCGATGGATAAGGATACGTATGTACGTAAGGATGGAGGGAAGTCGGTGATCTTTTACCGTAAGGGGTTGCTATATAGGGAATTCCAGAGCCCAGGGATCGCTACAGGAAAAGTATTTCGTCAGCTTATCGTTCCAGTGAAGTACCGTCAGATGATCATGAAACTTGCGCACGAGTCGATAATGTCTGGTCACCTTGCAGCAAAACGAACCTCTAGCAGGATTCTGGCGGAATTCTTTTGGCCTGGGATCCAAGCAGACATTACCAGATTCTGCCGTTCTTGTGATGTATGCCAACGTGTCTTTCCAAGAGGGAGAGTACCGAAGTCGCCGCTGGGAAGTTTGCCTCTAATCGATACGCCTTTCAAGAGGATAGCGGTAGATTTAGTTGGTCCTCTTGAACCGGCGACGGACCGAGGAAATCGATTCATCTTAACGGTGGTCGACTACGCAACAAGATATCCAGAGGCAGTGGCACTGAAGGGGATTGAAACCGAACGAGTTGCACAGGCGCTAGTGGACATCTTTAGCCGTGTTGGGGTCCCTAGGGAAATGTTAACAGATCAAGGAACTCAGTTTACTTCTGGACTGATGAAGGAGGTGAGCAGGTTATTGTCTATTCGTCAACTGACTACGACTTCATACCATCCCCAATGTAACGGTCTTGTGGAGCGTTTCAACGGCACATTGAAACAGATGTTGAGGAAGATGACGGTAGAGAAGCCTAAGGATTGGGACAGATTCCTCAACGCCCTTCTAACGCCCTTCTATTTGCGTACCGGGAAGTGCCACAAGAAAGCTTGGGTTTTTCACCCTTCGAATTATTGTATGGCAGACAGGTACGAGGTCCAATGATGATCCTGAAAGAATTGCTCACCAAGGAGTTCCCAGACGAGGACATCAAAACAACCTACCAGTATGTGATGGACCTAAGAGAGAGGTTGGAAAACACTTGCCGGGTTGCCATGGACAACTTGAAGGGGGCTAAAGTTGCCCAGGTGAGGAACTTCAACAGTAAGACGAAGTCAAGAGAGTTGCGGTCAGGTGATAAAGTCCTTGTGCTTCTGCCAACTAAACCAAACAAATTGCTTATGCAGTGGCGAGGCCCCTACGAAGTGGTTGAGAAAGTAGGACCGTATGATTACCGCGTGAACAGAGACGGGAAAATCAAGACCTTACACATCAACCTGTTAAAGAAATATGTAGAGGCAGAGAGAAACGACACAAAGGATGATGAAGAATTACTTGCTTGTGCGATGTCAACTGTTGTTTCTGACGAGGAAGATTCGCATGAGGAAATGGATTTTCCTAGCAGACTGGAGTCACTTCCAAGCGATAGGTGAAAAGAACACGTAGAAGACGTGGAGATTTCTTCCGGCCTTACGGAGTCACATGCAACCGAGGTTAAGGAACTCATGAACAGTTTTAAAGATGTGGTGACGGACCTACCCGGAAGGACAAATCTTGCACAGCATGTGATCAACACGACTACGGATATTCCTTTTCATGTCAAGCCGTATCCGTTGCCTTACACAACTAAAGAGGTGATCAGAGAAGAGGTGGACAAGATGATCGAGATGGATGTTGTCGAGCCATCTTCGTCACCATATTCAGCTCCTGTAGTAATGGTAAGAAAGAAAGATGGGTCGAATCGGTTTTGCATAGACTTCAGGAGACTGAATCGTGTCACGATTTTCGATGCCGAGCCAATGCCGAACACGGATGACATTTTCTCGAGAATAGCTGGAGCGAAGTACTTCTCCAAGCTTGATTTGAGCAAGGGCTATTGGCAGGTGCCTTTATCGACAGAAGCGAAACCGATGACTGCCTTTTCAACACCACAAGGCCTATTTCAATTCAAGGTGATGCCGTTCGGTTTAGTGAACGCCCCAGCAACATTCAGCCGGTTGATGAGGAAACTGTTGAATGGAATGGAACATATCGACAACTTTATCGATGACATCTTGATATACACAGACACCTGGGAGGAACACATGGTTGTGCTCAAAGAATTATTTGCGAGACTTCGAGAGGCGGTACTTACAGCTAGACCAACCAAATGCGCAATCGGATTTTCCAGTTTATCATGTCTTGGACACACTGTCGGAGGCGGAAAGCTGCAGTCCGATGATACCAAGATAAAGGCGATAGAAAATGCAAGAAGACCAGAAACGAAGAAACAGGTGAGGTCTTTTCTAGGGCTTGCTGGTTTCTACCGAAGATTCCTACCGAACTTCGCTGCAATCGCTGTCCCTCTTACAGATCTTACCAAGAAGGGAAGCCCAAATAAAGTGGTATGGAACGATGAACACGACAGAGCCTTTTCTACGCTCACGACGATGTTGACAGGCAAGCCAGTTCTCAGACTGCCAAATCTGCAACAGGAGTTTATTCTCAGAACAGACGCTTCGGAAACCGGATTAGGTGCTGTGCTATTGCAGGAGGAGGATGGAGAGAAGATGCCGATTGCATACGCCAGTAGAAAACTTCTTCCAAGAGAGAAGAACTACGCAATCATAGAAAAGAAGTGTACGGCGATTGTGCGGGCTGTCCAGAAATTTGAACCTTATATTTACGGTCAGGAGTTCATCCTTGAGACGGACCATCAATCACTGACGTACCTGCATAGATCGAAGACAGCGAACGCAAGGCTTATGCGGTGGGCTCTATTGCTTTAACCGTACAGACTGAAGATTCGTGCAATCAAGGGTTCCGAGAACGTCGGAGCGGACTACCTTAGTAGACTGTAGGAAACACATGCTCCGTGATTGTTGAGAAAGTGTACCACTTTCTTCGGTTGCCGGGGGATGTGTCACGTAAGCATGTATATTTTGTATACAATTGGGGTAAGTCACCTTAATGGTAGGGTACCGCTAGGCGGATTTGCGTCACGGGTAGGTGTGCACGGGGTGAGATTCTCATGACAGGTATTGTGTTATTGTTACCGTGCACCCGATATGGATTTATCGGCATTTAGCGTCATGTGAGACAGGCACAGGGGACTCACTGTGGTAAGTAATCTTTATCTCTTTTTCTTTTCTATATTAGTTGGTATTGTTGTTTTGTACCAGTCCATATATCGGGTCAAACAATCTAAGTATCTGTGCGCTCCAGTCAGCCGTGACCATTGTTTATTGTTTGTATGTTGATAACTTTCATTTTTGTTGTTTTCGTGCTATAACTGAATTTATTATGTCTGTTTTCCTAAATATGCACATGATATAAACATATTGGAGTGTTGTACATGAAACTGCATAGTCTATATCATGTTTCGGGTCGATTTTAAAATCTATGGAAGCCCTGATCCATTTATTAGTGCCGAGCGTAGTGCGTACGCGAACGAGTGGAAAAAGTATGGAAGCCTTGAGGTGTCAGTTGGTGTGTTTCGTAATTTTGTTTTATTTTGTTTGTAATTTGGAGCCGCACATTATTTCGACGCTAATATGAACGTATTTCAGTATTTTCTAATTATGGTTCATTCTAAAGTTGAATAATTATGGTAAATAATAAGAATTTTTGTACCATGTGTTTTGTTAGTATAGTATGGAAGTGTGAGTGGAAATTATAACTATTTGTGTTAATCATTATAGCTTCACATGACGGGTTGGAACATTGATTGAGTCAGGACCAGGCAGGCCTCTCCTTTACATTGCGACCCAAGCGTCAGGACCGACCAGAAGTAACGACTTTCATTCAGGGTCAAGGTCAGCGAGGGTCGGCGACTTGAATTCAACACTTAATCAGCTGTCATGTCATTGACATAAGTGCGTTGCCTATTATGGTGATACAAGCGTGGAACTGCTTGAGGACGGTGACTCTGGATTGAGTCACGGTGATTCAGAGTATGGAACTCTATTGGGTTTGACAGGAACACTGTTCTGTTTCGTGAGCTAGAAGCTACAGGGACACTTATCATTATTTGGTTTATGAGTGTGTGAGTTAGCGAGTGTGACATCTTTAAATATATAGTTTATTTGTTTCATTGTAAATAAACATCATTGTTATACTGTGATCGGTTCTTTCAGCTTTCTTTTCCCGGATCACCAACCGTCGCTCGTCCCACGTTAACAAAGCAAAAGTTAACAATGTGAAGCCACGCTATTTCAATAGAAATCTAAATAGTTTGACTAGCATTGTAAAATGAAAAAGTCAATCATATCTGTTATACACAATATAAGAAAAAGAATATATAAAAGGCAGAGACATACTACAACAGACGGAGACATTATACATAAACAATATAATACTCCTATAGACGGAGACATTGTACATGTATAATATAATACTATAGACTGAAACATTGTACATATATGATATAATACTCCTATAGGCGGAGACATTTTGCATATATAATACTCCTACAGACGGAGACATTGTACATATACATTTTTTTTTTTCTTTTTAATTCTATTTTTTATTCCGGATTTTCAGCAATAGATGGTGTAGATTACATTCATTACATATCATATTCACTCAAACATCACACATCTCACATGTATGCTAACTTGCATCAGTTGATAAAAAAGAGAACCACATATATTACCTTATTAAGAGAAACAGGAAAAGAAGAAATGTGGAGGAGAAAAGCAGAGAAAGAAAAAAGAAAGACAGGGGAAAAAATCTTGTTTTTGCACTGTAGCTCATCACTATGCATATATTTGGGTATAAAATCAGTTTATAAATAATTTCATAATTTAAGAACTATGGTGCTTTCGGCCTTTAACAGCGAATGAATAGGTCTGACATAATTTACATTTTGGGTTTAAACTTGGAAAATGGGGGGATCCAAATAACTGAGTTCGGGTTGTACCCATCTAGACAAAAAATATATCAATGTTAAAATAAAGGTAACTTATAGTACTTTCAAACAGGAAGTTCAACTGTATGTTATTTAGAGTAAGTATGACAAAGGGACAAACTGCTAAATAAGTTCAGAGTAATAAGAAAAAAATTACAGCCCTTTGTTAGCTAAATGCATCTATATATTATATATACTAAACAAAAAAAGAAAGGTAACACTACATTTTTCTGTGATTAATTAATTAACCCCTTCATAAATCCTTACCAATCATGTACGAATAACGTAATTGATCAATTCTGATAAAACTGCAGTCATGGTTCATTATAAAATTTTGCGTTCAGTTGATTTTATTCTGCTGTAAAGGACGTTGGGGTCAATTTCAAAGGTAACACCATTAGTAACGGGTATGGCCACCGTTTGCGAAGTAAACAGCATCGCATGGAACTCGTAAACCGCCGGATAATTCGAGGAGAGATGTTGTTCCATTCAGCGATCAAGGCTTGGGCCAGCTCCTGCAAGTTTGACGGCTGATTTTGACATTCTCTCACGTGTCGCCCAAGAACGTCCCAGACATGCTCAATCGGTGACAAATCAGGTGATTTAGATGGCCAATCTGACACCTGTACGTTATTCTGCTGCAAGAAAGTTCTGCTGACGCGACTAGTGTGCGCTGGTGCGTTATCCTGTTGAAAAATGGTGCCAACGCCATGGCGTCTTAAGAATGGCAGAACCACTGGTGTTAAAATTTCGTCCCGATATCGAATGCCGGTTAAATTGCCTTTTAACACAACAAGCCTGGTACGAGTCCCCCCACAAATACCACCCCAAACCATTACACTTCCGCCCCCAAAGCGGTCCCGTTCTGCGACGCAGCAGTCCGCAAAACGCTCCCCTCGTCGCCTCCACACTCTGCGCCTTCCGTCACCGTGTTGCAGACAGAACCTAGATTCATCTGAAAACAGAACATTGTTCCATTGTCGTAAGGCCCAACGACGGTAAACACGGGTCCAGTTACGCCGATTATTACGGTGATGTCGCAACAATTTGGGTCCAGTGTATCAATCGTATACGACGGTCATCCCTGTCTGTCGTTTTACGGGGTCGGCTGCTTCGGGGACGATCGGATGTTGATCCAGTTTGGTTTAAACGACTTACCAGCTGGCAAATTGTCTTAACACTGCAACCAAAATGAAGTGCAACTCGACGGCGAGACTCCCAAGCCTTGATCATGCCTACAGCCCTTTCTCTCTGTACTTGTGACAGCCGAGGCATACTGATAAAGTTGATAGATAGCAAGATTTGGTGAGTCCTAAGGATCTAAGGAACAGTTGTCAGTTTGAATGTTTATGAAATTCAAGCGAAGATACAAGTTAGTCGCAGAAAACCTCGTGCAGCTCTTTCTTTTTGTTTTGTTGAGTATATATATAGCAATTTGAAATAAAAACTAAGAAACTGACACAGGGATTGTATTATGTTTACAAAATTAAAGATATTAACTAATTTTCATAATTTTGATCTTATAATTCTAGGAGTTTGTTCTAATTTTTCCATCCTCTTTCTAATTTTCTTACAAAATTATCTCCCTTGCAACATGTTATATATTTTTGAATAGAATGATGATCTTTATAGTATTAATTAAGGCATTTACTGATAGAGTATTTTGAAGGCATCTTGTCTTGTAAATATAGTGTTTGATCATGATTAAAATTCCGTTATCTAGTCTATTACTTGTTCTTGACTGTGATACTATGTAAAAGTGGAAAGATTCCTTGTTAAAAGAAAAAGGGATAATTAAAGCATCTAGTAATGTTTCAAAGCTGTAGAGGAAATTTTGTACAATGGGACAGTCCCATAGTGTATGAATTATTGTTTCCCTATCTAGATTACAAAAAACACATTAAGGGTTATTTGAAAGGCCAGCTTTGCATAAATAGACATTTGTTGTCAGAATGTGATGGAGAATTATTACTTGGAGCCATTGAAGCTTTGTATTTGTAGTTATTCGGAATGGAACTTTATATTTTTTCCCATTTTTGTCACTAATATCAAACATTTCCACCCCATTTCTTCCTACCTGTTGGAATAACCTTATTTTTAGAAAGTACTGAATAAAAATCCCTAGCTCCTTTAGTGTTTTTGTAAAAAAAATCTAAATTAAGAGGTATAATTAGATACACTAAATCTACCCTGATGTTATGCCCAATATTGTTCTGATTAACATACCTTCTAATTGCTGACAGGATACCATAATATTGTACATGCCAACGCACGCACGCATGTACACACACACACACGCGCGCACACACACACAAAGCACACTCACAAAACACACGAACAGAACAGCACATTGCAATACTATTGACAAAAGAGAGAAAAAGGAAAAAGAGAGAAGGAGGTAGGGTGGGGTTGGGGGTTGGGGAGAGGGGATGGGGTGGAGGGTTCGAATGGTTGGGAGGATTAAAATAATCAATACTATAGAGCCAAAAGAATTCTCATGATAAATTTTAGTTGCAATGTGATGATGTCAAGGCCATTGGGACAAGGCTTGAATGAACTAGCATACTATAACTCAAAAAGAGGTAACCATGATAAACATTTTTTTTTCTCGTTGATTAGTTTAAAGGTGACAGAAATTGATCGTTGGTTAGTTTTTTCTCAAAAATTTAAAACATGAACTATCCAACGAACTTTTGTTTTACATTCCTTCTACACATTCTGTCTTATATTTATTTTACTATGAATCACTTCAGCCTTACATTTCTCCTATTCAGAACAACTTCATTCTTACATTTATTCTACTGTGAAACACTTCTGTCTTACATTTCTTCGACACAAATCTGCTTCTGTCTGACATTCCTCCTAAAAAGAACTTCTTCTGTCTTACATTCCTCCTATATAAAAACTACATTCATCCTTCATAGAAGAACTTCTGTCTAACATTCTTTCTACACAGAACAACGTCTGTCTTACATTTATTCTACGCAGAACAACTTCTGTCTTACTTTCCTCCTACACAGAACAACTTCTTTCTTACTTTAATTCTACACAGAACAATTTCTGTTTTACATTTATTATACTATGAACCACTTCTGTTTTTCTTTCCCCCTACACAGAGCAACATCTATTTTAAATAATAATAATAAACCTTATTATTTTAGTATTACATATTTAGCCAACGGATAATCTTCCATATGATCCTCCTGTTAGTAAAATACAGTATATATGTGTTACTTAAAAGCTACATATTGTATACACATAGTAAACCTGTAGTAAGAAAGGTCACAGCTAACAATTTGGATTGGAATATCACAGGAGGCATAAATATCATGCATGATATTAAATCAATTTAAACAGCTCAAGCCTTATACATATATATAATAGTGTAGCAAAGAAAAATAAAAATGACACAAGAAAACACTAATTATATAAAAATGTGTGTTTACAATGTTGACAAAAGAAATACACTGGAGGATAAACAGTTAATCATTGGTTAAAAGTTTTTACATGTAAGGCAATAGGATAATGATCTGCTAAAATATTGAATAGACTTTAAACAGTTCTTTAGAGAGTTTTATTATGAAATCTGATCATCCATGCTGCATGAGGTGATTTCTGAGGGAACGTGTAACGTGTTGCCGTCCTTATCTCATTCGGCAAGTTGTTACATAGTTGGCTTCCTGCAACTACAAAATTATTCCATAAAAAACGATGTTTAGGAATATGTAAAATATTGCTATGGCTTGATCTTGTACATCTGGTATGGATTTCAGACTTTTTGTTAAACAAACTATATCAATATCCTGGAACAAGATGATGGACTCATTTGTATACCATTGAAACTGTCCTGTAACGATAAAGATCAGCTAAAGGCAACAAGTTTAAAACACTAAAAATAAATCAGCAGATGGAGTGTCATATGGTACATCTAATATCACCCTTGCTGCCTGCTTTTGAGCTTTGTAAAGCTTTTGTGACAGATGTTTTGAACATCCGCTCCAAACTGTTAAACATTACAGGAAGTGGGGGAAAATGCATGCATTAAAATATTTGATTCTAGCCTTCGTAGGAAGGTATTTCTTAATTCTTCTAAAAAGACACAAACCTTTATTTATTTTTCCTAATACACAGTTGACATGATCTTCCCAGCATAAATACTTATTAATTTTTACAGCCATCAGTTTCTGGTCAAGCTCTGTATTGTTTAAAGACAGATATGATTCTGCTTTGTGGTTATAACCATACAGTTTGTTTTGTCAGCATTAATAATCATTCTATTTTCAGTACACCAGTTTTCGACTGCATTTAGGTCACATTGTAATTTATTTTTCAGATTTAGAATAGAAAAATCAGAAGCTGATAGAGTTTCGTCATCAGCGTACATATCAGTTTCACACTGTATTTCTAAGGGAAGATAGTTTATAAAGGTTAGAAATAAAAGAGGTACAAATCTAGATCTTTGAGGAACTCCACGAGTAATAGTCATGCTTTGTGCAGCACCGGGGAAGCCTCGGGACTGATGGAAAATGAAAAATCCAAAGTTTGAACTTTTGTCGACAAATCCAGATTTCCAAGGCGCAATCACTTATACAGATGTTTAGACGACTTGAAACTTACCAACAAATTTTGGATTTTGTTCTTTTTTTACTCCAAATAGCAAAATTTCGGTGTTTGCAGCCTAGGACAGCACCGGAGAAGATCCGTGAGTGATGGAAAATGAAGGATACAAACGAACTTTTTCGAAAAATCCAAATTTCGAAATTTTTCGAAAAATCCAAATTTCGAAGGCGCAATACCCAATACAGATGTTTGGGAGTGATTGAAATTGAAAAATAAAAAAAAAATCGATTTTTTTTTTTTTTTTAATCCAAATTTCCTGGCCGCAATCATCTGTACAGATGTTAGGACAACTTGCAACTAACAAAAGATTTTCTTTGCAAAATATTTTTTCCTGATATTTGAAAAAAAAATCGTTATTTGCAGGCTAGAGCAGCACCGGGGAGGCCTCGGGAATGATGGAAAATGAAGAATACAAATTTCAAACTTTTTCGACACGTTCAGGAGTGATGGAATCTGAAAAATCAAATTTCGAAATTTTTCAACAAATCAAAATTTAATAGGCGCAGTCCCTCATACAGATATTTGGACGACTTGTAACTAACGAACGATTTTATTTACAATTCTTTTTACGTGGAAGTCGAAAAATTTTCGGTGTTTTCAGGTAAGGTCAATACCGGGAAAATCTTGGGAGTGATGGAAACTGAAAAATAAATATTTCGAATTTTTCTAAAAATCCAAATATCCTGGGCGCAATTATATGTACAAATGTTTGGACAACTTGGAACTAATAAAAGATTTTTTTTTGTAAAATTATTTTTCCTGATGTTCGGAAAATTTTGTTATTTTGCAGAATCCAGTTTCCTAGGCCCAATTACCTATACAGATGTTTAGACGACTTGAAACTTACCAACGCGTTTTGCCCTTTGTTTTTTTCTTACTCCATATAGCAAAATTTCGGTGTTTGCAAACGAGAGCAGCATCGGAGAAGTCCCGTGAGTGATGAAAAAAACGAATAATACAAATTTCGAGATTTATCGAAAAATTATTATTGGACGACTTGTAAGTAACAAACGATTTCTTTTTACAAGTTTTTTTGTCCTGAAGTCGAAAAAAATCGGTGTTTACATGTTAGTGCAGCACCGGGAAAGTCTCAGGAGAGATGAAAACTGAAAAATAAAATTTCGAAATATTTCAACAAATCAAAATTTACTAGACGCGGTCCCTCATTCAGATGTTTGGACGACTTGTAACTAACGAACGATTTTTTTTACAATTCTTTTTCCGTAGAAGTCGAAAATTTTCGGTGTTTTCAGGTTAGGTCAGCACCGGGAAAGTCTCGGGAGTGATGGAAACTGAAAAATAAATATTTCGAATTTTTCTAAAAATCCAAATATCCTGGGCGCAATTATCTGTACAGATGTTTGGACAACTTGCAACTAATAACATATTTTTTTTTGTAAATTGTTTATCCTGATATTTGGAAAATTTTCGTTATTTGTAGGCTAGCGCAACAATTGGGAAGCCTCGAGAGTGATGGAAAATAAAAATCCAAACTCCGATTTTTTTTCGAAAAATCCAGATTTCCTAGGCGCAATAATACAGATGTTAAGACGACTTGAAACTAACCAACGCGTTTTACCTTTTGTTTTTTTCTTACTCCATATAGCAAATGAGAGCTGCACCGGAGAAGTAACGAACGATTGTTTTTACAAATTTTTTTTGTTCTGAAAGTCGAAAAAATTCGGTATTTAAAGGTTAGTGCAGCACCGGGAAAGTCTCGGGAAGTGATGGAACTGAAAAATAAAAATTTCGAATTTTTCGACAAAGCCAGTTTTCCTAGGCGCACTCACCTATACATTTGTTTAAGAGAGGTGGAAACTGAAAAATAACATTTCGAAATTTTTCAACAAATCAAAATTTAGTAGGCGCAGTCACATACAGATGTTTGGAAAATGAAGAATACAGATTTCGAAATTTTTCGACAAATCCTAATTTCCTAAGCGCTATACCCAATACAAATGTTCAGGAGTGATGGAAACTGAAAAATAAAAATGTCAATTTTTTCTAAAAATCCAAATTTCCTGATATTTTTTGCAAAATTTTTTTTCCTGAAATTCAGAAAATGTCGTTATTTGCAGGCTAGTGCAGCCCCGGGGAAGCCTCAGGATTGAATGGAAATGAAAAATACAAATTTCGAAATTTTTCGAAAAATCCGAATTTCCTAGGCGCAATCCCTCATACAGATATTTGGACGACTTGATCAAAAGATTATTTTTTGTGTGTTATTTTTCCTGATATTTGGAAAATTTCGTTATTTGCAGGTGAGTGCGGCACCGTGGAATCCTCGTGATAGACAGATGAAAAATCTGGTGATTGCGCCTAGGAAATCTGGATTTTTCGAAAAATTTGACCTTTTTATTTTTAAGTTTCCATCATTCCTAGTTACAGGTTGATACGTGCTGAGGTTGGTATATGTCACAGGTCCGACAGAGAACTATTTGTAAAATGAGATACGTGTTATGAGTTTTATAGGTTATGAATGCTATATGTTACTAAGAGGTACGTGTTATGATTGGTTTGTTACATGTCTTATATGTAATTAATGTAATAATGTATAAGTGGTATATGTTACAAGTGGTATATGTTTATGAGTGGTAAATTCTACAAGTTGTAAATGTTATGAGTCATACGTGTTATTATTATAGTAATATTAGTATTATAAGTGACATTTGTATGTGTTCTTACTGGGATATGTTAAAAAAGGTATATGTTATGAGTGATATATGTTACAAGTGTTATATGTAATAAGTGGTACATGATGTGAGTGACATAAAATAAATGTCGTAAGTGCTATGAGTGTTATATGTTATGAATGCTATATGTTACAAGTGGTACATGTTATGATTGGTTTGTTACATGTCTTATATGTTATATGTTATATGTAATAAATGTAATAAGGTATAAGTGGTATATGTAACAAGTGGTATAAGTTACAAGCAGTACGTGTTATGATAGGTATAAATTACGTGTGGTACGTATTATAAGTAGTATATGTTTCAAGTGGTATATGTTACAGGTTGATACGTGCTGAGGTTGGTATATGTCACAGGTCCGACAGAGAACTATTTGTAAAATGAGATACGTGTTATGAGTTTTATAGGTTATGAATGCTATATGTTAATAAGAGGTACGTGTTATGATTGGTTTGTTACATGTCTTATATGTAATTAATCTAATAATGTATATAAGTGGTATATGTTACAAGTGGTATATGTTTATGAGTGGTAAATTCTACAAGTTGTAAATGTTATGAGTCATACGTGTTATTATTATAGTAATATTAGTATTATAAGTGACATTTGTATGTGTTCTTACTGGGATATGTTACAAAAGGTATATGTTATGAGTGATATATGTTACAAGTGTTATATGTAATAAGTGGTACATGATGTGAGTGACATAAAATAAATGTCGTAAGTGCTATGAGTGTTATATGTTATGAATGCTATATGTTACAAGTGGTACATGTTATGATTGGTTTGTTACATGTCTTATATGTAATAAATGTAATAAGGTATAAGTGGTATATGTTACAAGTTGTATATGTTCCAAACAGTACGTTTTATGATAGGTATATGTTACAAGTGGTGTACGTTACATGTTGGTACGTGTTGACAGTGGTATATGTTACAGGTGCAATAGAGTATGATTTGTAAAATGAGATACGTGTTATGACAGGTATATGTTACTTGTGGTACGTGTTATGAGTTTTATAGGTTATGAATGCTATATGTTGCAAGTGGTACGTGTTATGAGTGGTTAAGTTACATGTGGTAAATGTAATAAATGTAATATGATATAATTGGTATATGTTACCAGTTGTATATGTTACAAACAGTACGTGTTATGAGTGGTATATCTTTCAACTGGTATATGTTACAGGTTGATACCTGTTGAGAATGGTATATTTCACAGGTCCGACAGAGAACGATTTGTAAAATGAGATACGTGTTATGAGTGTTAAATGTAATGAATCTTTTATGTTACAAGAGATACATGTTATGAGTGGTTTGTTACATGTGGTATATGTAATAAATGTGATATGATATAAGTGGTATATGTAACAAGTGGTATAAGTTACAAACAGTACGTGTTATGATAGGTATATAAGTGTTATATATTTTACAAGTATAAATTACGTTTTATGATATAGTATACAAGATGTATGTTATATGTTATGTTAAAGTATATGTTATGAGTGTTATGTTACAGTGCTAGGTTGATTTGTAATGTCATGTTGAGGTATGTGTGTTACAGAGAACTATTTGTAAAATGAGATACGTATTATGAGTTTTATAGGTTATGAATGCTAAGTGGTACGTGTTATGATTGGTTTGTTACATGTTTTATATGTAATAAATGTAATAAGATATAAGTGGTATATGTTACAAGTGGTATATGTTTATGTTAGTGTAAATGTTATGACAAGTTATGTTAAATGGTATGTTATACGTGTTTTATTATAGTAATATTAGTAAATGTATAAGTGACATATGTATGTGTTCTTACAGAGGGATATGTTAAAAAAGGTATATGTTATGAGTGATATATGTTACAAGTGTTATATGTAATAAGTGGTACATGATGTGAGTGACATAAAATAAATGTCGTAAGTGCTATGAGTGTTATATGTTATGAATGCTATATGTTACAAGTGGTACATGTTATGAGTGGTTTGTTACATGTGGTATATGTAATAAATGTGATATGATATAAGTGGTATATGTAACAAGTGGTATAAGTTACAAACAGTACGTGTTATGATAGGTATAAGTTACGTGTGGTACGTATTATAAGTAGTATATGTTTCAAGTGGTATATGTTACAGGTTGATACGTGCTGAGAGTGGTATATGTCACAGGTCCGACAGAGAACTATTTGTAAAATGAGATACGTGTTATGAGTTTTATAGGTTATGAATGCTATATGTTACTAAGAGGTACGTGTTATGATTGGTTTGTTACATGTCTTATATGTAATAAATGTAATAATGTATAAGTGGTATATGTTACAAGTGGTATATGTTTATGAAAATTACGTGTTATAAATGTTATGTGTTACGTGTTATTATTATAGTACATTTTAGTATTATAAGTGACATAGGTATGTGTTCTTACTGGGATATGTTACAAAAGGTATATGTTATGAGTGATATATGTTACAAGTGTTATATGTAATAAGTGGTACATGATGTGAGTGACATAAAATAAATGTCGTAAGTGCTATGAGTGTTATATGTTATGAATGCTATATGTTACAAGTGGTACATGTTATGATTGGTTTGTTACATGTCTTATATGTAATAAATGTAATAAGGTATAAGTGGTATATGTTACAAGTTGTATATGTTCCAAACAGTACGTTTTATGATAGGGATATGTTACAAGTGGTATATGTTACAAGTTACATGTTGGTACGTGTTGACAGTGGTATATGTTACAGGTGCAATAGAGTATGATTTGTAAAATGAGATACGTGTTATGACAGGTATATGTTACTTGTGGTACGTGTTATGAGTTTTATAGGTTATGAATGCTATATGTTGCAAGTGGTACGTGTTATGAGTGGTTAAGTTACATGTGGTAAATGTAATAAATGTAATATGATATAATTGGTATATGTTACCAGCTGTATATGTTACAAACAGTACGTGTTATGAGTGGTATATCTTTCAACTGGTATATGTTACAGGTTGATACCTGTTGAGAATGGTATATTTCACAGGTCCGACAGAGAACGATTTGTAAAATGAGATACGTGTTATGAGTGTTAAATGTTATGAATCTTTTATGTTACAAGAGATACATGTTATGAGTGGTTTGTTACATGTGGTATATGTAATATGTTACAAGTGGTATATGTTACAAACAGTACGTGTTATGAGTATATGTTATAGTATTTTATAGTACATTTCATGTGTATATGTTATAAGTATGTTACAAGTGTATATGAATGGTATATGTTACACAGTGTACAGAAACGTTTGTAAAATGAGATACGTGTTATGATGTATATAATGTTATGAATACTATATGTTACAAGTGATATGTTATGAGTGGTTTGTTACATGTTATATGTATAAATGTTACAAGTACGTATATGTGGTATATGTAACAAGTGTATATGTTATAAACAGTCGTGTTATGTTAGGTATAAGTTACAAACAGTGGTACGTATTATAAGTGTATATGTTACAAGTGGTATATGTTACAGGTTGGTACGTGTTGATAGTGGTATATGTTGCAGGTGCGACAGAGAACTATTTGTAAAATGAGATACGTGTTATGAGCTTTATAGGTTATGAATGCTATATGTTACAAGTGGTACGTGTTATGAGTGGTTTTGTTATATGTGGTATATGCAATATATGTAATATGATATCAGTGGAATATGTTACAAGTGTTGTATTTTACAAACAGTACGTGTTATGAGTAAATGTTATAGTCATACGTGTTATTATTATGTAATATTTTAAGTGACATATAAGTACATTTGTATATGTTCTTACTGGGATATGTTACAAAAGGTATATGTTATGATTGATATATGTTACAAGTGTTATATGTAATAAGTGGTACAAGAGGTGAGTACATAAAATAAATGTTTGTACATGTGCTATGATGTTATATGTTATGAATGTTATATGTTACAAGTGGTATATGTTATGACAGTGGTAATGTTACATATATGTTATGAGTGTATATGTTATGAATGGTATATGTTACAAGTTGTTATGTATGTTATATGTATGTATATGTTATGATAGTGGTATATGTTACAAGTGGTATATGTTATAAGTGGTATATGTTACAAGTGGTATATGTTACAAGCAGTACGTGTTATGAAATGAGTACGTGTTAAAGTATATGTGTGGTACGTGTTATGAGTGTATATGTTATGAATGGTATATGTTACAAGTGGTACGTGTTATGAGTGGTATGGTACATGTGGATATGTTATAAATGTAATATGTATAATGGTATATGTTACAAGTGTATATGTTACTAATAGTACATGTTATGAATGGTATATGTTACAAGTGGTGTATGTTACATGTTGGAACGTGATAAGAATGGTATATGTTACAGGTGTGGTATATGATTTGTAAAATAAATGTATATGTTATAAGTGGTATATGTTACAAGTGGTATATGTGGTATATGTAACATGATTATTTTACAAGAGATACGTGTTATGAGTTTTATGTTACATGTGCTATATGTTATAAATGTCAATACGTGTTATGATTGGTATATGTTACATGTGGTATATGTAATAAAGTAATATGATATGTAATTGGTATATGTTACAAAAAGTATGTTATGAGTGATATATGTTACAAGTGTTATGTTACAATGTAATAATTAGTATTATATGTTACAGGTGATGTATGATGTGTACAATGAAAATTAAATGGTCGTGGTATATGTGTTATGAGTGTTTATAGGTTATGAATGCTATATGTTACAAGTGGTACAGGTTATGATTGGTTTGTTACATGTCTTATATGTAATAAATGTAATAAGGTATAATGTAAAATAAATGGTATATGTTATGTTATGTTAGTTGTTACATGTATATGTAATAAATGTAATAAGGTATAAGTGGTATATGTTACAAGTTGTATATGTTCCAAACAGTACGTTTTATGATAGGGATATGTTACAAGTGGTATATGTTACATGTTTATGATACGTGTTACAAGTGGTGTACAGTGTGTATATGTTACAGGTGCAATAGAGTATGATTTGTAAAATGAGATACGTGTTATGACAGGTATATGTTACTTGTGGTACGTGTTATGAGTTTTATAGGTTATGAATGCTATATGTTGCAAGTGGTACGTGTTATGAGTGGTTAAGTTACATGTGGTAAATGTAATAAATGTAATATGATATAATTGGTATATGTTACCAGTTGTATATGTTACAAACAGTACGTGTTATGAGTGGTATATCTTTCAACTGGTATATGTTATATGATACCTGTTGATGTTATGATACAGGTTGATATGTTGTTGAGAATAGATTTCACAGGTCCGACAGAGAACGATTTGTAAAATGAGATACGTGTTATGAGTGTTATTTTACAAGTGGTACGTGTTATGAGTGGTTTGTTACATGTGGTATATGTAATAAATGTAATATGATATAAGTAATATATATGTTACAAGTGGTATATGTTACAAACAGTACGTGTTTTGATAGGTATATGTTACAAGTGCTATATCTTAAACTGGTATATTTACAGGTTGTACGTGTTGAGAGTGGTATATGTCACAGGTGAAGAGAACTATTTGTAAAATGAGATACGTGTTATGAGCAGGTATATGTTACAAAATATAGGTTATGAATGCTATATGTTGGTACAAGTGGTACGTGTTATGATGGTTAAGTGGTATATGTAATATATGTTACAGTTATATGTTACAAACAGTACGTGTTATGATGTATATAAGTGGTATATGTTACATATTTACAAATGAGTACGTGTTATGAGTGTTATGATGGTATATATTATATAAGTGGTATATGTTAAGGTTTGTATATGTTATATGTAATACAAGTGTAAATGTATATAGTGGTATATGTTACAAGTGTGTATATGTTATGAATGTACTGGTATGTTACAAAAGGTATATGTTATGAGTATATGTTTGTTATATGTGTTATATGTATATATAAATGTGAGTGTTATATGTTATGTATGCTAATGTTGAAAGTACGTGTGTATGTGGTAAAGTTACATGTATATGTTATGAATGTAATCTGTTAAAGTACATGTATGTGAGTAATGTTATGTGTGGTATATGTTATAGATGTTACGTATGGTACGTGTTATGAGTGATATATGTTTCAACTGGTATATGTTACAGGTTGGTACGTGTTGAAAGTGTTATATGTAACAGGTGCGACAGAGAACGATTTGTAAAATTTAATATGACTTATGAGTGTTATATGGAATGAATGCTATATGTTACAAGTGGTTCGTGTTATGAGTGGTTTGTTACATGTGGTATATGTAATAAATGTAATATGATATATGTGGTATATGTTACAAGTGGTATATGTTACAAACAGTACGTTTTATGATAGGTATATGTTACAAGTGGTTTATCTTACAAACAGTACGTTTTGTGATAGGTATATGTTTCAAGTGGTGTACGTTACAGGTTGGTACGTGTTGACAGTGGTATATGTTACAGGTGCGATATTATGAGTTTATATGTTATGACAGTATATGTTACAAGTGGTACGTATGTGTTATGACAGTGTATATGTTACAAGTTGTGGTACATGTTATGAGTTTTATGTTACAAGTGGTATGACGTGTTATGATGGTATATGTTACAGGTATATGTTAAAGTATATATGATGACAGGTATATGTTATTGGTTATATGTTATGAGGTATATGTAATATGTATATGATGTTAAATGTTACAAGTGTATATGTTTCAAGTGGTTATATGTTACAAGTGGTACGTGTTATGAAACAGTACGTAATAAATGTAATATGATAATGTGTATATGTTACAAGTGTTACAAACAGTACGTTATGAGGTTATGTGTGGTATATGTTACAATGTGGTATATGTTACAGTGGTATATGTTACAGGTATGATTTGTAAAATGAGATACGTGTTATGACAGGTATATGTTACTTGTGGTACATGTTATGAGTTTTATAGGTTATGAATGCTATATGTTACAAGTGGTACGTGTTATGAGTGGTTTTGTTATATGCGGTATATGTAATAAATGTAATATGATAAATGTGGTATATGTTACAAGTGGTTTATCGTACAAACAGTACGTTTTATGATAGGTATATGTTACAAGTGGTATACGTTACAGGTTGGTACGTGTTGAGAGTGGTATATGTTACAGGTGCGACAGAGAACGATTTGTAAAATGAGATACGTGTTATGACAGGTATATGTTACTTGTGGTACGTGTTATGTGTTTTATAGGTTATGAATGTTATATGTTACAAGTGGTACGTGTTATGCGTGGTTTGTTACATGTGGTAAATGTTAAAAACAGTACGTGTTATGATAGGTAGATGTTACATATGGTACGAGTTATGAGTGGTATATGTTTCAACTGGTATATGTTACAGGTTGATACCTGTTGAGAATGGTATATCTCACAGGTCCGACAGAGAACGATTTGTAAAATGAAATACGTGTTATGAGCTTGATAGATTATGAATGCTATATGTTACAAGTGGTACGAGTTATGAGTGGTTTTGTTATATGTGGTATATGTAATATATGTAATATGATATAAGTGGTATATGTTACAAGTGTTCTATTTTACAAACAGTACGTGTTATGAGTCTTACGTGTTATGAGTATTTTAAGTGACATTTTGTTAAAAGTAGTATGTGTTCTTACTGGGATATGTTACTAAAGGTATATGTTATGATTGATATATATTACAAGCGGTTTACTTTACAGGTTGGTACGTGTTGAGAATGGTATATGTTACAGGTGAGACAGAGAACGATTTGTAAAATGAGATACGTGTCATGAGTGTTATATGTTTTGAATCCTATAAGTTACAAGAGGTACATGTTACGAGTGGTTTGTTACATGTGGTATATGTAATAAATGTAATATGATATAAGTGGTATATCTTACAAGTGGTATGTGTTTATGAGTGGTAAATTCTAAAAGTTGTAAATGTTATGAGTCTTACGTGTTATTATTATAGTATTATTAGTGTTATAAGTGACATTGTATGTGTACTTACTAGGATATGTTAAAGGTATACGTTATGAGTGATATATGTTACAAGTGTTATATGTAATAAGTGGTAGAAGAAGTGAGTGACATATAATAAATGTGTTATGAATGTTTTATGTTATGTATGCTATATGTTGAAAGTGACGCGTGTTATGTGTTATAGGTTACAAGAGGTATTTGTTATGAATGGTATCTGTTACAAGTTGTGTATATTACATGATGTGAGTGGTATATGTTATGTGTGGTAAATTTTACAAGTTGTAAATGTTACCGTCTGGTACGTGTTATGAGCGATATTTGTTACTAATAGTACATGTTATGAATGGTATATGTTACAAGTCTTATACGTTACAGGTTATAATACGTGTTAAGAGTGGTATATGTCACAGATCCGACAGAGAACTATTTGTAAAATTTGATACGTGTTATGAGGTTTATAGGTTATGAATGCTATATTTTACTAAGTGGTACGTGTTATGAGTGGTTTGTAACATGTGGTATATGTAATAAATGTAATATGATATACGTGGTATATGTTACAAGTTGTATATGTTAGAAACAGTACGTGTTATGATAGGTAGATGTTACGTATGGTACGTGTTATGAGTGATATATGTTTCAACTGGTATATGTTACAGGTTGATACCTGTTGAGAATGATATATTTCACAGGTCCGACAGAGAACGATTTGTAAAATGAGATACGTGTTATGAGCTTTATAGGTTATGAATGCTATATGTTACAAGTGGTACGTGTTATGAGTGGTTTTGTTATATGTGGTATATGTAATAAATGTAATATGATATATGTGGTATATGTTACAAGTGGTATATGTTACAAACAGTACGTTTTATGATAGGTATATGTTACAAGTGGTGTACGTTACAGGTTGGTACGTGTTGACAGTGGTATATGTTACAGGTGCGATAGAGTATGATTTGTAAAATGCGCTACGTGTTATGACAGGGATATGTCACTTGTGGTACGTGTTATGAGTGATATATGTTTCAACTGGTATATGTTACAGGTTGGTACGTGTTGAGAGTGTTATATGTAACAGGTGCGACAGAGAACGATTTGTAAAATTTGATATGAGTTATGAGTGTTATATTGAATGAATGCTATATGTTACAAGTGGTTCGTGTTATGAGTGGTTTGTTACATGTGGTATATGTAATAAATGTGATATGACATAAGTGGTATATGTAACAAGTGGTATAAGTTACAAACAGTACGTGTTATGATAGGTATATGTTACGTGTGGTACGTGTTATAAGTAGTAGATGTTTCAAGTGGTATATGTTACAGGTTGATATGTGCTGAAAGTGGTATATGTCACAGGTGAGACACAGAACGATTTGTAAAATGCGATACGAGTTTTATAGGTTATGAATGCTATATGTTACAAGTGGCACGTGGCATGCGTGTTTTGTTACCTGTGGTAAATGTTACCAGTACGTGTTATGATAGGTAGATGTTACGTATGGTACGAGTTATGAGTGGTATATGTTTCAACTGGTATATGTTACAGATTGATACCTGTTGAGAATGGTATATTTCACAGGTCCGACAGAGAACGATTTGTAAAATGAAATACGTATTATGAGCTTGATAGGTTAAGAATGCTATATGTTACAAGTGGTACGAGTTATGAGTGGTTTTGTTATATGTGGTATATGTAATATGATATAAGTGGTATATGTTACAAGTGTTCTATTTAACAAACAGTATGTGTACATGTTATGAGTATTGTAAGTGATATTTTGCTAAAAGTAGTATGTGTTCTTACTGGTATATGTTACAAAAGGTATATGTTATGATTGATATGTTTAAAGTGGTATATGTTACAGGTTGATATGTGCTGAGAGTGGTATATGTTACAGGTGCGATAGAGAACGATTTGTAAAGTGAGATACGTGTATTGAGTGTTATATGTTATGAATGCTATATGTTACAAGTGGTACGTGTTATAATTGGTTTGTTACATGTTTTATATGTAATAAATGTAATATGATATAAGTGGTATATGTTACAAGTGGTATATGTTTATGTGTGGTAAATTCTACAAGTTGTAAATGTCTTACGTGTTATTATTATAGTATTATTAGTATTATAAGTGACATTTGTTAAAAGTAGTATGTGTTCATACTGGGATATGTTACAAAAGGTATATGTTATGAGTGATATATGTTACAAGTGCTATATGTAATAAGTGGTACATGATGTGAGTGACATATAATAAATGTCGTAAGTGCTATGAGTGTTATATGTTATGTATGCTATATGTTGCAAGTGACGCGTGTTATGTGTTATAGGTTACAAGAGGTATTTGTTATGAATGTTATATCGTCTGTCGGCTTCTAAAACCTCTTAATACTAATTTTTTTGCAAAATCACTTTTTCGCGGTTTTGATGCCAATAAATCATTGGCACATTGTGTAAAAATCTCGTAAACCTAATCCAATGAATTTTGCTATAGTTAACATGTAAAAAGTGTGTATTTTAAAGAAGTCTTAAAAGTATTTACGAGGTTTTGGCAATTCTTTCCACCAATCTAAAATATCGTAAAATAAACGCACGTTGACCAGCTGACTTGTGGTGTGATGGATGACTGAAAATAATGGTTAGTAAGTATTTTTTCGCACATAATTTAGTTTTTGTTCTATCATAGTGACTATTTTCAACAAATGATTCATTGAATTGAGTATAACGTAAAACGACTGTATTTGTGTTACCTAACTAGATTTTTAAAAATATGATGTGTTTGGTGATTTAAATATTCTTGAGTCATGATATTACCATAGATTTACCAATATGTGTGCGAAATTTCTTATTTATACAGAGAATATATACATTTATTCATTCTAATCGGATTTTATGAGGATTTGGAACATTTTGTTCTCCATAATGCATTTTACGAGGTTTTGAGATAACATTATTTCCTTTCCATTTATGTTGTATTATGATATCAATTAACTGAAAACATCATCTTTTAAAATTATTATGTTGAAGGTAAATGATAGATACGTTCAATATACCTATTGAATAAATCATCAGTATTATACAACCAGCTTAATTGTTTATCAATTTTATTCAGGATGATTTATATAAAAAAAATACAAAATAAATCATGCATGTACTCTCCAATAGGTTTGTTATTCCATTCCATTCAAACATTCTATTCAATTAGTCTATCATTTCATTCAATCAGTCTATCATTTCATTCAATTAGTCTATCATTTTATTTCTTTCAATTTGTCTATCGTTTCATACAATTTTCTATCATTTCATTCAATCATGTTATCATTTCCTTCAATCATCATTTTATTCAATTAGCCTTGAGTGCATTCATTTACTTTATCAAACATTTCATTAAGTTAACCCCTCTCTTCATTTAATCCATTACTCTTCATTCATTCAGTCTACTAATTCGTTCAATCAATTTAATATCACTTTCAGTCTCTCTCTTCATTCACTTATGATAGCACTCATTCAGTCTCTTCATTCAATCAGTTGATTGATCTATCATTAATTGACATTTTTCTCTCAACAGGAAACGTTCTTCCATTATTCCTATAAATGCCTGAGAAGTGCGGATGATATCGAAAAGGAAAGGATATTGAATCTACAGCCATCGGTGTTGCATTTAGTTCAAGAATCTCGTGCCAAGCAGTTCAATTTCATTCAGGAGTATTATTATATAAGCTTTCCAGAGGCAACCCCACGATATATAGTGCTCAACAAAAACAGAAAGGAAATTACTATTGGACTGAATACAAATTCAACCCTAGCTGTAAACATGGATGCTGAGCGAAATTGCCGCTATCTTTCAAGAGGCCAGCAAATGGTTGAAAAGGCCTTAAAAAATTTGAACAGCTCACAAATCGAAAAAATCCACCCACAGAAAGATTTGGTTACGCTAACTGGAGGTGATGTATTTCATTTGAAAATTCAAGGTACAGACATAAGTGAAATTCCAAATTGTTTCTAAAACTGCAGTGGAGGCTCAAATGATGATGAAGTTATGGAAATCAGTGTTTCCGATACTAATGTAAATAAAACATCTGATGGCAAACTATCAGAGGACAGGATTCAAGACAATGAACCAGCTGATTGTGAAGGACGTCTTTACTGCAATGAAGACCCTAATGATTTTGAAAGTATCCAACTTGTACCCGATTCACAATCAAAATCAGATTCACATCTGGAGGAAAATGATCTATTAGATGATAGCAGTCAAGACAAGGAACTTGATGACGATAGAGATCTTGATTGTCATCCACCATCTGATGAGGATACAGACTTAGATTTTGCTGTATACAATGTTGACCATGAAGAAATTGTAGATCTCAATGATGATGAACCAGTATAAAAGCGACAGAAACGATCAAATTGGAACAAAAGTATACAAAAACAGAGCAGAATGAGGGGTAAGATGTACCTAGGCGTGAAAAAAAATGAAGAAGGCAAACTGAAGTATTGCTGTGAGAGAGGAGCCAGATTACTTGCTCCGCGTGGCAGTGCAAAGGCATGTTATTCTAAGGTTAGAACTTGGAGGCAGTGTCCGAGGCTTACTGAGGATGACAGACGTGGTATCTCCGCGTGGCAGTGCAAAGGCATGCTAATATAAGGTTAGAACTTGGAGGCAGTGTTCGAGGCTTACTGAGGATGACAGACGTGGTATTTTTTATATGTTTTGGGAGCACATGACATGGCAACAGAAAAAGGTTTACGTTACAAGTTTAGTGGATAAAAAAGAACTAAAACGTACAAAGAAAAATACAGATAATGTCAGCAGAAAAATGTTCTCCTACCAGTATTACTTGACGAAAAATGAAACGCGTATTAGATTGTGCAAAAACATGTTTTTGTCGACACTAGGAATTGGAGAAAAAAATGTTTATGCATGGGTAGAAACATCCTCTAACGGAATACCAACTCCTAATGCAAAATCACCGCCAAAACCTAGGTCTGGAAAACATAGAACAGTAAAAGAATTTCTAGACTCTCTCCCCAAAATGCCATCGCACTGCTGCAGGGCATCCTCATCCAAAACATACCTTGAACCAACATTTACGTCCTTCGCTGAGTTATACCGAGTGTACTCTGATCAAGTTGAAGAAAGAAATAATGTTGCTGGTCAGAAATTATTTCAAACAGTATTACGTGAAGAGAACCTTTCTCTATTTCAACCCAAGAAGGACCAATGTGATAAGTGTTGCATGCATAAGACTGGTAATTTATCAGATGCAGAATATCAAGAGCACATCAATAGAAAGGATGCTGCAAGGGCCGAAAAAGCTTCTGACAAAGAAAGAGCCACAAGTAATAACAAAATTAAAAAGTAGTTACTATGGACCTCCAGTTACTTCTCCTGTCGCCGAAACTGCAAGCAAGTTCGATGTATTATAAAACAAAGTTATCTTGCCATAACTTTACAATTGATGACTTGGCAAAAAAAGATGTCACATGTTACTTTTGGA